>NC_090563.1:0-300000 GCF_017918235.1 Porcisia hertigi
TTAATATTGCTGAAAATTCTGTCTGTATGCACTATATATATACATATATACTTTATGTATGTAATGTATATATAAACATATGAATACATAAAAAGAAGCATAGACCATGTGACACACACAATCTGCAGAGCACACCAGGACGCGAAAGTGAGTGCAAAGAAGAAAAAGGAGGGGGACCCCCTCCCCCCACCCCCCTGACGGAAGAGTATTCGATACCAATGTAACGAGTCCACCAACAGAATCTAACGAGGGGAGAGAGAAAGGGCAACAACATACTAATCACGATAGGAAACCGCAAACACAGGCGGGCCATTGTCACTGCGGCGTAGATTAAAACGAGGGGCATGCTACCAAACTATGTGCCCGGACTACAAAGATCCCCGTGCCGCAGAAAACGCACACCATAGCACCGAAAACCTGCGAATAAAATAAAGACCACAACAGTTGAGAGGATCAAGCCTTCCCTTTCTTCGCCGAGCAAACCGTAGAACCAACCCCAGGCCGTGGCGAGCCTATCCGTGAATCACGTCTCTTCACACGCATGCACGGCCAGCAAGATTAGTTCACTGATGATGAATAACGGGCCCCGTGCTTGAGAAGGATTGTAATAATAGTGTGACTAGGCTAAATCTCTGTTTGCCCTAGATCACTTCTCCCTTTCTCTGTATTTTCGGGAGGTAACAACACTGTATTCACTGCTGAGCAATTTAAGGTAATACTGACTCTAATCCTTAACTTAATCTCCAACTGATGACCTTCCAACCCAACTCTTAACTTTAACTTAATCTTAAAAACCCAAATCTTAACTTCAACCTTAACTCAACCAGACCTTTACAACCTTAATCCCTTTAACTCCTAACTCGCACCTTAACTCCTTAACCTTTAACTCCTAACCTTAACTCCTAACTCAACCTTAACCTTAACTCCTTAACTCAACCTTAACCTTACACCCAACCTTAACCTTCGCTAACCTCAAACCTATAATTTAATTTTAATTTGGACTTGACCTGATCTTGAATTCTACCTAATTTGACTTCTAATTTTAATTTCAATTTGGACTTGACTAATTGGACTACCTTAATTTTAATTTTGACTTGACCCGTGAATTTGGACTTGGACTTAAATTCTGATCTTGGACTTGACTTAATTTGGACTTGACTCCTAATTTAAATTGACTTGATCTTGATCTGACCCGACTCTTAATCTGGACTTAACTTTAATTTTAATTTTAATTTTAATTCTAATTTTTAAATTTTAATTTTAATTTTAATTTTACTTTAATTCTAATTTTAACTTAATTCTTAACTTACTCTAATTTTAATTTTAATTTTACTAATTTTAATTTTAATTTTAAATTTTAATCTTCTTAATTTTAAATTTTAATTTTAAATTTAATTTTAACTTTGACTATTTTAATTTTAATTTTAATTCTAATTTTACTTAATTTTAATTTGATTTAATTTTAATTTTAATTTTAATTTTAATTCTTAATTTTGACCTAATTTTAATTTTAATTTTAATTTTTAATCCTTAATTTTAATTTTAATTTGAACTTTAACTTTTAATTCTTAAATTTTAATTTATTTAAATTTTAACCCTAATTCTAACTTTGAACTTAACTTCTAATCTTGAATCTTAATTCTAATTTGACTTAATCTTAATCTTAACTTTAACTTTGCAACCCTAACTTCACTAACTCTTAACCTTAACCCTATCCTAACCCTAACCCTAACCCTATGCACCCTCACCCTATGCACCTAACCCTAACCCTAACCCTATGCACCTCACCCTATGCACCTCACCCTAACCCTAACCCTAACCCTAACCCTAACCCTAACCCTAACCCTAACCCTAACCCTAACCCTACACCCTAACCCTATGCACCCTCACCCTATGCACCCTCACCCTATGCACCCTCACCCTATGCACCCTCACCCTATGCACCCTCACCCTATGCACCCTCACCCTATGCACCCTCACCCTATGCACCCTCACCCTATGCACCCTAACCCTATGCACCCTAACCCTATGCACCCTAACCCTATGCACCCTAACCCTATGCACCCTAACCCTATGCACCCTAACCCTAACCCTAACCCTATGCACCCTAACCCTATGCACCCTAACCCTATGCACCCTAACCCTATGCACCCTAACCCTATGCACCCTAACCCTAACCCTATGCACCCTAACCCTATGCACCCTGACCCTATGCACCCTGACCCTATGCACCCTGACCCTATGCACCCTGACCCTATGCACCCTGACCCTATGCACCCTGACCCTATGCACCCTGACCCTATGCACCCTGACCCTATGCACCCTAACCCTATGCACCCTAACCCTATGCACCTAACCCTAACCCTAACCTATGCACCCTAACCCTATGCACCCTAACCCTATGCACCCTAACCCTATGCACCCTAACCCTATGCACCCTAACCCTATGCACCCTAACCCTATGCACCCTAACCCTAACCCTAACCCTAACCCTAACCCTAACCCTAACCCTAACCCTATGCACCCTAACCCTATGCACCCTAACCCTATGCACCCTAACCCTATGCACCCTAACCCTATGCACCCTAACCCTATGCACCCTAACCCTATGCACCCTAACCCTATGCACCCTAACCCTATGCACCCTAACCCTATGCACCCTAACCCTATGCACCCTAACCCTAGCACCTCACCCTATGCACCCTCACCCTATGCACCCTCACCCTATGCACCTCACCCTACACCCTAACCCTATGCACCTCACCCTGACCCTAACCCTATGCACCCTAACCCTATGCACCCTAACCCTATGCACCCTCACCCTATGCACCCTCACCCTATGCACCCTCACCCTATGCACCCTCACCCTATGCACCCTCACCCTATGCACCCTCACCCTATGCACCCTCACCCTATGCACCCTCACCCTATGCACCCTCACCCTATGCACCCTCACCCTATGCACCCTCACCCCTATGCACCCTCACCCTATGCACCCTCACCCTATGCACCCTAACCCTATGCACCCTCACCCTATGCACCCTCACCCTATGCACCTTAACCCTATGCACCCTCACCTGCACCCTAACCCTATGCACCTCACCCTATGCACCCTCACCCTATGCACCCTAACCCTATGCACCCTCACCCTATGCACCCTCACCCTATGCACCCTCACCCTATGCACCCTCACCCTATGCACCCTCACCCTATGCACCCTCACCCTATGCACCCTCACCCTATGCACCCTCACCCTATGCACCCTCACCCTATGCACCCTCACCCTATGCACCCTCACCCTATGCACCCTCACCCTATGCACCCTCACCCTATGCACCCTCACCCTATGCACCCTCACCCTATGCACCCTAACCCTATGCACCCTCACCCTACCCTAACCCTGCACCCTCACCCTATGCACCCTCACCCTATGCACCCTCACCCTATGCACCCTCACCCTATGCACCTCACCCTATGCACCCTCACCCTGCACCTCACCCTATGCACCCTCACCCTATGCACCCTCACCCTATGCACCCTCACCCTATGCACCCTCACCCTATGCACCCTCACCCTATGCACCCTCACCCTATGCACCTCACCCTATGCACCCTCACCCTATGCACCCTCACCCTATGCACCCTCACCCTATGCACCCTCAACCCTATGCACCCTCACCCTATGCACCCTCACCCTATGCACCCTCACCCTATGCACCCTCACCCTCATGCACCCTCACCCTATGCACCCTCACCCTATGCACCTCACCCTATGCACCCTCACCCTATGCACCCTCACCCTATGCACCCTCACCCTATGCACCCTCACCCTATGCACCCTCACCCTATGCACCCTCACCCTATGCACCCTCACCCTATGCACCCTCACCCTATGCACCCTCACCCTATGCACCTCACCCTATGCACCCTCACCCTATGCACCCTCACCCTATGCACCCTCACCCTATGCACCCTCACCCTATGCACCCTAACCCTATGCACCCTCACCCTATGCACCCTAACCCTATGCACCTCACCTCATGCACCCTCACCCTATGCACTTTCACCTCATGACTTGACTCTAATTCTAATTTTACCACTCTAACCTTTAATTTTAATTTTAATATCTACTTAATTTAATTTTAATCTAATTTTAATTTAATTTTAATTTAATCTTAATTTCAATTTACCCACCTACCTAATTTCAATTTTAATTTTAATTTTACCTAATTCCACCCTAATTTAACCTAATTTTAATTTGACTTAATTTAATTTCAATTTTACCTCAAACTTTAATTTACTTAATTTACTTAACTTTACGACTTTAACCCTATGCACCCTAACCCTATGCACCCTAACCCTATGCACCCTAACCCTATGCACCCTAACCCTATGCACCCTAACCCTATGCACCCTAACCCTATCGCCTAAACGCAACCACTATCATCTTAACTTTTTGTGTCGCGCAAATGAATCTTTTTTTTTGTCTCTAATTAGAAAACTGATGTCGACGGCCTCTTCTTACCTCCAGGAACGTGGGAATAATAATTCGCTGAATCCAGGGACAGGTCGGCAGAAGCATGCGTACGGGGCCTTCAGCATGCTTGTGTGCAAACCGGCGCCGGCGTGCAGTGCTTTAAATCCTCTTTGGGGCAGGAAGGCGTGCGCGTTGAGAAAAAATGAGGACCAAAAGCTTATGTTGACGAGGATTGGCTCGGAGATGGGGGGGGGGGGGATCGGCGGGCTGAAAGTTTAAGGGGTTTGGCATCCGTTTAATGAGAGGCACATTTCCCGGAGCGCCCCATTCCCGAAGCACTTTCTACCTGGTGGAAATGCTGTTCCCGCAGTAGCGGTGCGGCTTGCCCTCCCGTATAGCAGTGCGTCGGGAAGACACCTGGAGCCAACCGACTGCGAGCCAGCAGTGTCCGTGATACCTGAAATCTCGGATTTGAGCCCTTGGACGCACAGCGTGGTTGAGGTACTTGAACTATTTTTTGCGCCTGTTTCGATCCCTTTGGCGTGTGGCCATGCACGCCCGTTTTGGTTACAAATCCCCTCGCTTCCCCAGTGCCAAGCACCAGTTCCTCTCAACATGAGTCTTTGCGACTCGGGATGCCAATGGCTTTCTACAAATTGATAAAATGTAAATAAGGTTGAGTTGAATCTTGAGATGAGGTTTGGTTTGCGGCGGCGGTTCGTAACGACGTCAATTCGTGTACGCTGGATTTTCCGTAGCAAATTTTCAATCGAAACGGGGTCAGCCCAATGTTGGTGAGCCCCGGGAAAGCACCCATTTTTTTACTAGAGGACTTCCGAGGTGCCGTTGCTCCCCCAACGGGGTTGGAGTCGTTACAAAGTTGACCTGGCGCCTGGCAACCGTAACATGTTGCAAGGAAGTTTCTTTCAAGCTTTTTGAAGCCATTGCACCTAGGGGCCACCAGCAAGTCTGTATCACCCCCCCCCATTTTTTTACAGTTCGTGAGACGCCCGCTCTGGCAGAGCGCATGTGTTTGCAGAATGTAAGTCACCCCCTCTTCCAAATCCTGGCAGCAAATCAACCGCCAAAGCACTTCTTATTAGGTTCCCAGCTTCTGGTTTGCCGCTGCATGAACCCAGCTAGTGGTGCTGCTTTCCCTGGAAGGCAGCACAATTTTTTTTCTTTAATGATGGCTCGAGGCTTCCAGCGGATCTCTGTTGAACGCTAGGAAAGCGGGCAACTGCTGTTCGTGTCCTGGGGATCTGGTAAAATCGGTGTATTACAGGTGTGTTCCAGCTGCCTGGATAACCTCATCCATGCTGGCGCAATCTTTTCTCTCAGCATAATTTTTGCATCCATGGTAACGGAAGGAAAGGTGGGGAGATCTCCGAAACTCCTGGCCGTAGATTTCCAATGGATCAAACCAGGTATTTCTGCGCTACTATTTACCAGCATTCTATTTGAAATCAGATCCAATGGTGATATCATGCTCACATGATTATATGGTTGGATACTGTTCACTCACTCCCCAAGTTCCCCCTCGCTCGGCTCAATGTCTAGCACCCTGGAACATACGCCATGTAACGTCCGAAAAGCCAAAAGATACTTCTGATTTTGCGCGACGTAGGATCGGGACTAGAACCGGCTCAGGTGAGGTCAATAGCCAAGCTGTACCGATCTCATCTACAGATAGCGCTTAGAGAAAAATTGCTGAAAAGGGGTGATTAAGCTCAATTAGGTTTGCAGCTACGTTGCTTTGTGGGTATCGTACTGACGCTGTGGAGAGTGTGTTTGGTTGTGCCCGCGTTGTAATGGGCGCTAAGAGTTTCAATTTCTGGGACTTCATTCAAGGGAGCATTTTCACTCTGGGAAACAGTACGTTATATATATGAAGGCCCTTTCAAATTTCTCCGAGAGATGCTCGCTCTAGGTTAGCGTAGACCATGCACTTTATTTCCAGACGCAATTTTCTGAAAAGCTGTCTGGCACATGGATGAACCCAGCTACGATGAGCGTTTTGACGAAAGCACCGCGACTTCATTCACTGTGATTTGTAGCGTTTATGTGTGGATGGTCTCAACAAAACTTTCAGATACACAGAAGCTCAGGTCAGCATAACTTCAGCTCAATTCGCTGTGCTCAGTATGTTATGCGTCTCTAGTGTTAGCGGTTTAACCTCTTTTATGATCATGAGCCGAGAGCTTGTTGTTGTTGCTGGGACAGTGTTATGGATTTTTTCCTCCGTCTCGATGATTGGATTGTCGCGGGAACTTGTATACCCGCTACCGGAAGGCTTCCGTCGCTGCGGGGGACATGAGAGAAGGTATGTCTTTTGAGAGGGATACGCGGCTCGCTTTGTTTTTGACTTGGTTGTTGATTAAAAGGACTGGTTCTCTACTGTAAGTGTCTGCTTACTGATCGATGCTACAAGTCACTTGATTGATCAAAGATGACCATGTGAACATGGGGATTCATCAGAAGAGCCAAGTATGCACTTGTGCTGGTCTGGAGGGAAGTTGGCAAGCACGTTTCTTTTTGCGGTAGTGACTGGTCTCTTGTGCAGACTCTGCGTAGAATAGCATGATACATGTTTTTGGTGCATATCTGTATATATATATATAAATATATGTTGGCTTACATGGAGAACTTTCAGAAAGAGAATGCTTTGTCAGCGCACCGTAAGAATTCATTTCGTGAAAGAGTCTGCCTCTTCGATGCAGTGCATTGCCCCAGAGTCCTCGGTTATCTGTGTGGCTTTCTCAGGTCCTGAGCCAGTAGCACAGCGAAACTTTCTGTTTTTGTCGTGTTGTTACTCAAATTTAGACACGTTATTCAATGCCGCTACGATCGTTCACAGAGTTTTTTTTTCTGAACTCTGTACATCTGGTGTGGAGACCCTTACTGGGTTTGTGGGTCGAGGTCCTTTTTGCTGAAAAGGGAGTAGGCGGTGGGCCTTTGCTTACTATTTCGTTCTCCGCTTTTCTCAAATTTAAGTGCGATTCCCTGCTAAAAATAACAACTCCTACGTGCTTCGTGAAAAAAATGCGCAAAAAACGGTGCCTCCAGCGCAGTGGATATAGATATTGCGGGTGGGACAAGCCAGAGGGGAAGTTGTAATCTGGGTATGTAATAGACTTGTCTCTGGTTTCTAAATATCAGTCGATCCCCTTCGACGCGCCTGTTGTCCGTTTGAGAAGTACCCGTGCTTGAACGCACATTTTTCAAATATGGAGCCGCCGCAATGCATCGCGACGGTCGACACGAGTTGTGTCCCACCGGATAGGCCGGACTGTCGCAGAGTAGGGGGTGATAGTCGGGTGGGTTGATCTCCACACGTGTTCGCCTTGACATGTCGCTCTGAAGTCACGCTTATGAGAAGCTCTCCGAAAATCTGACTACCGATGAGCGGATTGCGCTTCTTGGTAACGGGCGTGCTTGAATATATGAGCACCAGAAACGGTTTTACAGGGGCAGAGGTACATCAAAGAGTCTCTGACTTCACGGCGTTGGTACTGGAGTTTGGTAACGTGCTGAGGTGTTTTTTTCTCTTCGAAGCACTACTCACCTGCCCATATGGGCAAGAAGTTTTTCCTCCCTTTCCACGGATGCTTCGCGGGAAAACAAAGGTTATCAAAGAAGAAATAACTGATTTAAAAATCCTTAAACAAGATCAACAGCTTTTCGTACTTGTCACATTTTGCCTGTTTACGGGTTTCGAGCTCTCATAGATCAAACCTGTAAATGGTTGTTGTTACTCCTTTTCATGCCTTCTTTAACCATCACGACAGCAGCCCTTCGGGGATGGAAAAAAGCAGGCAGAGAAATTGGGCTGTGGCTGAGAAAGATCAGCGGATGATGACTTTAAGACAGTCTGCCATTCGGCAGCGTCACTTGCGGGGAAGCTGTCAATGGAGCGTAGGGAAGGAACCCCGCATTGCTATGTTGATGCGCAAATATCGTTAGTGGTTCAGCTAGAAAAAGCTCAAACCACAAAGTGAAATGCACCTGGACTTTTTCTTAACCGAACCTTTTTTCTTATCCCCTCGGCGCACGTCACGCAAAGCTATCAGTGATCTTTTCTCATTCATTGCGTATTTCACCTTTGCGCTGTCTGTTTTCTCGCAAACCGCAGGGAACTGTTATCAAGGATACTAGGCATCACGAAGAGCCGAAAAGGAATCCCACTAGGAAATGAGTAAAGTTATCCTCCCCGATGATCCGGCTGCGATGGACGGCGGTGCGGTGTGCAAACGGTTAGAGGTGAAGGAGGCTTTCGGTCTTTCTCGGGATGAAGTTGAGAGACGCCTTCATGAGTTTGGAAAGAACGAGTTTCCACCGGAGCCCTCAGTACCTTTCTGGAAGCGAGTCATCGCTCAATTTGAAGACACGCTGGTGCGCATTTTACTTCTTGCCGCGTTTGTGAGTTTCTGTATGGCCGTACTGGAAAACAATGCGACGGAATTCGTGGAGCCGTTTATTATTTTGCTGATTTTAACGCTGAATGCAATTGTCGGCATTTGGCAAGAAAATCGCGCTGACAAAGCAATTGACGCGTTGAAAGACTTTGTCCCTGAAACCGCCATTGCTGTTCGTGACGGCGTGACACAAACTGTGTTGGCAGAAAACCTTGTGCCGGGGGACATCATCGAAGTTTCTGTGGGAGATCGCGTCCCAGCCGACGTTCGGTTATTGGCGCTGGAGAGCACGGCGCTGCGAGTAGACCAGGCGATTCTGAATGGCGAGTCGGTAGCCGTAATGAAAGAGATCGAAGCCGTTTGTGGCAAAGAGGACCGGTTTCCATCGAGCATGATTTACCGCGGTACTGCTGTCGTGTATGGAAAGGCTCGCGGCATTGTCGTGCGCACTGGCACATCCACTGAAGTTGGCTCGATCGAGCGCTGTGTGCGCGAACAGGAAGAAAAAAAGACGCCGCTGCAGGTGAAACTGGATGAGTTTGGTGTTCTACTCTCAAAAGTGATTGGATACATTTGCCTGCTGGTTTTCGGAGTCAACCTCTTACATTGCCTCAAAACCCGCTCAGTAGACATCGAGGAGCCCTGGTTTGATCACTACATTCAACCCGTTATACATTCGCTGAAGGTAGCCGTCGCTTTGGCTGTAGCTGCTATTCCTGAGGGCCTACCGGCAGTAGTGACAACGTGTCTGGCCCTCGGCACACGCAAGATGGCTCGACATAACGCTCTTGTGCGCGATTTACCTAGCGTGGAAACGCTTGGCCGGTGCACCGTTATCTGCTCCGACAAGACGGGAACTCTCACGACAAACATGATGTCTGTCTCGGAAGTGATGACAATGGAACCATCTGGTAAGTCCTGTGAGTATACCATACATGACTCGAAGTTCAATGTAGTGGGAGCCGCTGTTTCTCACATCGGCACCTCCGCCGGGAACGTGCTGCGCGATGATGCCGCGCTCGACATGGTCGCAACGATTGCCACTCTGTGCAACGACGCGTCACTAACTTTTGGCGCGTCTTCGACGGATGTGGAAAAAGTCGGTGACGCCACAGAGGCGGCTCTTTTGGTCATGAGTGAAAAGCTTTACAACAACGCGGCAAAAGATGCAGTTGACGGGCTCCCGTTACCGGTCGACCGGTGCAGGTTATCAAAGAAGGAACTCTGGATAAGAAAAACGACGCTGGAGTTCACCCGTTCTCGGAAGTCGATGAGCGTGTGCTGCACGTCGGCCGCTGATGCACGCGTTCACAGTCTCTTTGTGAAGGGCGCGCCGGAAGAGGTTCTGAATCGATGCAATCGCATCATGTTCAAAGACGGTCACATTTTACCTCTCACACCAACTATGATGAAGACCGTAGTGGATAAGATAGATCGCATGTCCAGCACAGAAGATGCGCTCCGCTGCATCGCGTTCGCCTTTCGCCCTATTCCTGACCCAAAGCAACTGGATCTATCTGACCCAGCGAAGTTCGAAGCCGTCGAGAGCGACCTCACCTTTGTTGGTGTTTGCGGCATGCTAGACCCGCCGCGGAGGGAAGTTGGAGATGCAATCGCGAAATGCCGTACAGCGGGAATCCGGGTCATCGTCATCACTGGAGACAAGAAGGAGACGGCAGAAGCTGTGTGCCGCCGAATCGGGCTCATGTCGCACGGGTCGACGAAGGGGCTTAGCTTCACTGGGCACGAGCTGGATCAGATGAACGCAGCGCAGAAGCGGGCGGCGGTGCGGAGCGCAGTGTTGTTCAGTCGAACTGACGCCTCCCATAAGATGCAGCTGGTTAATCTTCTTCAAGACGAAAAGCTTATTTGCGCCATGACCGGTGACGGCGTGAACGATTCCCCAGCATTGAAGAAGGCGGATATTGGTATCGCAATGGGCTCCGGGACAGAAGTAGCGAAGGCGGCGAGCAAGATGGTGCTGGCGGACGACAATTTCGCTACGGTCGTGAAGGCTGTGCGTGAGGGTCGAACTATTTTCAACAATACAAAACAGTTTATCCGCTACCTTATCAGCAGTAACATTGGCGAGGTGGCCTGTGTGCTGGCCACAGGATTGCTTGGCCTGCCAGAAGCACTCTCACCGATTCAGCTCTTGTGGGTAAACCTCGTTACGGATGGGTTGCCTGCGACAGCGCTGGGATTCAATGTTGCTGACCCAGATATCATGGAGCAGGCGCCGCGACGAGTGGACGAACCCATTGTGGATGGCTGGCTTTTTTTCCGCTACATGGTCGTTGGCGTCTACGTTGGCCTAGCGACAGTTGCTGGTTTCGTGTGGTGGTTCCTGACGAACGGGTTTACTTTTGCTGACTTGCTGTCGTTCACCATGTGCACGGACATGAGCAATGACAAGTGTGTAGTAATGGCAAACCCCCAAACAGCGCGTGCAATCGCCTTGTCCATTCTGGTGATTGTTGAGATGCTCAATGCGCTGAATTCGCTGAGCGAAAACCAGTCGCTCGTTGTGAGTCGGCCTTCGACGAACAAGTGGTTAGTATTGGCTATTTGCTCCTCGATTGCGCTACATCTCACGATCATGTACATTCCGTTTTTCGCACGCTTGTTTGGTATCACCCCCCTCGGCGTTGATGCTATTATTGCCGCGAACGCTAGCCCATGGGACGTGCTGCTTCCCACAGATTTCACTGACTGGAAAACGGTTCTTGTGCTGAGCATCCCAGTTATTTTCATCGACGAACTGTTGAAGCTGCATTCGAGGTGTATCAATCACCGCACTGGACGCTAGAGGGTGGAGACGGTTGCTAGCGGACTACGTCGTGTGAACTGTGCGCGGCAGTTTTCTGTTGTTGCATGTACTGCGCCATGCGTTCATAGTACCATGTGAGTCATAGTGGGTAAAGAAAAAAAGTGTACATCTGTGCGCGTGTGTACGGACATGCAAACACCAACAGTAATGTATCGATAAACCAAACAAAAGAAGAAGAACAGAGCGGAGTTGCTCATGTGCGGCCAATATCAACCGCCCTTGTGTTTAGCTCTAATTTTGTCATCACTTCCTTGATGACGGGGGGACACTTCCGCGCAGCATCAGGCTCCCCTACCCAGGCAATGGGGAGGCCAAGGAGCCGCGTCTGCGTACTCGTGCCGAGCCGCTCCTGACTACGACAGAGTTAAGCACTAACAGTGTGGGAAGCCAGCGCGACTCGTCACGATTTATCTCGGCATAAAAGCCGTAAATGGCGAAGAGTTTACGTGACACGAGTCGGTAGGCATCTGCACGCTATTCATATGATAGGTGACGTCTTGGTTCGCCTCGGGGCAGCCTTATCCAATCCCCGTCGTCTGCTGCTGGGAGGAAGGGGGAGCCTGGGCCCACTACTCCGCTCATGGGACGCACAACCCAGCGTTCGCCATGGTGAGGGGGGGGGTCGTCCAGAGTTCCAGGCAGAGTGGTGTTCGATTTCCTGAATTGGGGTATACTCAATGTGTGTGTGCGCTGCTCTTCGCGGCATGTGACGAGTCCCTCAAGATCCAGGGTGGTGTGACCTGAACCGCGCGTCGTGTACCGCAATGGGCGTTTCTAAAAAAAAAAGAGGAAACACTTTGATACTTTCTGTAGAGACAAAAGCGACAGAAAACGCGTTGAGATGATGGAGAACAATGCTTGCTTCGAGGTGCTCCAAACCTCGGCTTGCTTTGTGTGTCGCGTTGTTGCCTGAGTCGGTGCGCCCCCGCCCCGATCACCGCTGCTCTTATCTTCACCATTACATTTGCAGTTGAAACTCTTTCCCATTCGCGTCCATATTTGTCGCCCATCTTCGACTACGCTGTACTGCTACTTTATGCACTATGTCACTACATACTGCGGTTTTGAGTTCTGATATCAGTACACGCGCTTTCGTACGCCTCGTTCACCCTCCGTGAAGAGCTGCATTCGGTCACTCATGTAACGGAAGTCTGGATTGTTGCAACGACGGCGGCTTCCCCTCCAGGTCGGTCCATAAAAAGATGACGCCAGGCACCTTTATCCCGTCTGCGTTGGGCTTTTGTGGGGTGTTGTGTGCACCCGCTTCCTTCTCATTTCCTTCTCGGTGGTGAAGACGTTCGGACCGAGGTCCATTGTAGCCTTTGGCGTAGTGTGTGCTCCCCCAAAGGGACCCGTAATGAAGTTCTCCGGCGCGTCTCAGTACGTGATTTTCGCGAAATGCAGCGTGGGGACTGCTGTGTACCAGTGCATGGCAAGGATCAAGTGGATGGCTTTCCACAATTCTTCGGTGACCGTTCGTGGTAATACTTCCAGGGTTTCTCGGCTTCCCGAGGGGGTCGTACACAGTTGTCTCCCGCTTCCTAGGTGACATCGTGACTGCCGTCAGGGCCCCGCTCTGTGGTACGCACCACTCCCCCACCTGGATTTTATCTTTGCAGATCTCTAGGTAGTCCCGACTAACTTGATATTGAGCTGGCACGGCGAGGGAAATGCTGCAGAACCCCCCACAGGAACTACCCGCTCCTGCAGAAGCAGTATACATAGGCGCAGGCCGCCAGCAGGTTGCCTATAGACGACGACAAGAGTGAGCACACACGACCATGACCATGTGAATCAAAGGCATGTTTCCACCAAGAAAACTGGATGAGCCCTAGAGAAAGATGGCTGCCAGGTTGTCTAAAATAGCAAGTCGGGTGCTGAGGACTGCATAGTACAGCAGCTAGTATTGCTGGTGACTCAAACGTGGCAGTGAGGAGTCTTGTGGGCAAAGAGGAGGGTGGTCTTTCGAAACTTGTGGGTTCTGTTCTATGGTAGCATCACGGGCACGACTTACCAGATGCTCTACAGCTGCATGAGCACTTCAGCTGTCTTGTGCGTGACCGCCCCCCCCCCTTTGATTTCTGTGACGATAATAAACGCTAACCTTTTCGGGTGGTGTCAGCTGCTGTCTTCTATCCTCATTTCAGGCAGCGTTAATGCGCCACGCTCACAAGGATTAGTCTTGTTTAGGGTTTCGAGCGCTGAAACTTGTACCTCAGCTTACTGGGCCACGCCATGCAAATCATAAAGTCTGGTATCGTCTACGGGAGGTGCGTTGACGTTGTCCATGACGAGTACCTTTTTAATGGAGACGCTGTGGCCTCTTTCTGCCAGCTCCGTCCGCTGACTTTGGCACTTTGTCCGTGCTGATCGTTGCTGGACATCTCATCACACCACTTATCATCATTAATATTTGTGCTTCTCTCGCAGTACGCGCAGCCCTGAGTAATGCGACCCAAAGAAGGACCGGTGTCTGAAGTGCTCACAGTGTCTGACTTGGAACGATGAGGAGAAAGCAAAGGTCCGTAAAAGAGAAGGAACCTGCGTCGACGTTTGGAAGGAGTACTTCAAACGGAACGTTGATGCTTGCTGGCAGCATTTTCGACAATGAACGTGAGAAGAAGCAGGTGCCACTGTTTCGTTGTTAAAGTTGCTTTGTATTCCAGTGGAAGGGTGGGTTTGGGCAGCATTGCCCGTACGCCAAAACTGCCTGATAACGTTATGAGCACACTGATGATGCAGGTGTATAACGAGAGAGTCCCTTCCTGGCGCCGGGGGAGTAAATATCGATTTGGGAGATGCTAGCGCTTTCTGTTTTGAAGTTTCCTGCTTTCAGTGCCAGTTTGCGCCCCCCAAAAAAAAAATGATAGAAAGCTTTGATCGAAAAGCTGCCTGCATCCTTGTTGGCATACCAGTTTTAGCGAGGCCCTTGGTGCTCGTGTGTGGGGGGTCACTTCCAAAAGAAAATGTTGACGTTGTCGTCCTGTAAAGTGAAGAGGCTAGTCAAGAAGCATTATGTCGGGTGCTGCCCAGACGTAGCAGCAGGTGATCATCCATCACTCGATCTTGTTCTTTGCGTGTTCCCCTTTTCCCATCGTGTAAGCTGTGATCCTTCGACATCCATGCCGCTTTCCCTCCTCGTGTGTGTGTGTCTCGTTTTTCCTTTGAATCACGTCGTCCATTCTTACGTGCCATCTTTTCCTCCTCCCCCCCCCCCTTAAAGCGCGTTCTCGATATCCTCTAATTACTTTGATTTTTTTGCCATGTCGCAAAACTGTTGCTGCTTTCCTTCCCTTCCTGTCTGTTTTCTTGCTCGAACTCCAACCACCCTTTTTAGACGGAGACTTTTCACGAGCTACACGAACATATTGTAAGGAGGACGCAGTGCACAGGTGTTACACCCACGCATAGAAGTCGTGGAGTTCTTATGTCGGCCCTTTTTTTTTGAAACAAGGAGATGCATGTGGACGCGTGCTTAGTTTCTCCTGAGGTTTTTCTCCTCTGTTTGTGTCTCTTCTCGCAGTTTGATGCTCCGATCGAGGCAATGACGAGTGTTTTCCCTCGACACCTCAAAGTTAACTGATGATGCGCTGCGGCTTCTGGTGCCCCCCCCCTCCTCCTCCTCCTCCCACAGAGCCTCCAGATGGTGACGAATTACCACTGTCTCACCGTAGAGTATGCAAAGGCGTGTTGAGGCTGACGAATGTCTCCCAAACAACAAATAAAAATTACTCTCTGTAGCTGTTGGTGTGCGACAGGCGAAAAAAAACGGGAAGGGTGATACAGATGTGAAGAGACTGAAGTAAAGATGATAATGGGGCTGCGGTATTCAACTGTCTCGCGCCGTTTCGAAAGACGTTGATGCACTTTTTGTTTTGTGTGTCGTATCTCTTCTGTTTTCTTTGGAACCCCACTTTTTTAGCGATTCGCCTTTGAGCCTAGTGCGTATACTTTGCTTGTGCTGCGCATCGCACTTATGGTAGGTGTGCCTTCAGTAAAAAGTTAGACTTTGTTTTTCCCTTCCTGTCACCACCCATTACGGTGTGAAGAAGACAGCGTTGCAACTGTCTTCGGAATTTTCTAGTGGGAAGCAAGCAGCGCGGTGCATGAGCGCAGACGCTTCAGCTGTTGTGTGACCAGATCTCATCATCTCGAAGCACTTTTCCACTGACATAGTCTTCTTCCTTGATGTGTGTTGCTGTTATCGCATCTCCACTGTGGGCTTCTCTCACTGTGTGTGTTTTTGGTTTATGTTCTGCCATGCACTCTTCTACATCATCTTCATCTGTACACTTTCCTCAACATCAATAATACACACCCTTACCGTGCAAGGTCAATCTCAATGGCCCGCCCTCCTCTTTATTAGCACCTGCCTGTCCTTTTAGTCTCATTTCGTTCTGTGCTACTACACACTACGGCACGACTCGCTCACATGCTACAGCTACCTCCCGTGCGCTCAACGCTGAAGCAATCTGCAGTATCTCGTGGTGCCGATGCAAAGATGGACCCTTTCGATGTTCTGGCGTCGATAAGGGATGATGTATCTCTGTCGCCGCAAGTGAGGGAAAAAGTTGGCGATGCGCTTGCGCGGCTGCGGGACAATCGTAGGACTGTGGGCCCACCGAGTGCAAAGGAAACTCCGAAAAAGAGCTGCGCGCACAACTATTTCGAAAGCTTGATCAGCGGACATGCACCGCTTCGGTTTTCTTCCCAGAGAAGCGCGTCCACGCACACGCGTGCCAAGCGTTTCGACATCGCCTCCTCGCGACTCTCTAGTTCCATCTCAATGCACTCAAGCCACACCCTCATGCAGCGTACCACACCTGCTCTCCAGAACCCAAAAGAGGTGTTTGCGGAACTCAACGCCGTCGTCTTTGAGACACTTCGGTACATCGATGAGGTGGAGCAGATTGAATTTGACGTTACTAACGTCCGTGAGCATGACGGTAGTGTTATGAAGGACAAAGAGCGCTTGTTTCTTTCTGTCTGTTGCAGTGTCTTTGCAAACTTTTCTTTTTTCACGTCGCTGCGCATCAACGCAGAAAAGTTCTTGCACTTTCTCGGTGAAATCTTCAAGTACTACCCGCTCGACAACAACTACCACAACGCCATACACGCGGTTGATGCGCTTCAGATGATGTCGCTTTTTCTCAGAGAACCCAATGTAAACTTCCTCTTCTCTGACGAAGAGATCGCGATTTGTTTTCTGGCCGTCCTGGCCGTCGATATCGCACACCCCGGCGCTTCCGATGCACTCCTGGTCGCCATAGATCACCCCTTAGCGTCCGTGTTTGGTGATGTCGCAATCGCCGAGCATGCCTCTCTCCTAGTCGTGACTAGTGCGCTCGTCCGGGAAGATAATTTCTTCTTTTCAACGCCAGACGAGGCCGTCTCTGTCGACAGCGCCCATCTCGTGAAGGAGGCACTGTACGATGTGGTGCTAGGTGCAGCACCACGTAGCAGGCCTTCGCTGATCTCTGCTTTGCGCGACATAGAGTTGAGGGGTCGCGTAACCGACGCTGACGCCCCTAAACTGATGGCAGCGTTGCTGGTGATGGCGTGCAACAGTTTTGCGTTTCGCTCGCAGGCGCAGTGCTGTCGAATGGGTGCGTGGTTTCTCTCGGAGCTCCATCGAGAGGAATCCGAGATGAAGCGGCACGGTATTCCCATCAATGTACCCCACGTCACAGAGGCCGATCGTGTTGCAGTGTTGTCAGACTACATACACGTTGTGCTGAAGCCTATTACGGCCGCTACCCTTGCCCTTGTGCCGACTGATTTGCAGGATCGTCTGGAGGGGAACGCAGACCTTGTTGACACACCGGCCGGCGCTGAGGATCACGCTGGCAAGAGTGACATCGAGACCTCCTGTGCGCCGTGGACGTCAAGCTCGGCACATGTGATGGAGATACTAAAGAAAGTAGCCACGCACGCATACAGTGTCGACCGGAAAGCTTCCCAGTGCGCTATTCTCAACGCTTCCCCCTCACGCTCTCAGAGGGGGGCTCCCGATATGATGCAGTCGGACACTCTTAGCAGCATTGCCTCCCCGTGGGGTTCTCTGAATGTCATGAAGCGAGAAGAGGCAACCTTCCACTTCCCGCCATCCTCGTTTTCGTCGCCTCTCTACGCCGCGGCCGGGAGCTCGGTAACACGCCCTCGTAGATCGGAGCACTACTTCTCCTTTTTGCGCCTCTACGACAAATGCGAACGTGCAGGGGAGTCGGCGCGCGATTTTATCGGGCAGCTTGTCTTTCTTGCCCTACAGCTCTACCCGCGCTACATCGCTACATACGCGCGGAAGGAGTACGGGGATGACTGCTGCGGCGCTAAATGTGCTGAAATGGGACTCCTGATCACCAAAACGGAGGAGGCGCCTTCCACTGCCGAGGTGATCGCTAGCCGCCCACCCGGTGGGATCTTGGCGAATCATCCTGCGGACGAGATCGACCACACAGACGGTTTTATTCTGTTCTTGATGGACATGTACTGCTCTCGCGAAGCAGCTATGGCAGAAGTAGAGTCAGTGGCGGCGGTAAGCGAGAATGTGTTAGCACCGCCTCAGACGGAAGCCACAACCCTAGAGGCCACCCCACAGTACCAGCAGAAATCCCCCATTAGAATGCCAGTGAACACGGAGAGCAAAAACAGAGAGAATCGACCTCGAATGGTCCCATAGCTGCCCGGTGCTCCCTTATGCTGACATTTCTGTTTGCTTTATGTATCCTAATCGATGTTTTTAGTCTCACTCCTTCTCCCCCCCCCCTTTTTTTTCTCTGCGAATCTGAACTGCACAACCTTCGCCCACAAGCGTAAGCTGCACACGTGGCTAGAGGTCTGAGTTGGTGACGACGATTTCACCCCACATCATGACCGCTGTTTATGTCAGGGCCACTGCTGCTGCGACTGCAAACAGATTGAAGCATCAACGAAACAGGCAAAAAGAAACGTGAGGTCAGGCACGCGACTTCCCTTTCCATATTTGATTTGCCTTTTTTTTCAGTGTGTCTTTCACGCACAAGTCTTTTTTTCCTTTGCTTTGTTTCCTTGTTTCCTGTCGATAAGTCGTGTTTATCTCTTAGACCCTCCAGGCATTCGCCATTTTTTTTTCATTCTCCTCCATGCCTTGCATTTCCCATCTGCATCGTTTCAACTTGAACTTGTCAGTAAAAACAAAACAATGAAGATTTCAGCTGTCCTCTTCGCAATTTTCTGTCGTGCGCACTCGGCGCCAAATTTCGGCAAAGGATTGGTAAGGGGGAAAAACAGAGTGTACTACCGCATGTCACGCACTCTCTAAGGGGTGGGGATAATCTGAAGTGATTGAGGAAATATGGTGGATCAAAGGTGGGGAGTGAAGCGTCGTATTGTCGCCCGCCGCAGATTTGCTTTCTGAGCCTCCCACGAAAAAAAAAACGGTCCACTCAGGGTATGACCCTCGCGGCAGCCGTTCTGCTGTCATGTTGATCAACAGCTCTTCACCGTATCACCCTTGTCCTCTTTTTTATGTATGGAGGATGCTGCCATCACTGCGTACTTCACTTTTGCACTATGTGATGTATTTTACCTTCCCACATCTGTGCGAGCAACACTGCGCTTCAATACGACTGTATATTTCTCGTCCCCTGCGTCACAAAAAAAAAAGTTGATAAATCTGGGTGGGGGAGCCCCTGTACGCCCAGGTGCGTGGTGTGCAGATTTGAAAAGGAAGCCGTCGTCATGGGACCCCGAGTCGCAGGCTTCCTCGTTGGCGGCTTTGTGGCGGCGACAGCGTCTTGCGTCCTCTTGCAGTACGACGTTCTCCGAAAACAAGAACTAACTCTCGGGAGGATGAAGGAGATGGGCGCCCAAGTTGACATGATCGAGCATCGATTTCGCGTAGTAGAAGCGGGGTTGCATACCCTAACTAAGAGTGACAGGGTCTACTCGAGCGCTGCGTGATGCGTGAATAGGGTGGAGCACTTTTACCTAATGCTGTCTGTGTACGTTCGCCAGTACCTTGACGTGAATAACATGCCGATGACCTTGCGATCGAGGAGTGCCACTCAGTTATCACCACTATTGAGCACGTCTCTACTGCGCATCCATCACCCTATTGCCATGTGGTACTAGCAGCAAATGTGACTCGCTGTTTCTTCATTCGTGTGCTTCTGACGGTGCTGTAAGCGTCCCTGAGAGATGCATGAAAATGTGCTAGTGCGCAAGCATCTAGTCACCCCATTTCCGAACGCTAACCTCAGCTCCCTGTTGTCTACATCCCTTCCGCTTGCCTGCTTTCTTGACGGCCACCACACTACTGTGGCCGGCCCTTGCACTCTCGTCTCTAATCGAGCAGCTGTCGCTAGGCACTGCCCATTAAGCCCCTCATAAAGTTCGCGCCAGGGAGAAAAAAAGACTCCAGCAATCGCCCTGCCCTGCTCCACCACCCCCCCCCTCCCTCCACCACCCCCCGCCTTACTACTTCCACAGATGTTTTCGCTGCACCCGGTGCATCAGCCGATGGGCGCCATGCCGATGACTTTGGTTTACCCTCAGTCATACTTGCCGCACGGGGCGATTCCGTGCCCCGCTCCGGGATACGGGTGCATGCTCAGTGGCTACGGTGCTCCGCCAGTGGTGGTGATGAGCGCTGAAAACGTCCCGTACTCAGCAAACGCGTACTTGAAGCCCGCCGTTGCACCATTGTACATCGCTGTGGATGCAGCCAGCAGTGCCGTACCGATGATGCTCACGGCTGATGCTGCCTCTGTGTGTACCACGCCAAAATCGAAGCTTGCGCACTCTGGTAGCGATAACTCCCTATCCATGCGCTCTTCTTCCTCGGGGGGCGAGACGTCTTCGCTTGTGAGCCGCAGCGCGGTTTCAGGTATAGTCAAGCAGCGCCCGCAGCATAACGTCTACGTTTGGGGCTTCGCGCTTGTTGATCAACTTCACCCGTCACTACAGCGCATTCCCGTCCCGCCTTCATGCGTGTGCGAGCCAACCATGGGCATCAGTCTCTATGATAACGATGTGAAGTCCAGCAGCACTCGCCCGTGCAAGAGTTCTGTGTGCCTCCTCCACGCGCAGGGCCTCGGCTGCGCAGAGGGCCCCAGCTGCCGCTGTTTCCACATCTCTCATTCGTACTTGATGCAGTGCCGAGCCACGCCGGAGCCTCTGTGCTGCGCCTTGCATAATTGCTACTACACGCAGGAAATGCTCACCGCTAACTGCGCACCTCATGTATCGGGACGTCGCTATGCACTAAGTCTTGACGATGCCTCGAGGTTCCCACAGAACGAGGAGAAGCCCTACCTCTTTGACCTCTCTTTGCTCAACCTTAGCCTTACAGTAGGGCTGGAGACGCTGCCCTGCGTGGATGGCTTGTACATCATCTCGTGGAAGAAGCATGTGTGCCATCTCAACATAGAGGGATGTTGCAAATGGACCAAGGACTGCGGCCACATACACGTCTGCCGCCAGCTGGCGAAGTTCCTGCAAGACCTGGACACGCTCTCCATCCTAAAAGCGCTGCAGAATAGGACGTCAAAAAGCTCCGCAGACCTCTACCGTGACATCATCCTGAGCGAGAACACGCTGCGCTATGTACGTTCTGCAGCTGCCCTTTCTCTGGTCGCCGCGCTGCTCGAGGCTAAAGAGGTGGAGGCGCTCAAGGCACTGGTGAGGGCAAAGTGCCCCTTGCTTCCATCTCAGGCCATGGCACTTCAGAGGCTTGGCGTCGCACTGAGTGGCAACGATGGTGCTTGCAGCATCACCATGAGCCCGAAACTGGTCGCTCTACTCACCCCAGGGAGCAGTAATTAGGAAAAAGACCACGCACAGCACGATGTACACCACATCTGCCATCCACAATAAAAGGGTACGTTTATGTTCATATGTTTTTCCTTGTGCCCCTTCCTGGCAAAGTGGGATGGTGGTCGCAGCACCGAAAATGAACAAGGAAGAGCAAAAACGTGCGGCATCAGAGCCTCTTCATCCCTCTGATTGTGTCCCTCTTCCTCTCCCCTGGAAGCAGCAATTTGTTTTCGTTTTTTTTTTCCTCTGGTACTTGTGTCAATCCTGTTTTCCCCTTGCTTCATGACGCGAGAGAGCTTTTCCCCCTGTTGCTCTCTCTTGCTCGTGCGAAACCGTCTACTTCTACTATACCGTTGATTATTTGGCCACTCAATTTGCCCCGACGCGCAAGCTCTAGCTACTCTCATACGCCCCTGTCTGGCTAGTGCACGTTCATGGGTATGAGATTACGCCAATCCCTGATATTCTCGACCCACTATCACGAATAGCAATATATATATATATATATATATTCTTCGATGTGCCTCACTGTCGCTAAAAAAAAACCTTTTTTGTCTTCAATCGGTTAGTGGAAATTACACGTTATCGTGTCTGTGTGTGTGTATCTGTGTGTGTGTCCTTGCGTGCATTTAGGCACACACACACAGACACGAGCGCCAATCATCTAATCCGAAAAGAGCAAAAAATGGTAGGGATTTCAAGAAGAGTGAAAGGAGGGAGAATGAAATGAAGTATAGGGACTTCTTTCGGTTTTTTTTCTTTAATGACTTTATCGAAGTAGACGGGGGAAAATTAATGGCGGGGCAGGGATGGCAAAGAGATCAATATCAATGCGCTTGCTCTCCTCCTTCTCTCAGCGGTTGTAAACGGCATGGGGGGAAAGGGAAGCAAAAACGTTTTTTGCTCTTCTCTGTCACAATATTATCTTTTTTTGACACTCGCTGGAATATACAGTCCTCATCTTGCGCGTCTCTTTTTCGTTCGTTTGCTTTTTCCTCTTTTTTTTTCCCTGTTTCTCCATGGACTAATATAGCGGCGTACTTCTCCTGTTCCTTGCCGCCCTTTCCATGCACTTGTTTTCTCTGCCACACTCGAGGACGCAGATCTCCTACAAAATTGGCGTCAAAGCAGCGGTGAAATCCAGCGCAGGGGTAGAAGTCGCGCGCGTATGTGTGAAGCTCTTTTGATTTTTTTTATCTCGATTCTCTTTTTCCGTCTCTTTCTTCTTTCGTTCTCTATCAAATCGCTCACGATTGTCTCGCTCATCATGTGCTATTTGTATTTTCTCTAAACGTTTTTTTTTTGTGGGGCAACCTTTTTCTTTTTTGTTGCTTTATATGCCTTTTCAACGATTTTCCCTTTTTATTCCCTTGTGTGCCCTCCTCCTCCTGTGTGTATGTTTGTGTATGTGTGTGTTTCTCGCGCTTTTCTGTTCTTTTTTCATTTCCCTCTTCTTTCTCAGAAGAAGGAAATGGAACGTGGCCAACCCTCGACCCCCCCCCCCTAGTAACACAACTCAAAGAAAACGAAAAATATAAACGAATGTCTTTGTGTGTTGATGGGATGGCGGCGATGGCGATTGGGTGCATTTCACATACGCACACACAAAAAAAAGATTCACGGTTTTATTTGTAATCACCCTTCTCCCCTTTTTTCAGTCTCTTCTCTTTACGCCCCCCCCCTTTTTCCCTACCTGGCGCGCGCAGCTAACGAGGAAAACCGACAATGTGTAAGAAAAAAAGAAACAATGATGAAAAACGATTTTTTTTGCCCCAATGGATCATCAAAAAGGGGAGAAAACTCAGTGAAAAAATCCCCTACCGCTTGTTGTTGTTTTCTCTATTAACTCCACCTTACCCCTTCTTTCTTGTCTCACCCACCCATCCACCTACCCCCCTCCCCCTCCCCCGTTTCTTGATTTTACGCTTTTTTTCTTGTCCCTTGTTTTTTGCGTTTCGCTTTTCGCACAAAGTGGTGTACCTCACTCCCTATTTCTCGGAGATGAAAGAGATGACCTAAAGTCTCGAACGGCGCGGTAAAGCTATGAGATGAGACAAGTTCACCGTCGTCCCTCATTCCTACCGTATGCCTGCTCGATACTCTCTTGCTCTATTCAGTATTCTCCTCGATAAATATATATGTATGTATATATATATATATATATATATATATATTGTGCTAGTTATTGTTTCTGCAGTTCTGCGCGTGAAGAACGCATCGTCAGACAGAGGTAGCAGAACAGCGGATATTTAATCAGGAGCGTGACAGAAAGCACAAAAACACGACTATATATATATATATATATGCATATAACGTTCCTTTTTCTTTTTACACAGCGATTCAATTACTCTTTCTATGATGTGACGTGAGGATAAGGAGGAGTTCAAGTGGAGTGTGTGTGTGTGTGTGTGTGTGTGTGTGTGTGGAGGAAGGTGTAAAAATGGAAAGGAACATCTAGACCTTTCCCACTTCCTCGCTGAACAGATGATGTGAATATATGGAAGACGACACTAAAAGGTGTTCCTCGCCTGTTAGTTAATTATGCATGCTGCGAGGGCACTGGAATCAAACTTTTTAAGAGCACGCCCTCTTCCCCTCGCTCCCCCCCCCCCCCCCAAAAAAAAAAAAAGAGACCCCTTTGTTCCATCAACGCTGTCTACTAAGTGTCCGTGTTTTCCCTCCTGTGTTCTATCGTCTTTCATCAGTTGCCGGTGCCACCTCCATCACTTCCCTACCCCCCCCCTCCTCACAGACTCCCTTGCTTTCTCGCATTTAGCAGAGACGGCATCAGCTTTCGTGTGTGTGTGTGTGTGCGTGTGTGTGTTTGACCTGCCTCCATGAAATGCCATGCTTGAACAAATCGCTTTCCGTCAGGAGACGTGTCTTGTTGTTCCTCGTCATTTTTTCTAATTTTTTCTCTTTTCAGTTCATTTTCATATCTGCACACGTGTGTGCTAATCTTCTCTTGAATGCCGACCTTGTTTCCGCGGCCTCATGTGGTCTACCCCGGATGTGAAGCCAATTCCTCCAAGACCAATGCAGTGCACCGTAATCCGACCACTGCTTATGATGTCCCTTAAGTATCTTAACGGCTAGACTTGAAGCATACACACAAAAAAAGTGAAATATATGTTAATGGAGAAGCCGTGTACTCCTTTGCCTCACGCCTAAAGCACCAAGCATGATGAGCCACGGCAACGGCAGAGGATGATCAAAGAAAACATATGCATGTATTTACATATATATATATATATATCAAACCTATGAAATGAAAGAAATCGATAAGACGGCGTAGGGCCCTCCTGTCTCCATGTCTAGCTTGCAATGCGCCCACTACATGAGTGTGTGTGGCGTCGTATGGGTAGCACTTTCTGGGGCTGGTTGCGCGCCTCACTGTGCGAGGGTCACAATGGAAAGGTGCCTGTGGAGAGGAAAGACGCTGGACTATTCCCTCAACTCGCTCCTCTGCCGCCCCGTCGCTTCTTGGCTAGACAATGTCAACTGCGCGAGGGTGTGTGGTGTGGGAGCGGCGGACGAAATCGCCAGCTGCGCACCGTTACGGATCGCGTGTACTTCAATCTTCGCTCTCCTTTCTCACTTTTGCGTCTTTTTCACTTCTTCTTTGGCAACCACTCCTTTCTTTTTCCATTCATGTGGGTGGGGGAGCGGGCCGGGAGGGGGTCACACGTTTGGTCCGCTGGTTCTCGCACGCCTTGAGTCATGTGTATCGACCCCCCCCCTCCCTCTCTCCACAGAAGTACGAACGATCTCTCGCCGACAGCCATGGCGCAGTGGATTCCGAAAACTGCGTGGAAGGTGTCGAACCTCAACAAGCGGTATGGTCCGTCGTACGTGACGAAGGGCTATGTATCACTAGACCCCGAGTGTAGTATCAATGCCTACTCGTCTTTGCAGTCGACGAAAACGTCAGTGGATGTGAGAAAAGCATTGCTGTCTACTGGTTGTACTCCCTCTGGTCCTTTGTTGATTGACGTGCGCAGCGCCTCAGAGAGGCGGTTACGGCCACTGTTGTCCCCTAAGATAGTAACGTTACATCCACACGACATCTTGTCTGGCGCGGCGCGCCCTATTCTTCCCACAGATGTGGAAAGCGCAGAGCTGTTTGTCATAGCCTCAGAGATGCAACGTGCGGTGAATACCTGCACTGCTCTGCGGCGGTGGGGCTTCTCTAACGTGTCCGCAGTGAGCGTTGACTCTGTGTGGGAGGTGATTGAAGCGGAGGAAAAGCCGGCGGGCGCTGATACACGCAGCTTGGGGAAAAACTGAGCAACAGCTCGCACGTGCGTTTGGGGGGTATCAAAAGCGGTTTTTCCACTGTAGCCGTAGCGTTTTTTGTCGGTGGCTGGCGGACAGATGAGCTAGTATCTCCCAATGCTGGAGGGGGATCCCCCTGATGACATACGCCTAATGTCTTTGTGTGCGTCAAGCAGCCACTATAAAAGGAAAACGGAATGTCAGCATACGTTCGCTAGAGCAGCGTGGTGTAAGCAATGCGACTTGGTCTGGGTCACGACACACGAAGCTGTCAGGAGCGGAGGAAGCATGAGAAACTGAATATCCGGTTAGGCAACCGCCGTACATGTGAGTCTGTGTGTGTGTGTGTGTGCATTTTATTCTGCTCTACAGCAAGCCACAAATGTGGGGCTCTGTCTGTGCTCACTCCTGAAGTTTCGAAATACGTGACCATGTGTCCCTAAGCCATGATCCGCCTCACCCAATCAACTCACTCTTCTCTTCCCTCCTCTTTCTGTCCCTAACTTGTGCAACTTTTCGAGCTTTTGGTGATTCGGTGCACTGATGTGGTTTCATTTCATCCTATCAATGACTCCCCTGCTTCCACCTCACATCAGCACAATACCTGTATAGCTACCTCGAACCCTGACCCTATCTATCTAGTCCCATTCAGAAGGAAAACCTCCGCACCACCAGTGAATAGCCATCAAAGGAAACTTGACAAAAGCAAGCCAGCGCTACGTTAGCAAAGTGCGTCATCTCGCTCTTTTATCTCTCGTCTCACTCGTGTACCTCTCCGATTTCTTTTTTTTTTCGCGAAGCTATAGTACCTTTTTTCTGTTCCGCTACACTATTGTGTTGTTCTGTGCGAGTCATCCACTTTACCACACACGCATTCATCATACCTTCTCGTTTCCCCCTTTCTCTCACGTCTGCGCCGTCGAGGGCCAGTTGGTCGCATAGGCTCTTCTTCTGCCGCAGTGCAGAAACAAGGGTGTGTGTTTCAAGTAGTACGCGCAGGACTAGGACGATTCATCGTTTGTTTTCTTTTTCCTTCACTTGTCGTCGAGCTTTTTTTTTGCACTCGTCTTTTTTCATATCACACTACTTGGGAGAAGCACATAGTCGACACACACACACGCACACACGGACAATCATAATGAGTCTTTCAGACACAATTGGGAAGCAGCAGCTCCCGCACTCTGAATACCGCGCCATGGACGAAGAGTTGGAGGGGGAGAAAGAACTCCAGGAAGCGTCTCAACAAGCAGAGGGGGGGGACGAAGAGTACCGCGATCAAAAACACCGTGGTATGTGCGAACCGTCCGCTGTGCCCCTGGGCAATTACTCTGATGAAGCGGAGGATGACGAGGAAGAGTGTAGGCCTGCAGAAGCAGCGCTGTACACCGGGGAAGGGCCCGCTGAGCTGGTGGAAACCGCCCGCCATCGTGATGTCGACAAGCCGACGAATACGAAGCAGTCTTCTGCGGCCCAGGAGAAAAGAAACCCTGAAGAGCGAAAGGCAGAGGTAGTTGAGAAACGGGTGGCTCCTCGGAAGAAGAAACCTGTGTGCAAGGTGAGCATCGGCAACGTAGAACGCCAACCACCTATCCGGGAGGGTGTAAACACACCGCGTAGTGTGGCACTGTGTGAAGAGTACGGCGTGAACCCTAGCGAGCTAGCTCACTACGATAGGGAACACTTCAAGGGAACTGGTGTGTCCAACGAGGTTGTGGAACTGCGCTACAAAAGTTTCGAGAAGCGTCGCCGTGCCCAAATGCTGCGGTTGAAGCCAGTCTACAAGGCGAGGTTCGGGGCCGACCATAGTGGCCCCACGCCCGTTTCTGTCGCCAACTGCCAAGCGCAGGCAGGCAACGAGGGCGCTGCGTTACCCGCCGCCGTGGAGCGAGCGGCTGCACGGCCGTCAAAGTCGATGGATGAGGAAGTGAAGATGCAGCGTCAGTTTGAGGCACAGCAGCAGCGTCTGCTCGAGCAGGAACGCCGCAAGACGGCGATGTCGGGCTATGAAAGTGATGGCCACCACCGAAGCCCCCAGCATGCTAGGCAGTTCTATGCAACATCGGGGCGCTCTTTCGCGTCGCACAGATCCCCTGGGCGCTCCATCGCGTCGCTCAGGTCCCCTGGGCGCTTTTCGAGGTGTACGTCTATTGGGTCCAGGCCCACTTTGGACCAGCCGTACAGTGCTGCAAAAATTTATAGCGCGAGCATCTCGGAGAGTCGCGCTCTGACGCCCAGTGAGACGTTCATGATCGAGGAAATCAACGAGCGTGAGGCCCGTCGAATTGATACGCAGGAACGCGCAGCGATCATTCAGGAGAATAGGGACCTCATGCATGTCGAGCGCGAGTTGGCCCGAGAGCGTCAGGCCGCGGAGCGAGTGCAGAAGAAAGCCGAGGAGCAGCTGGAGATGCAGAGGGAAATGCAAAAGCGCATCCAAGAGCGTCAGAATGAGGTGGCAGAACGCCGCAAGCGACTGGAGGCGGAGCGCCTGGCGCGGATCAAGGACACTGTCGCCGAGAAAGAAAGCGGAAATCATTCACCAGACCCGTACAGCTTGCTCCTCTTGCGCTAGATGAGCAGGCTCCTCACGTGCCGCAACTCTAGCGGCTCCCTCCTCCCCCGGAGTACGAGCGTGGGTCCTTTACAGGAAGCAGTCTGGAGAGGCAAGGGATGCGGTCGAGAAACTACTGCTTAAGTGACAGTTCTACCTTGGGCTTATTGTTCGCGTGCGACAACAGAAGCCGCGCGCTACATCGAGACGAAGATCATTTGATGCATATATATTTGTCGTTGTTGACGTCCCCAAACCAACTGTGAAAACACTGACCCATGGTGGGTTGCAGAGAAGTGTTGCATGGCTATCTTTTTTTGGGGAGGTGCCTGTGCGTTGGCAAAGCACATTTACATCTGCGCAACGTAACACCTGCACCTCCAAACCAGCGCTCGTATCATCTCCTATTCCCACAGAGCACCATCGCCGCGTTTATTAAAGAGATTTTCGTGCATCCCTCTTTTTAGATTTTTTTTTCGAGCCCACTCCTCTTTCTCTCTGTCATTACGTGAGCACTGTGTACGTTTTCCTCGTGCTCACTCGCATCCCGTGGCTGCAAATTTTCTCTCCCCCCCCCTCCCCCGATTCGCTTACCTGTACAACTCTCATGCACCACCCAAAGTAGGAAAAAGAAAATGTTTTTTTTTTTTTTTCGTACACACACACATATATATATATATATTGTTTTTTCGAAGGGGGAGTCGTTTAGTTTATATCTTTTATTCTATGTGTGCTTTCCGCATGAAAATATTCTCCCCGTGTGTGTATTGTGCTGTGTTGGGTGGGGAGTGAAGGTTGTGTGCTCCTTTACATATGTTTTTATATATGCGAATATGCCTCCATCATCCACGTGTATATATATATATATATATATAATGTACATATGGTTGTTGCGGCTTTTGTTTTGCGTTGTTCCCCAATCCACCGTTCACTCCCTCGTGTAAAAGAAAAAGATCTGTCTAGAAAAACGACGGATACAGATAGGGCGAGGGGGGATCGAAAGAAAAGGCGGAGACGTGAGATAATGTAGGTGCACTGCAGGAGTATTGTGAAACACAGCACGAAGTCTCGGGCATCTCTGTGCCGATTTCACTCCTCCTTTTTCTTCACTCCCCACGCCCTAGAAAAAAAATGCTTATATCTTTGTTTTTCCCTAGCGTCCTCATTTTGCATCCCTTCGATGGCTTAGGTGACTTCGGCAAAGCGTAGAATATCGTGCCTCCTCACCCTGCCAATTCGAGTATCACGCGGAAGCTCCCGCATTTGTGATATTATTCTAGGACAACAGTGGGGGGAGAGGGGAGAAGAAGGCGAGCCTGCCTTCAAAGCCATTTCGTCTGTGTAAATAAACATATGTGTGTGTGTGTGAGCGCGGCTTTAAGCCCCTGCGCCTTGATAC
Source organism: Porcisia hertigi (assembly GCF_017918235.1). Taxonomy (NCBI): domain Eukaryota; phylum Euglenozoa; class Kinetoplastea; order Trypanosomatida; family Trypanosomatidae; genus Porcisia; species Porcisia hertigi. The sequence continues at coordinate 29,742 of NC_090563.1, forward strand.
ATGCCTTGGTGAAGAGAGTGGGGCACATCCAAGCACAGTAGCACACACGAATGCACGACACGATACCACCCTGGTCTTGGTGCTGCACCTCCCCCTCCTCTTCCCTCCTTTTAACCAGCGCCGACCTGCACGTACACACATATATATATGTATATGCGTCCAAAAATGTATTTGGTGTAAAACGATGTATGAGGAGGAGAAACATGGCGCTTCTTACAGGGAACACACTTCTAGGACATGGGGCACAGTAGCGCTGTGTGGCGTCTCACAGTTGAAACGTGTGTGTATGTGTGAATATACAACCGCTGCTAGCATCATGGAGTGGGAGGTTGGGTAGTGAGATGGTGTGACAAGCATTTTTTTCTCATGTTTTTCTTTGACGTATGTACTCTTTTCTTTTCGGTGTAGTGGATGCCCCTCCCCCCCCCCTCCCTCCCACCCCAATCCCCGTAACACACACACACACACACACACACAACCGAACATACGAGTTAGTAGTGTTTACGAATCTCCGCGGTATGTTGTGCGAATAGACCAACAACCGCACGCGCGACATATTGTGAAATGGGGAACGTAAAGGATGTTTATTTGCGCTTCCTCTGACGCTCGCGATCCGAGGCGTGGATGCGTAGTGTCAAAGGAGGACCTGGCAGGGAGGGGGAGGCCAGTGTCTCTTGTGGACTGCACGACTCCAACCATTCCCATTTGGATGTGATCCACCCCCTCATGTTTTCCTCAGGTGGTTAAAAGCAAATAGTGTCAGGTGGGGTTCTCGTGCAGTATTTCCTCTTTTGTTCATTCTTCCTTTCTGGACTTCTCGCCCCCTTCACGTGTGGTGACGTTGTTTTGTGTGTGCATGCTCACACACCCACACAGTTGCCCTATTTATCGCCGCTACCTTGTCGTCGTCACCGCTTGATTACATCATAGTGACTTGATCACCGTCGTGAAAGTAGAGCACCTCTCCAAAAGCCCCGTTTTTTTCTAGCGCGGAAAGAGAACAACCGCAGGGCCACCTGTGTCTCTGCGACTGCCTCGGAGATTATAGGTAATCCCAACACAAACGTCGCCGGTGTGACATGCAACCCCTCCAACGTCCCCCGGCGGCCCCGCTGTCGGTACCACCAGTAGTCGCCAAGAAAAGCCCGATTGATATGTCTGCACTGAAGCTAAAAATGTTGCCCAGCGTTCGAGCAACCCTGGCTGCCGCTGGCGTGCTTGGTCAGCGCCCTCAGCAGTTTGAAGCAGCTAACGCTACGTCCCCTAAGCCGAAGTTAATGGAGACCACGGCGCCTCCCGTCACGACAATTGTGGCGTCGGCTAAGACGATGGCCGCCCCCCCACCAAAAGTGCGCCGCGTCGAGCGCAGCCCCAGCTCGTCTTCGTCCTCCAGTGGCACGACCTCATCATCCGATGACGACTCCAGCACAGATGACAGCTCCGACTCGGATTCTTCATCCTACTCCTCCGACGTCGACAATCGCGCTTCTTCGTCGGCTGAATCGGAGGTGTCGGACAAGGAGGAAACGCTGTTCGACATTGCCCAGTCCCAAGGCCTGGTGAACACGGATGTTCTGACGCAGGAGGAGGAGGAGGTCCCCGCGATGGTACCTCCGAGACCTCCAGTGGTGCGATCCTTCCCCAGTGATATTGAAAAAACCCTCGAGCGCTACCGGGAACGACTGAACCGTGAAGAGAGCACTATCCGCATCAAGGATGACAACAAAGCCGTATCGCTCGGCACCAGTAAGATCAACTACATCGACCCTCGCATCGTGTGCTCGTGGGCAAAGGCACAGGGCGTGCCGATCAACAAAATCTTCTCCGCCACTATTCTTAAAAAGTTTCCCTGGGCTTTGAACGCTGAGAACTTCGATTTTTGAAGGAGGTGAGCACAACCAAGGTGACCCTGCAGCCATAGTGTCTGCTGCAGACGTCGATGCATGTCTTTGAAACCCTTGTCGTCCCCACCCCCCACCCCCCGTCAATCCCCCCTTCCCTCTGGCCCCTCTCGCGACCGTGCAACACACTTGGGGGGGGGGGGGGGGCGATCACTATTTAGACTCGTGGGAATGGACCGTGGAGAGGTTCGAGAAGCGAAGCTGTTGTCGTTCTTTGTAGAGCAACTGGATAGAGTGTGTATTTGTGTGTATGTGCATGTGCAAAATGGCGTGTGAGCCGCAACCGGATGGTGTGCGGGGGAACTGAAGAAAACATCTAGTCTCTCTCTTCCTGGAAACGGAAGTAAAATGTTTGAAGAGAGAAATGGAATGGCGCCTCATACTGTAGCCAAGTGTTTTCTTCGGGGGCTCTCAACGTGTTGCCTCCCGGCAAAGCGTCTGTTTTACAACCCCCACCCCTCGTACGGCTTCCAGTCGAGTCCTCCTCCCGGTGCACCTGCGCGATCTCTCCCATCCTCCGTCCACCAAAAAGAGTGGTGTCACTGCCATCCACAGCGCAAAGAGAGAGAGGGGGAACGAGAAATGCGCAGACTGTACTAGCGAGAGCGCCTATAAGGTGAAGAGGACAGTTTCACATTGGCGTTGCCAGCAAAAGTTATAACATGAGCTTGATGGGAGAAAAAAATCACGCCAGCCAGAAATGAACACCTGCTTTTTTTTTTGTCCTCTTGCGGAAATCGATTCGCCATCTCGACGGCTGGCCCATAGCCCCTATGCGCTTTGTCGTGCGTCTCTGTGTGCGCGCATGTACCAATCGATTGGCGGGCGGTGCAGTGTGCGTCTCTCTCTCTTTCTGACACTCGTGTCGTCCTCCTTACGTTCTCCATTCTTTGCTCAATTTTCTTCATTTGATGGAGCCATTGGAAACAAACACACAGTCCACCTCGGAGATACACGCGAAGAGGATCGAGGTTGCGATGATGCAGACTAAAAATGCAGAGTACAGCAAGCAAGAATACTGGGACCGACGCTACACGGAGGAGGAACACTACGACTGGTTTCCCTCCATATACGCTGCGTGTGTCACAGCGGCCTTCGAGGCCATTGAAGCGGTCTTTCACGCCCAAAACAGCCCAAACGAATTCAACGGCACACTCAAGGTGTTGCACTTGGGTACTGGGAACTCCAGCCTCTGCGCTGACATTCGTGCTGCGTACGAGGCCAAATATCCGACGGAGGACTTGAGGCCCTATCGACTCGTACAAGTGGCCACAGACTACTCTGCTGTAGTCATCGATCATATGAAGACCAAGTATGGCCCTCCCCATTTGCTGGAAGACGTACACTGGGAAGTTGCTGATATCCGGGATCTCAGTCGCGTGCGAGAGCAGTGGGGTCCTTTCTTCGATGTGGTGCTTGACAAGGGTACCATGGACGCACTGCAAGCAGACAGAGCGAACGAGAATATGGAAGACGACATTGCTCGCATGCTCATTGAAGTAAGTAAGTGCGTCGAAGGTGCTCCTGGCATGCGTGTGTATCGCAGGTTTGTGCAGATCACCTGGGAAATCCCGCACATGCGCCTCCACTACACCACCAAGAATCCCGTACACACCTTTGCCTGGGGCAACAATGTCACCTACCACTTTCTAGGTGACAGTGACATGTACAGGATGTATACGTATGAGGTGTTTCCACCTTCCCCCGATCACGCTCACCTGCAGTCGGCGGCTGGGGAGGCCACATCTTCATAATCGATGCGGCTCCTCTGCGAAAAGGGAGTCATTTTCTCACATAAACACGTTTAATTGCTTACCCGAGGTGGAAAGAATAAAATGAGGTGTGGCGGCAGCGCCTTCAACGATTCCTGTCGCTAGACTCGCGTATAGGGGGTGGGGTGGGGTTCTGCGCACTTCGCCTTGTGGCAACGGGGAAAGGTACGCTGTAGCTTCCTCTCTTCCCCATTTTTCACTCTCCACACCACCACCACTGCCATCGCAGTGCCATGACCACCGCATGCCCCCCCCCCCAGCTCTCCCTCTCTCTCAGCATGTGCACACGTATGTACTCCCTCACGTCCGCTCTCTTTTTACTTGACTGCCGCCCTCCTAAGAATCTTCTGGCAAGCGATGTGGCGCTGTTTAGCCCCAATCGGCGCGTGGGTGGCGTCGAGGGCAAGGGCAACGACTGTTTCAAGTGCCGTTGGCCGCGGTATCAGCCACCTCCCCGTCTTGACAGGAGCGAATGAGAACAAGTCGGCCTCAGGGACGTCGGCAACCGCATCTGCCGCTCCAACCTCCGAGGACTACCGCGCGCTGCTGCTTGATCTCTTGCTATACCGTCGCGAGACCCTGGCACCAGTGGTGGAAGCCCTTAGTCGAGAGAGAGAAGAGGTAGAGCAAAAGATGCAGCAGCTTGACACTCATGTACGAGAACTGAGTTCCATTCGTGACGAGCTCCGAAAACTGTCTGAAGCAATGTTGGAAGCAGAGCAGAGACGACTGCACGATATCGTCATGGATCATGGCAACTCTTCAGTCCTGGAGAGCACCAGGGGGGGGACACAAGCCAGAGGAAATATTGAAGAGGTCGAGGAAATTGTACTGTAGCTGCAACAAAGCTGCCAGGCAAGGATACAACAAAACTGAAGAACTTCATCACCGCACTTGACAAGCATATCTGTACATATATATATATATATATATACCTCCCGCGCCCGTGTGTATGTGTGCGCGCTTTTGAGTTGGGGTTGAAGAAATGGAGAGAAGACGATGGAGCGACACACCCCTGCCGGTCTTGTTTTACACAAGCCTGTGGTATACATCTCGTCGTTGTCAAGTTTACATCTCTTGCCCCTCCATGTTCATGTCAGACCCCCGACACGCACTTTTGGATCCCTTCCTCTCTCTGCATCTCACTTCATGCTCAACTTTGCAACATCTCAGCAACACCCTTATGCGTCCCCCCCCCCCCTCCCCCTCCCCCTTCATCATCCCATACCTCTACCTACATACACCTTCCTCCGTGGAGGGTCATTTACTGAAGGAAAGAAGAGGGGTGCGCACTGTGTGGGACCGTGCTGCACACATCATTTAGCATTCCTTCCCTATCCCCATCCCTCTGTGCCAGGCTTGACGGTTTCCTGTTGCCACAGTAGCGACAGCGACGACCTCATCGCCTCAACGCTCGAGGCGTGCGGTCGATCCCCACCAGCGACGACCTGAACTTGGGGCGCTGGCTTTTCTTTCTTAATTTTTGTGTGTGGACGAAAGAAAAAGTGTGTGGACGTGCTGGTGTCGATAATCCGAGTGTCTGTAGCCCCTGTACTACTTGGGGCGCGTGTGCGCTGCGCTTCAAACTTTTGCTGCTGATGTGCTCAAACTCACCCGCGACAATCTGAAGGCTACCGAACTCTGCCGTCGTGTCGCAATTAAGTCAACGCACCCCTCTGCTACATTTGGACTAGACTCACAACAGTCACAAGTCCTTTTTGTATCTGGTGTGTGTGTGTGTGTGTGGGGGGGAGAGAGGGGATATAACCACCGCACAGTGCCACCGTTTTCTGGAAGTTGTGGCGTATCTGCTTTGTACAGTGTGTCTGTGCGCACTAACGCGAGCAGAAACGTACAAGTGCAGCTGGCACCAAAGCACATCACCGTCTCACGTGAGCCCAGCACACACGTCAGGCATCCCTTACTCTGACAACGAGGTCCTCACACCCCCTATTCTTGCTGATGCCGATGCCGAAGGCCATTCGTGTCGTTATGCACTCGCCTCGACGACGCATGGCACTGCAGAATCGCTTCATGCGACGTTATTGTCTAGATGACGTGCTAACTGTGGGTCTTCTGGTGCAGCTCCGCACGTGCACCACCACCACCACCTCCCTCACGGCCTCCATCGGTGGAACGTCATGGCATTCTACTCCAGTCGCGCACTTCGCTGACGCCGCTGCCTCAAGCTCACCTCCGAGGGCCGACGCCTCTCTTGCACCACCATCACCCGTTGAGGTACATCAAGTGATCGCACGCGCTGTGCAGAGTGGCAAGTGGGAACACGCAGTTCGTCTCCTCCTAGGTGCCCTTCACAGTCATTGTGTGCCCCTCGCAGAGACGTATCAGCTGGCACTTCTGGCAGCACTGCGCGGTGGGGGATGGCGAGCGAGCGTACAACTCACGACGCAAGTGGCAACCAGCGCTCTCTCGACAAGTGCCCTCTATCACACTGCGGCAGACCTGCTGCTCGTAAAATCAGCATTTGGAGTGGAGGCCTCGAGCAACTCCCTCGATCCAGTAGTGCTGAAGGAACTCGTACCACTTATGCTGGCCGACGCCACGCAGCACGTGGTGTGGCGTCCACGGCACCGTGAGGCGGCCCTGCGCGCTCTTAAAAGGGCAAAGGAGTCCATACAGATGTCGGCCCTGTTCCGTCGATGGACTTTCTCTGCTACTCTTTGTTGTGTCATTTCACAATCTCGGTACAGCGAGGAGGAAGCCACGCTACTTATGGAGGCGTTCTCTCTCACCGGAGACTGGTGCTCCGCAGAAGCACTGAGGTCAGGCTTTCCCCAGCTCACCGGCCCGCTTCTTGTCAAATATGTGTACGCGTTCGCCGTGGCTGTCCAGCGTGTTGGGACTTCAGAAATTGCAGAACCACAGGAGTTTGTTCCCTGGGAGATGGCTTTAGATGTTGCTGCTAGTGGCAAGCAGGATGCGTCACTGCAGGCAGCCGTGGCGGAGCTGCTGAATGTAACGCGACACACCGCAGCCCCTGCCGATGGAGCCGGGTGGTGGTGGGCGACGAGCACCTCCACGCATGCGAAATTGACAGAGCTTCACAAGCGAGCTGCAATATCCGTGCCCGAGGCTGCACGATTTTTGGCGAAGTGTCATCTAACAACCGAGGAGGCAAAGAAATTGCTCGATGCCGTCCGCGTCTCCGGGGTTCTAAATCCCGGGGAACCAGGGGCTTCTACACGGCATGTGGGGTGGGTGAACGTCGTTCTACTTCTTTCTCAGTGCTGCCCACACGCGCTGGTCTCCACTGGAGGGTGCGCCGACGGGCTTGTGCAGTTGTTGCCGCACCCCCATTTACGAGTACGACAGATGCAGGACAGCGGAACACCGCATCCCCTCGCTTTGTGGCAGTACGTGGTGCAGAGTCTCACCGACAGCGATGTCGCGTACCCTGCCAACACAGCTCGTCAGCTCGTCTACACATCATCCGTGTGGCATTATGTGCGGCACGCTTCCCTCCTGCCGGCGCAGCTGGCAAAGGCTGAGGACTCACTGAGTGCCGCGATGGTGCAACAGCTGTCCCCCACCAGTCGTCATATTACACTGAAAACTCTTTTCACCGGTTTCGCCGGCAAGCCCGATGCGCTGTGTGTTTTGCTCCGTACAGTCAGCACACACGTCAACGTACCACCAGCAGAGCGCTGTGTCGGGCTGATGTTGTGCAAGGAGACCTCTAGAACTGATGAGCTGGTGGACGTGCGGCTGCTGAGCTTCCTGAAGCCTCTCGACGCGCTAGGAACACCTGAGGAGGTGTGCGAGGCTGTCTGCGCTGCTGGCGAAGCTCTTCTGGCCACCACCTCGTCCCCCTCTTCCTCCGCCCAGCTTGTGTGCCTCGCTGTGTGGTACATCTGTCACCAACTGCAACGTGGCGTTTCGATTGCTACGCTGCGGTCTGCACTCCGCCGCACGGATGCGCTTGCCCAGCGACTTTCGGGTTACGCGGACGCGTTGTTGCTACTGAGTGCCCATCTGCAGTGGTGTTGGGGCGCCTCACTGGAGGCGCTGCGGACACAGGCTGTGCCCGTTTTGGCGAGGCGTGAAGAATGGAGCGTATTGCCTCAGCTGCTCAATCGCTGCCCTCTCCCGCTATCGGCGCAGGAGCGGCGCATCCTGGCGCGCTGTGAGAGGGGCGTCAAGGTTGCAGCATTGCAGAACCTCGTTACGGAACAACGCGCGAGAGCTGCATGGGACTATTGGCAGGGCGAGGTATGTGGTGCGATTGCTGAACAGCCACTGCCCACGTCCCTCCACGACAGTTTCGTCTCTCTCCTCTTGGCCCAGGGATTTGTCGCGGAGGCGCATGCGGTGCTGGAGTGCACTGGTGCGCCAGAGGCCCCTGTGACATGCACAACATGGTCTCACGCTGGGCTACGCGTCTACGACTATGCGAGACGCCGGCGACGAGAGCTGGGAATGCCGCTGGAGGAATTGTGGAACGTGGCCGCACTAGGGGAAGAGGGGGCAAATAGCGACGGCAGTGGCGTCCGGAGACGCGAAGCATCGGTGATGCTCTCTCTCTATGCTGGATTGGCCTTGGTACACACCCAGCGGGCAGCGGACGGTTTTCGGCTGGTTTCGGCTGCCACCGACTATGTACGCCGGTACGACGCCACGCATCACCATTGCAGTAGCCAACTCCCGCTTGACTCCACAGCGTTGCACAAGACAGATGCTCAGCTCGCGACGTGCCTTCCCGACTACGTGCAATGCGTCGCACCGCGGCTCGTCAGTTCCGCACTCGGCTTCGGCGACGAGTCATCTAGTCACCATACAATGGATGCCACTTCTTTGAGCTTTGATAGCGCTGCGATTTCAGTAGCGCTGCAAACAGCGACGTCTTTGTTCCCCCTCACCTCGACGAGCGAGGCGGCAGTGATAGCGTGGTCAGGGACCGTGACGCAGCTCTACACGACAGCCACCGCCTGCGCGACCGATGCTATGCCGGCAGTTCTGTCGTTAGGGCAACGGCTGTTGCTTCAGGCGGCACGGCAAAACGTCGCGCTGGGGCCCTCGTATCTACGCCTCGTTCTCGAAGCAGGCTCGTTCTCTACGACGCTGCTTGCTGCAGCTCGGCAGTGCCTCCTCCTGAAACGCGGCAAGACGGCATCAAGCCCGTGTAGGGCAGACGTTGCCGCTACTGCCGCCTTTGTAGCCCATGCGCTCGCCGATCGTGGGAACTACTCTGGAGCACTTGAATGGGTAGAGGAGTTTGAGCTGTGGCCGCGAGTTGAGGAAGCGGGAAAGGAAAGCACAGCGCTGGACTTGCAAACCGTCGTGGACTCAGCAACGCAGTTGTCGTGGCTGCGGGCCGCCCATTGGAACTCTCAGCGGCTCTCCAACCAGCGCGCCGCCCTCTGCCAAAGTCGACGAAAGGTTCAGGACGCAGTCGGTAGAGACACTGTGACGCCTCAACTCTACTCACGGGGTGCTCTGGATCTCCTCATCGGCGTTGAGGCGTGGGAGGAGGCGCTAGACGCTATTCTGCATGTGGCGTCCGCCTCACCTAACGTGGAGGGTCTCTTCTCGGAAGAGTCCATGATGATGATGGAGGTGCGCGATACGTACCTCTGCGCGGATGTGCTGAACAGCGTCATGCTCTGCGTAGCCCGCTGTGCGCCGTGGCGAACCACAGTGCAAGCGTGGATACTACTAACCAGTCAAGCTCCTCTTCTTCCCTGGGCAACTTGCGCTACTGCCATGACACCGAGCATACACGAGCTGCTGCGAGCGATGGGGCGTCAAGGTGCACTACCTCACGAGATTGGCACAGTTGTGGCGTGGATGGTGATGCAAATGGACTTGCCTACGTCTGCAACGTCCGCTCTTTGTTCTCTTTTCGCTGATTGTATCGACTCCTCATCTTCTCGCGTTACTCTATGCGCATGGACGGCGGCAGAGACGCAATTGTGTGCCGAAATCGTAGTGCAGCTGCGACGATTGGCTGGCGAGCAGCGCGTGCAAGAGGCTGAGCTCGCGATTGCAGAGTCACAGGTATCCCCTTTTACAGCCTCCTCTCACCTGGTGGCCTCTCTTAGTGAGGAGCGGACGGCGCTGTCGGTGGCACCTTTGGCAAGGTCGTGGCTGCCACCTGGTCTGCCCCCGCTGTCATCAGAAGACCTGGACACGCTGGCTGTAGTGGCCCCACTTTTGCTCCTCGCCTCAGCGCCGCAGCTAGAATCTCTCGCACGGCAGCACCTGGGGGGCAGGTTTCAGGCACATGAGCTCAAGGCCCTCCTCTATTTCTACAAACAGGAGATTTTGCAGCGCGTCTCCGCCGTGCGTGATGCTGACGCGTTGCTCGTTCAATACCTCTCAAAAAACGCAACGCTGCTCGTGTTGCTCTCACAATGGACGGAGACGAGGCAAGCACAGAACCTCGATCCCTCCAAGTGCAATACAGCTGCGGCGGAATGGATGGTGCAGCACGTTTTCGACGGCCTCTTCCCACTGTCCACGGCGGAGGAGCTCTGGAGGGTGTGCCAAGAACCTGCAACAAAGCTGGCAGGGTGTCGGTGGTCAGCCGTGGCAGAAGGGGAGCTTTGCGAGGAATTGTTGCGGCGCCACGGCAGGCTCCCGACGAAGCTGAGTACCGCACCCCAGTTGACGCGGCAGGACATCGCTCACTATTGGAGCCGTTTTCATCGGGTTCTCCTGCCGGAGATGCATTTCGGCCCACTGGAGCTCTGCTGCCTTGCAACCTATGCACCGGCTCTGGCTGAGGCGCGGGCCAAGTGCCCGGACATAACCCAGCCGGTCTACTCTGACGCTGTTTCCGAGCTCGCCACTCATGCGTACATGTCACACTTCTGCCCCGGTCGTGTGCCTGTCGAGGACACCCTAAGCTACCTTCGCCGCCCCCATTCTGCTGTCACGATCGCAGCGGTCATGACCAGCGCCTTCAAGAAGCTCAAGGTGCTCCACACACAGCTCTTCGAGGCTCCCAGTACGCCTGCGCACGGCTATCGGCTACCGTTTGAGTGGAGCGCTGTGTCTACCACTGCAAAGCAGCAACCAACAAAGCTCGATCTGCAGTACCTTGCTGCTGCTACCCGGCGTGTGGCCCACAAATCTACGCCTGTGACCGAAACGGTTCCCGCTCGTGCGACCAATGCATGCATAACATCGCCGCTGCTGCGCCAATGGATGCAGTGGGTGACAGGGACAATGCGCACCGGTTTGTCTACTCCATTACCGCATGCAGCTTCACTACTACTCGTGGAGTGGACGAAAGAGGCGCTGCAGTCGGACTTGGGTGCCCCTCGCGCATCTGAACCTTGCAGCACCGTCCTCACAGCTGCGGGCGTGAGGGTCGATGAGGCGCGTGCGTTGTGGCGGGAAGTGGCGCAAGCAGGGAAGCTCGAAATGCAGCAGTGCCGCTGCCGCGAACTTGGTGTAATGTGGAAGATGCTAACCGAGTCGAAGGTGTGGAGAGCCATGGACGCCGGGCATGTGGCGGTGCTGCGCAAACTGGTGTGCCCCTCCAAAACCCAAATCACAGCGCTGCCTCCCAAGCACAATGCGGCCGGACACCACGGCAATACGTCGGAGCTGCATGAACAGAATGATGCGTAGGTACACGCCCCAGCACCTACACAAGTGCGTTTGGCATTTCGTACGCTCTCCACTCCCCCCCCCCTACACACACACACACACACACCACCCCTTGCGGTTGATACACGGTGAAGTCAGGTACTCTGAGAACCCAATGTCTTATTCGGCAACACGCGAGCATATGGATGTACACACGCTAACATCAACACATATACACGCACATAAACGACGTTCGTTTAAGGGGACGTCAGGGAAGACCTTTGCCCCCCCCCCTCTCCTCTGATATAATAATAAAAACATTCTCATAATTTGTAGTGTTACCCTCCCCCCCGCCTCGCTGCGACGCACCCTCATCGAGAGACCCGATTGAGGCTACCTCAAGAAGGATCACCGTGTAGCTGAGTCCCCTCTTCCTCTGTATGTGTGTAGTAGTAGTAGTAGTAGTAGTAGTAGTAGTAGCAGCACCGCCCCCCCCCCTCCCTTCCTCACCCACCTGCCCCTCTCTCTTCGTCTTTAAAGACATACATCATCATCAAGCGCAAAAAAAAGAGGAGACGCCCCACTGCAGTGACACCCAGTCCCCACCCCTCTGTTCTCCATACCTCTCTAAATCCTGCGCTCAAGTACTCGACCTCTCCACCCTCGCGAACATGTGGCACGAACAAGTCATGGATCGAATCCGTCCTTTGAACATCTCACCTCGCCTCGCACGTGTGAGGTGGGGATGGTGTGTGTTGCTTATGTGGGCATGGGTAGCCACTACAATCCTGCTAAGCCACTGCGCACTTGCCTGGCCGCAGTTTCTTCACGTGAAGCGCCCTGAACAGTTGCCTCTATCAGAACTGGTGAAGGCAGACGACATGCATGTGATTGTACCCTCTCGTGTATTATTACACAGTGCAGAGGAACGTGGAGTGCAGGCCCGTATGCTTTTGGAGGAGTTTGAGGCGAAAGGGCGGCTGAGTCCGTGTTGGAAGCGCTCCCTGCAACTCCTGCACGCCAAATGCTCCGAGGTCCAAAGCGAGGACACAATGCGCAGCCGACTGGGACTCCTCATGGCTACGTGTGACGCGAGGAGTGACGGACGCGCACATCCGAGTTTCCATTGTGCCTCCGAGGTTACACAGCTGTCTGCCAGTGAAGTGCGCCAGTGTGTGCAAGACTTGTCTGACAGCGCCTACGCGGCCTTCCTTCAATATCGTCTTCATGCCGACGTGTTGTGCGCTTACTTGGAGGAGGAAGTATACCAACAGCGCACCGAGGCCGCGGTAGCGGCCATGCACCTTCAGATGCAGCGCAGCGCAGAGATGTTGACTGCGCTTCAGCACTCTGGCGCGGAGGTGCTGGCCGTCATGAAAGACTCGCAGAAATTTCAACACGAGTCCCGCGAAGCCGCGTCATCCTTACGCGACCTCTTGGATCATCTTCAGAGGGGCCAAATAGCGGCACTCCAGGCCTTGCAGCGGGCCACCGACGACATCTTGCACACCAGCACTCGCACCGATGTGGCGCTCGGTGACCTGCACACGCGCGTGCAGGAGGTTGCCGCCGAAGCGCTCACCTCTATTCAGGCCCTCAGCCATGAATCCCAAATGAAGTTTGCAGAGGTGGAGGCGCAAACGCGCGGTGTGGTGCGACTTATACGGCAGATGGACGACCTGCACCACTTGCTGACCCGTCAACATATTTCTTCAAATCGTGTTGTTTGGATCCTTGGGAGCATTTCCGGCGTGCTGATCCTCACGTGCCTCCGGCAAACGGCAGCTGCGCGGCTGCCGGCCACCTTATTCACCGTCGCCGGGTCCGTTGGCGTTCCGCTGCTGCAGTGGTGGTCCGGGCAGGCGTGGTGGCTCCTCCTGCACGAAACAGTGTGGGAATTCCTCTGCTTATCAACGGCAGTGGGGTTTGTCGTTCACTCTGCCTATCACTATACAACGCCTAGCAAGTGCCGGCACCAAGGCCTGGAGCGGGAGGAATCCATGTGCGTCTGGGGCGAGCTGCAACTACCGCAGCAACCACTGCACCAGCCTGCTGGGGCACTGGTTTACAAGCACACTCCTCGAATCCCCCTAATGAGTTTTGAGCCCCACCTACGCCTGGTCGGGAACGCGGCATCTGCGCAAACCTGGGATGCCGCCGACACACCGTCGCCGTTGTCCATCGTGGTGTCCCCGCGGGTCGAAGAGGCGGAGGTGATTTCGACAAGAGACGACGATGCCCCTGTCACCGCCCACAACGAAGACACTGTGAGTCTACCAGACAATCTGCCAAGCACGGCAAGAACACCAAATCGCAAGCGTTGTCGCCCTGTGGCCGCAGATAACGACACCGCTCGAAAGCGTACCAAGACACAGCGGTGCAACCCAGCAAGCGGACATTCGTGTCTCGCAGCCGTCACTAAACGTCCAGCAGCGCGCCGCAACTCGCGAGCAACGCGCAGTAAAGGATGAACACCCCCCCCCCCCCCCCCTCCCCTCAACCCTCCCTTCCTTCTTTTTTCTGTTGCTGCCGCCGCTTTTTCCTGAAACCATTTCTTCTTCTTTGTATATTCTCTCTCGAATGATTTGCATGTAACTCGCGCCTTTTACGCTCACTATTATATATATATATATATCCCATTTGCTTTTGATCGCGCGCGGGGGGGAGGGGGGGGGGGGGTTACGCCAAGGTGGATGGCGAGGGGAGGAAGCAGAACGCTGTACATTGTTTGCGTGATACGGCGCGGTTTAGGCCCAGTGACGTGGCATCCCTCTTTTCCACCCTCCCCGCCGCCGCCGCCCTCCCCCCCCCCCTCTTTTCTCTGTTCGTCACACTAACACCCGACTTCTTTTTTTTTGGTGTGTGTATGTAGGGGGGGAGGGGGAGGGCTAGTCTACTCGTCAAGTTCTCCCTCCCTCCCTCCCCCCCTCCCTCCCTCCCTCCCTCCTTCTCTCCTTTGTTCCCTCTATTCACTCCAATTTGTACTCGACTCTTGCCTATCCTAAAAGAGACCCACAGCACACCCAATGGCGGAGAGCGCGGGCACAGGCCCCCCTCTCTCCCCCGCCCCCTGTATAGCCCACTCAAGGAATCGGATGTCGCTAATTCATGTCCAAATGTCGCTGGTGTTTGCTATGCAGGACAAACTCATTGATACTCACACCAACACACACTGTGGTGATGTCTTCCCATTCCAACTACTCTACTCCTCCACCCCTTCGCGTCGTATATCTGCACCGCCCCTCATGTGCGGAGGGGGGGCGCGTGCAGGTTCGGTGCGTATACAAAAGAAATCGGATTCACAGCATCACCACCGGGTGCGAGGGTCAAAAAAAAAACGATAATCGCACGGAAGCGAAGGTGGTGTCACAGACAATCTTATTCCCACCCAAACCTTCACCGATTAACCGTCGCCCCCCTCCTCGCCCCCATCATCATTATTTGTGTGTGTGTGTGTATATATAAAACCTTTTCTCCATTGTCACCACTCACAGGATCCTGTTTGTTCGGGTTGCTCTACATCCATCCCCCCTCCTCCGGGAAACTCTTCATGAGAAGAACCCTGCAAATATCCGTCAGTCCACGCCTCGACGACAGTGACGTATCTCTGGAGAACCGTCTGGTTCTAATCAACCTCAAAACTCCCCTCTCCATCCAAGGTGCGCCTAGCCACACTCGCAAATGCTGAGTTGCATGGTAGAGCAAGGGGATCGCGCTCGCAGCGACGCCTCGCTAGTGTCCGTGGAAGAGCTCAGCGGGTGGGCTTCTGTCGCGGAAGCGCTTCTCGCTATGTGCGCGCGCACTGCCCTTGTCGAGGCCGAGGAGCCGACTGCGCGAGCCAGGTTGGTTGTGGAGAGCGCTGACTCGCTTGCGGCGATTGTACAGGCGCATGTGATCGGTGTAGCCGCGCTTCAACGTCGCGCCGCCGCCATGGAGGATCAGCGGAGCGACGCCCTTGCCCAGCAGCTACGTGCTTCTCATCAAGAATGCCAAGCAATGAACGGCGATCTGGTCTCTCAGCGCGCCTCTTGTTCGGCCTTGGAGGAAGAATTACACCGTCTGTCAAACGAACTGCAACTCGCGCAGCATGAAAGGGGGGTGCTGCAAGAAGAGAGAAAGGCGGTGTGGTGCGCTGTGCAAGAGGCTCAGGCGGTGGTTGGCATCACTTGCCCGGCTGAGGCGACCATCGGCGAACACGTCGGTGCACTATGTGCCTGGGTGAAGAAAGCAGAGACAGCCGCCCCGTCACTCGTCGCTGTCGCCCCTCACCACCCGGCACGTCTATCGTACAACCGTATCCTTCCCGCCACGCCAGTAAACCCCGTCACCGCCTCGCTGCTGCGGGTCAAAGAGCAGGTCGAGCAGATGCGCGAGCCTTCGCAGGAAAAACTGAAGATGACGGTGGGCATGTCTCGACCCTGGAGAGACAAAGCGACAACACCGCAGACACCGTCACCGCGAGCACGAGCGGTTATGGCGACGGCAACAGCAACGGTGTCAACTCCAACGCCTCTCACGGTGGACCGATCCCTGGGCCGGTTTCGCTTCTCCACGCCCCATCGCAGCACGGGGGGCTCTGCAACGCAAAGAGAGGACGACGCGGCCGCCTCACCGCCCTGGCTGACGCACATGATGAAAC
The DNA here is from genome assembly GCF_017918235.1 of Porcisia hertigi. Taxonomy (NCBI): domain Eukaryota; phylum Euglenozoa; class Kinetoplastea; order Trypanosomatida; family Trypanosomatidae; genus Porcisia; species Porcisia hertigi. The sequence continues at coordinate 45,608 of NC_090563.1, forward strand.
TGCAGAAAGAACTCAAGGATCTGCGGCGGGACTTGGGTCCCATCAGCTCCTCCCCTTGAGCCTTTCCCAGCGACACCTCTGCCCCCTTCTCTCTCTCTCTCTCGTATGCTTTTGTGGAACCCAAAGCATCGCCCCTGCTTCCTCCTGCTGCTTCGTTGTGTGCTTCTCTCCCCACTACCACCACCACCCCACCCCTCTCCGCGCGTGCGTCATCCCTCCCACAACGGCCTGCGCTGCATCGCGGCTGTTGAAAGGGGGGGAGGAGCGGGGAGCGGGGTGAAAAGAGACTAGGAAGAAAGAGGTGACATACCTGGCGAGTCGCGAGTCCAGCCGTCATACACAACGCAACTCAGCTTCTGTCATCCGAAGGTGTGTGGCAGTCAATGCGACGCGCCCCACTTGTCGCCTCGCTGCCTATACGGTGACGTCGTTGTTTTGGTAGTTGAACCAAAAGGGGGATTCGGGGGGGGGGGGTCAGTGGGGAGGAGAGGAGGAGAAGGCATATCGAAGGTACTCACGTCTGTGTTTTACTGCCTCCCTGTCGCCTTCTTCTCTTTCCTACATCCTTTCCAGTGCCTATCAACACACACACACACACACACACACCGCCTGTATACGCGCGCGCGCTCGCCCAACCACGTTTGGATTTTGTTGTCTCAACTTCCAACATCCCCAGCCGCCCTTTTTTGCATGACTTATTCTCCTCCTTCTGTGCCCGTTTTGCCTTTCCACCCCCCTCGAGCGTGCTCCTTGACATTATACACTGGTCTCAGTACACACAAGCGTTGACATAGTCCAAAAGAACGTGAAGGCCATGGCCACCTTATCGACCAGCTCCGGCCCTAGTAAAGGAATCACAGAACTTGCTCCTTTGAGGGGACATGTGTGCCTGCCGGGAGAACCGGTGCTGATGGCACAACCCAAAGCCGTGCTGGCTATCGGCGGTGGTCTTCGACTGCTTGCCCAGCCCCTGTCCACCACCACCACCACCGCCGCCGGTGAAGAACCAAAAGCGCTCACCGACGTCTTTCTTTCTGAGTACTGTGCCCCCCTTCGGCGCAGCAGCCATCACCTGCACGCACACATTCCTCGGTATACCGTTCCAACCCCGGCGAGTAGACGATATGCCCCTCGCGCCAGCGATCCAGTGCTTGCCGTCATCGCCCGCAAGGTGAGCCAGCACTGCTATTACTGCTACATTGGCAGCTCAACGCTGGCCTACTTGGACGCATTAGCGTTTGACGGCGCCACGAAGGTGAGTCGTCCGCGACTGATGGAGGGCGATGTCGTGTACTGCTACGTGAAGCCTCGCAGTGCATCCAACTACGCCGATGGCGCGCGATGTTTGGCGGGCAGCGGTGCGTTTGACACATCGAATGAGGTGGAGGTGAGCTGCATGGCGGCAGAGGTCGGGCTTCCCCCCAAAGACTGGACATCCGGAGAGGCCGTCTTCGGACCGTTGCGCGGCGGCCGCACGTTGCAGCTTCCACTGTCGTACGTGCGTCGCCTCCTCACACCCATGGAGAACTCTCCAGACCACGCACAGCAGCGAAAGCGCAACCGCACGGAAGGCGAGGACGGTGGTGGTGAAGTACCTGCCTCCTACCTCCTCCATCTGCTGGGGAGCCGAGTCCCCTTCGAGGTAGCTGTCGGCCTCAACGGACTGGTGTGGGTGCGGGGGCTTTCTAGTGAAACGGACACGACGGCAGGTGTTCGGCGCACTGTCGCTGTGAGCTCATGCATCTCCGAAGCGCAGTACGACGCCACTCGCGCAGAGATGGAGGCTCGCGTCGAGGCTTATTTTCCCTCGTGATACAAACATAACAAGTGCGCACGCGCACACCCTTTTTTTTTTGAGGTGGAAATGAATAATCGTCATCCCCTGTTTTTTTCCTTCTCTCCTCCTCAACTAGGCGCTTCCACCAGGTTTTGTCCTCGCTCCCCCTCCCGGTGGTGCGATTGTCTCTTTGCCCCGCTTCTGTATACGTCAGATGACCCACGTCCAAGGACATGCCAGAGAACGAGTGAAAGAAGAACAAATTGCGCAGGGAGGGGGGAGGAAGGGGAGGGGAAGACACCTAATCCGAACTGAAAAAAAAAGGAGGAGGGGGCAAAGAGAAAATATCCCTGGCCCACAGCGCGTTACCCCCGCACTCGGGTCTCTCTGCCAGCGAGCAGGCAGTCGTATCGTCTGTCTGTGTGTGTGTGTGTGTGTGTGTGAGGGAAAGAGTTCAGTGATAACGGCTCTTTCATGGAAGTCTCTCCACCCGGGCTCTCCCCCATTCCTCTCGCATACTGACATTTTTTTCATCTTTTTTATTGGGGCGCACTGCACAACGACCCCATCGGACCCACGTACGCACACGCGGCTACACGGCACTACAAGAAGAAAAGAGAGTGCTAACACCAGCGGTAGAAACACACACACTCACACACAGGCAGGCGAATTTGGCCTTCACTCAAAGCCACCGATCTGCTCTACAACAAATCAGGTGTGTGTTTGCCGGTCCTTTCCACCACCACCACCACCCCCTCCCCCCCTCTCTCCGTTCTCAAAGTAGCTTTGCACATCGCGCTTCGTTCCCTTCACTCATCCTTCTTTGAAGACCAACACGTAGAACACACGGGTACCCACGTGTCGGTCACACAAAACGCGATGCCAGACTTTAGTCAATTCATTAAATATCTAAACGCCAACCTCCACGCGCCGACTAGCCAAAACACCGCACAGGGCACTGTTGGTGGAAAGGGAGGCGGTGGAACAAACGGTGCGACCGAAGCTCTGAGCCCTGCTTCATACGGCGACACCAACGCCTTCACCCGCTCCTGTGACACAACGTGGCGAGTGTTGCTGCCGAGCGATGCAGCTGCCAAGGAAAGCGGAACACGATCCAGTGGTCCATCCGCCGCGGCCGCGGCAACCCATGCATCCCCATCACACCCCTCTGTGACTATTGGGCGGATGATGGTGTCTACTGAGGACCGCTGGCGGATTCAGGCACAGATGCGCCGTGAGGAGGCGCGCACCGGGCAGGCGCGGAAGGAATACAACAAAAAGGTGACACGCGCTATCAAAGTGACTAAGGGGCCCTCTGAAAATGCATTCCCGCCCGGCCGTGGCCGTCCCCTGTAGCACACGCGGCAGGGATACCGCGACAGCAGGGGGTGGTGGTGGCGGTCATCTTTTGAAGCAACACGGGTGGGCTATATGCTTCCTCTGGCATTCAAGGAATAGAAACGAATTTGAATACTGCTGCGGAGCAGCGGACCGTCAGCCCGTACGTGTGTGTGTGTACGTGTGTGTAAGTCGGGAAACGTGGGGGTGTTGTGTAACCCCAGCATCCCTACTCGCCTCCCCTCACAGCACACACAAACACTTCACCCTTTGTCACTTCACGTGTTATTTTTTCCCCTCCCCCCCCCCACCCCTTGCTGTGTTAGCTAACGCAGGGCATGCTGTTGTTGATCCCCTCACCTCCTCATTCTCCTCCTCCAGCGAGGGAAAAAGTCGCTGGAACTTCAATACATGAATTTACGGCCGCTGAAGAGAGTGAGCGAGCCAAAGGGACGTCTGCGGCCATGAATGCGTAGGGGGTTGGGGGAGAGGCGGTAGGGAAGGACTCGAACTGTACACCCGGCGTCGTGCTCGTGCACTTTGATGCATATCAGGCGCTGTTTTGGGGGGAAGGGGGGGGGGGTCGAGGCGTCAGGAGGATATAGTTTTCGACGTTCTCCGTCTTGTTCATCTCACCCTTTCCCCGACAGAACACAGACACACGAGACACACAACGCTTGGGAACAAGAGCTATGTGTTCCCTTCTGCGTTCATTTTTTTCTGTCTGTCTCACCATCTTTCCACAGTGTTCTCCCCCCTGTCTGTATTGTCTGATGTGCGTGAAGCAGAGCATGCGCGTGTGTTGTCTATGTGTTTATGTGTACACAGTGTGACACAGCCATCAGGGAGAAACACTCTCATTCCAGGAGGAGGAGGGGGGGGGGCACTGCGAATATCCTGGACTACCCCCCCCCCTATCCTTCTCGAGAGACAGATCGTCTCTTCAAAGATGTGTCTCATACGTCAAGCAAATGTTGGTGTTGACTGTGTGTGATGACTGTGTGTGTGTGTGTGTGCCTATCGCACACACCTCACTTCATTCCGCCCTTCCCTTCTCTGATCTGGTGCCTTTGGTGATGGATGGCACACGCGCTCTCCGATGTGCACTCTACTTCTCTGGAACTCAGTTGCATCCCATTCCCCACATCTATTCTTCACGTACACGCACACATATACATCTCCGCACGTCGCATGCAAACGGAAAGGAGCATACATAGATTGGGTATCGCACAAGCACGCTGACTGTTTAGATTTTGCTCTGCCTACCTCCATAGCGATGCACAAGGGCATCAACAGAGAGCAGTCGCCGCTGGATCATCACACGGTGCTCATATCGCCGGACGCATCCCCGAGCACAAAAACAACTGCGAAAACAAATGACCTCTGCGACAAGAATACAGAGGCGGTGCCGCTCGTCGATTTGCTGATGCAGGCCTCGGACACCATCCGAAGAGAGCGAGAAAGAGCAGCCACACTGGAACAGGAAAATGTTAAACTCCGAGCACAGTTGGATGGTGTTCGGCGGGCGTATCGCCTGGTGGCAACTCAACGAGCGCTGCGCAGCTCACAGGCATTGGAGGACGTGGCTGCACTGAGTACGGCTGACGAAGACAAGTTGTTTGCTTATGTGCGAGAACAGCTTATGGGGTCTCTCGAGTATTCCTCTTCGAAGCCTGAAGGCCGTAGCTGCACAAGTAAGAGCACAAATAAAACCCGACCGAGACAACCCCAGCGCACCTCAAGCGCTGCTGTCTCGCCCATGGTCTTGGCGGCAGCGCGCGCGCAGCCAAGTAGCTCTAGAGCCGCAGCACGGAGTCGCACGAAAAGGAACGTGTCCACACCCCCACCCCCCGATTCCAGAACAGAAAGAGCAACCGAACAACATCCCTCTGTACCAGCGAAGACACGTGCAGAGCACGGCAACTCGTATTCCACTCTGCAACACGGCAACCTGAAAGTGGGTGAACATCATCTTGGCTCTTCCCCGGATGGGGTGAGCAGTCGAAATATCCCTGAAGGGCGCCGGGGCGGGGGGGGTACATCGGCTGAAGTGGGCAGCATCGACACTAAAGAGTGCCCCATGCACTCGATGGCTTGCCGACTTCTCCGAGCACTGGCCCCTCGTCCCACCCATGCCATTCTGGGTGATATTGTGCACACAATGGTTATTGCCTTGCAACGGGATGTGCAAGCCCGGCTCAACACGGTCCAGGAAAAGACCGCTGATTCTTCGAGTGCAATGCGCAGCCTTGCGATGGTGCGCCTTCAGCCCTGCGTGTATCGCCTCATCATCGGTCCTCCTGCAGAAGTGAAGACCATGGAGCGCGCAGCACGTCGAGGTGACCGCGACGGCGCTCGCTCATGGTCCCCGAAACGCCACACCACCGTTCTTCACCGCGATCACTTTATTATCTATGGCACCGGCCAGAAGGACACCAATGCCGCTCCCACTTGTCACCCCCACGTCATCAACACCGTCGTCCACCTCACCCTTGACGGTGGCACTCTGCGCGTCATCCGAGGCGGTGGACACGTCGATTTCCTCGACTACGTACAACGTCACCTGCGAATCGCCTTTTGATACCCCAAAAGCACTGACTTCCCTTCCAAAAAAAAACCTCATCACCACTCCCGTCACCGTCCAGACCACCTCTGCGAGTCCCCGCCCTCCACTCCTCGGAGTTTTTAGATCAACAATCTTGCTTTCAAAACCCCCTCATGGAAATATACTCGACCCCCCCCCTTCCCCGACCACGCACCCCCCTCTCCGCCCCCAAAAGTCTGCCCAGGCGGCAACAAAACCACGAGAGCGAACGCTCGGCTCTGGAAATCCTCATTTCTACAGGGATGAAGCCCACCGCCTTACTCTCCCAACGCTTCCCCGCCCTCACCCCAAGCACCCTCCCCTCACCTCACCTCCTCCACCCGCCTATCCCGCCGCCTCCCCATCCTTCTCGCCTCACACCACCATACACACCCGACTGTGCCACCGCCGTGCGTGCGAGCGTGCATATGCGCACAGCAACACTGGCGGCCCCGTCTCCACCCACTCACCCACCCATTAATCCACAAACATACACACACGAAGAGAGACTGAAACAAAAACAAAGGGAAAGGCACCACGCCTCACCTCCACTCCCCCTCCCCCCCCATCCGACCCTCATCTCACAATGACCGCCCTTGCACCCCGCCGCTGCGCGCTAGTGCTATTGTGCGCCCTGCTGGCACTCGCCACCGTGCTGGTGCACGCTGAATCCACCACAGTGACAAGCAGCGTCACCATGCTGGACAAATCATTTGACGGCGACATCATCAACATCGACATGTACGCCTCGACGGACGCTGTGGTGACGCTGCAGGTGTCGGGCTCACAGGTGTCCGGCAGCGGCCTCATCATCCAGAGCGCCTCCGCCGACGGCGGGTCAACGCGGCTGGGCATGAGCATGGCGTCCACTGTCGTGACAATGGCCACCATCACCTTCTCCGGCGCCATGCCTAGCAACTCTGACATCCGCATCGTCTCCACAACCGGCACCCTCGCCTCCGAGCAGTCGCTCTTCGAATTCAGCGGCCTCGCGTTCAGCAACAACGTCACCGTCACCGTTGAGAACACCACGGTCATGTGGCCGGATACCACCATCAACACCGGAAGCGCCGTGCTCATCAGCGCCGGCAGCAGCAACATCGGCATCACCAACATCGCTGCCCTTTTTGTGCTCGGCACCGCTGTCAGCCACGGCGCGTCTGTGGTCAGCATCCAGACCCAGTCGCCTTTCACTGTCAGCAACAGAAGCATGTTCGCTGTCGACCACAGCCTCTGCCATTCGTGCTCGGGTATGCTCGTCGACATAAATACCCCGCTCGTCGTCACTGGAGCCAGCTTGTTCCGTGTGAGTAAAAGTGTGGTCTCCGGAACCAGTCAGGGTTTGTTGAGCACCGCCGGCAGCACAAGGGTCCACAACCACTCCGCCTACATCATCGACAGCAGCGTCATGGAATCCGGTGTCTTGTTCTCCTTCCCCACAGGCGCCAGCGACTCCCAGGCGGTGTACCCCTTCACTGTATCTGATAACTCAATCGCCTCCTTCCTCGGCCTGGAGGGGCCCAGCACCGGTCTCTCAGCGAGCCAAGGCATCCCCAATGACGTAGACGATACGTCGAGGGTCATCACCGGTGGGTGCAAGATCAAGGACTCGGCGCTCGCTACCATTAATGATTACAGACAGAACGGTCTCGAGGCGTCGGTCATCGTCGACGAACAGGGCGTCAGCGGGGGCACTTGTGCCAACGCCAGGTGTATTCCCGGCAACATCGTGAGCACCAGCCCCATTCCCACCGTCGGCGAGCCCTGCTCCTGCACGTGCTCCTCCCCGCAATACATGCCGCCTTCCTGCACGCCCGTCGACGACCCAACGCAGACCTACAACCCTACGTTGAAGTGTGAGCTGTCCAATTGCGCCACCTGCGACCGTATCAACCCCTCCAAAGTGTGCACAAAATGCGCGCCGGATTACTCTCTTGCCGAAGACAATACGTGCAAACACACCACATCGCCTCCCATCACATCGCCGCCCACCATTTGGCCCCCAATAACATCGACGCGCCCGCAGCGCTGTGTCGACGCAAACTGCAAGAGCTGTCACCCCAGCAGTAACTGGCATTGCAGAACCTGCAAAAAGGGCTACTATGTATCCAAAGGCTCCTGCATCCCAAACGTCAACGCCGCCGCAGGCGCGCGCACCGCCGTTCTCGCCGCAGCCGTCTGCGTCGCGGCCGCCCTCTACCCCATGTAAGCGGGATGAGTGGACTTCATCTTTTTTTTCCCTCGGTAAGGCACCTGTGTGAAGCCGTTTCCTTGATCAAGCGAAAAGCGTTTGAGGGGGGGTAGGGGGGGATGGTGCGCAGCGTGTCGTAGAAACAAATGTATTTTGCTATTTTTTTTTCTCATATATACGTCTGGTGTTTATCTGGGTGTTGATGCCTTCATCTAATTATACTCATTTCCTCAATGCCACCCACCCACTCCGCACGTGTGATGTGTCTTATTTGTACATCTGTGGGGCTTTCGTTTGTTGTTTTGACTGATTTTATCCTTCTTTTTTGCTGAGATTAACCATGTGCAAATAAACTCGCGTACATCAATACGCGCATTTCTGCGGCCTGCTTGTGTGTGCGCGCGCGCGCGCATGTGTAGAATTCTCCTTCGTTTCCCAGTCTTCCCCACCTTTTACCTGCTCTTCTACACACACACACACACACACACACCCGTTGCAATGCTTCGAGATCAGCGGTGGGCAGAAGTCCAATTGTCGCCTGAGGACGCTGTTTTTGTCGTGTGTGTGTGTGTGTGTGTGTGTGCACGTTTGTGTGCCAATATGTGTTTCACATTCTGTGAAGATTACCTCACATCTCCCGCATGTTTCTTTATTTTTTGTTGTTACACTTGTGCAAATGTGAACATATTTTTTTTCCCTGGCCTATAGCCACCCCTCCCCTCCCCTCCTCCCTCTCCCCTGCGCGGTCACCTTGTGCCTCTCTTATCTGCCTTTTGCTAGGTGTGGCTCGGATGCCGGCGCGCCCTTCCTCCACATAACGCATCACACTACATTCTCGAGCATGTCGCTTCCTTGTCTCTGATGCAAAACCTACCGTGCACCCACCCACACACGCACCCTCCTCCACCGCCACCACTTTTTTGGCGACCTTTTCGTTTCCGTTCATCAGTTTGGCTTGGGTGTGTGTGTGTGTGTGTGTGTCGGGGCGGGGCGGGGGGGGGGATCATCAACTCCATGGCATTCTCTTTATTCTGCACATTTTCGTTATTTCTTTTTTCCTTCAGTGCACGTCTCTTCATTGTCATCCCCCACCCCGTCAACATACACAGAAAAAAAACAGACTTCTCTACATTCATGCATTCATCCACACTATACATATATATGTATATATGCAGGGGAGATTGAAAAACCTACGCGTGTGTATAACGGCCGGACCAATAGCGAACGCGCCTCTCTCGCCCCTTTGCACCACTCGCTCCGTTTCTTCGAGTAGGTTTTTTTTTTCTTGGTTTCTGTGAATCATTGATATTCTCGCTCGTTTTTATTTTCCTGTCCGTGTGTGTGTGTGTGTGTGTTTTTTAAGGGAGGGGAGGAGGGAGAGCTCTGCTCTCTTCTCCCGGGGCGTAAGACGGTGCAAACACAATCGGCGGGGACGATGACGGGTTGCTTTGCGTTGGTTCAATGCTCTGCGACAGGGCCTCCAGTGACCGTATGTTGCCCCCTCTCTCCCTCACCACCACCAGCACCGTCGTTACCACCTCCCCATGTCTCCAGAGATGGCCTCATCCACACGCCCCAACTCACGTGGGTGTGCATATATGAATATATATATTTATATGTCCACACGTCACATACGGACATCTATGCTTCTTCTATAAACGGCGTGCAGCCTTCCTCCTCCCCCCCCCCCCTCCCCCCATCGTCAGGCATTACCACGGTGTAAAAATGCTCTGAGTGTGTGTGTGCATGTATGGATGTGCTCTGCCCTTCTTGGTTATTCGGGACTTTCGACCACCACCACCACCACCCAGGAGGCACCGAGGTCACATAATTTTGTCGCATACACACACACACACACACTCAGAGCATTGAAAGCTGTCGTGTACGCGCGCGAACAGGAAGTGTGAAGGGCCTAAATTCAGAACCTCCTTCCTCTCACCCTCCTCCCCCCTCACCCTCCCCCTCCCCTCCCGACCTCGAGGCTTTACTTCACCACCGAGGTAACGCTTTTCTTTTCTCCCTTCCTTCTCCCTTCTCCCAACCCTCCCCCTTCCATGATTTTGCGACGTATGAGTAGTCTGAAACTCGTTGGCAGGGTGATGTGCCGCCGCCGCCGCCGAAACAACACACCAACTGGCCAAAGGGACACGGATGCGACAAGAAAACACGCGCGCATAGGTTGATCCTAGGCAATGACATGGGCCAACAAATCCCCGAAGCCCAGGTAGGTAGTCGAGGAGGAGGCCGACTATTCATCAAGAAAAAAAAGGGGGTTAGGGCACACGCCAAACATATCGATAAAATTCTTTGGCCCAGCGGCCGACACGAAACGGAATGACCCCCAGGAAGGGGGCATCGGCAGGGTTATATGACTACTACTACTACTACTACTAATCGGCTCTGTGCAGGTTTGTAACGCTCTCTCGCTCCCTCCCCCTCATCCTGCATCCCTGACTTCACTCTCCCCTCTCCTCCCCCCCCCCCCTCAGCCCCTCTCTCCCGCGTGTATGGGTGTTTTCGTTTCCTGATCGCCTCCTCCCCCCACCCCCACCCCACCCCATGCGTTGTTCCAGCCGCAGCCGCCGCGATACCGTCGCGGTGGCGATTTGCCTGGCGTTGTTGGCTACAGTCGGCACGTGTCTTATTGACTCGCAGGAGATCGCTGGCACATCTTTCAGCTTCGTCGGGTGGACGTCCGGCAGCACGCCGGAGTCGTACCAAACCTGCAGACTAACAAACGGGGCATTCAGGATCCAAGGCGCCTCAACCGCTCTGTCAGACGACATCACCCTGCCTGCTGGCAACCTGCAGTTGTCAAATCTGCGTGTGTCGAACGGGTACATCGTGGTGGACATGTTTTTCCCTCAGAAATCCATCTTCACCATCACAGGTGCCAGTGGCACCATCGCCGCGGGGAGGCCGTTTCTCGACGCCAGCACGGCCATCTACTCATATGGACTCAAAATTGTGGTCATGGACTCAACACTCCGCTGGGCCGCCCCACTGCTGAGTCAGAGCGTAGTGCGCGCCCCGGCCACCATCCAGATCACCAGCTCCCTGTTCGTGGTCGGCAACACCGTGACGCAGGCCTCCTCCTTGGTGGAAATGGTGGGTTCAGGTGGAATCCTGGATAGGTCCGCAGTAGCCGTGGATTATGCCAAGTGCACAGGCTGTTCACAGGGTCTCGTGTTCCTCACCGGCTCCACCAGCGTGCTAGACCGTAGCATGCTACGTATCTCATATTCGAGTGTCGGCAACGCAGCCGGCGCGCCGTTGATTGGCGCTGCGCAAGCTGGTGGAGTCGCCGCCAGTGTGAACATCGGCAACAGTCTGTTCCTTGTCGAGAATGTGGTGTCGCCCACCAGCAGCCTCACCAATGCCGCCATCAGTGTGAAAGCCAACTCACGAGCAACACTGCGAGTGGTGACACTAAACAGCATTGGTGCTATCATAACAGGTAGCGTCACGGCGCAGAACGTAACCGCCGCAAGCATCGGCCAGAGCATCCCCTCCATTACTGTGGTGCCGAGCACCGGCTGCGCAGCGGCCTGCGTCCCCACGGCCGCTGTCACCACCACCTGCAAATGCACCTGCGGTAGCGACATGCCGAATCTCAACTTCTGTACTGCTATGGAAGACCCCTACACGAACTACGCCTACACGGGCTGCTCAGTAGGCTGTGCAGCGTGCTCGAGCGACACCACCTGCGCCCGCTGTGAGGAGCACTACAAGCTCCAGCCCGACCAGACATGCGCGCTGACTAGGATCCCGTGCACGGACCCCAACTGCAACAGTTGTAGCGCCTTCGGTCAATGCCTGGGGTGCAACGATGGCTACGGCCCTACCACCACCAACGTCTGCGTGCGTTGCAGTGTCACAGGCTGCAAGAGATGCCCTGGTGACACAAACATCTGCAGAACCTGCATGGATGACAGCAATCCCGTCAATGGTGAATGCGTGCGGTGCCAAGTAGAGCACTGCGCCACGTGCCGGAACGGCGACAGCACCGTGTGCTCCTCTTGCGAAACTGGCTACTACGTCTCCGGTGGCAGCTGCCTGCCCGTGCAGGCCTGCTACGTGTCCAACTGCGCGCAGTGCATGCTCAAGGATAGCACCAAGTGCCTCAAGTGCATGGACGGGTACCTGACTACATCGGCCTACCGTTGTGTCCCGCAGAAAGTCGTCAACGGCGCCGCTGCCCCCCACTCGCTATGGGTGGTCTTCGCCGTGCTGCTCGCCTCGGTCGCCACACATTGAATGTAGCACTCAGAAGCATGTGAACAACTACACTCCCATCTTTCCTCAATATGTGCACACACGGACACCGCATGCCCGTCTTATTCTTTCCTTATTTGGTCTCTCGTGGGTGGCGCCAGCCCCATCCACGCCGCCCCCCGCCCCCCCCCTCTCTCAGCATCTCTTCTTGCCGAGACCGCTCTTTACGATCTTTTTTTTCTTGTTAGTCGCTTGCTTGGCTGGGCCCGCCGCTGTCACAGCCCCACTCCACAGGCTTTAATATATTTATATATATATATGTATTTATATATATATATATGTCTGTGTGTGTGTGCGCAGAGAGTGGAGGTGCCACCTTCTCATTGCTTACTTTTTGTTGTTGCCGCCCACCGTTAGTACACCGCCCTTCCCACTCCCTCCCTCCGCCATTCCAGGCGTCGCTGTCGGGGGGGGGAGGGAGGAGGAGGAGAGGGAGGGGGTGGATGAGGCTTTCGGTGTCGCCTCCGGCGTCTGACCCTCATGTGCACATTTCACGCCAACCATCAAACCCCTCTCCAGTACAAAGTAAACCCACCCTCACCCCCGTCATCGCCGCCGTGTGAGCGGTTGGCTGAGCAGGACTGCAGCGCATCTTCGCACCCCTCGGTGGCGCTTTTGAGCGCACTGTCGGGGTAAAAGTGGCCGCCTCCCTCTCCCACACCCCCCCCCACTTCTGCTCGTCCCCCTTTCCTTCGCTTCCACAGCCCCTGCACCGCTCTTCTCGCCCTATATGTGCCCTCCATCACCTCCCAGGGAAGAAGGGAAATTAGAAACACACACACAGCTGCAGTAACGCAAAGCCCTCTCCACGCCGGCGCACACGCTGACAGGCACTGACGCACGGTGTGTAGAGACATCCCACAGTTTCTATTTTGCCTTCAGCTGTCGGGGGATGCGTTGCAGGGAGACAGTGGCCACCTTGCTGGCCTCGGCACTGCTGATAGCGAGCCTGGCAGCGGCACAAACTCCCACCTACACCACCAAGCAATGCCGCGAAGTGGCGCGGTGCACCACAGCAGGCACCCTCGCTTACGCCTTTCTTAGCAGCTGCTTGTGCTGTACAGATCCCCCGACAGGGACCGTCTCTCCTCTGCAGTGCTCCCCGGCAACCCTGAATTGCCCTGCATTGACTCACTGTACGTCATGCGCCACGGACCCCACACGGTGTGACGCTTGTGCGAGCGAATACGTGCTCAATCCGGCCACCAAAACTTGCACACAGTGCTTGTCTCCAATGTGCGACATATGTCAGGCCGCCTCCGAAGGCAAGCGCTGTCTCCTCTGCTCGGAGGACTACTACTGGTTATCAGGCAGTGAATGCCAGCCCGTGTCTGGAGGCCAGGCCCCGGGAACCAATCCACAGTGCCGCGCCGCCTTCTGCAGAGCCTGCGCCAGTACCACCACTGCCACTTGCACAGAGTGTGATACCGGTTATACACTAGATGGCGCTGGCCTGTGTAGGGGGGCCTGCAACGTCAAGAGCTGCGATATGTGCTACACAGGTGATACCAACGACTGCCAGTTGTGCGCTGCCGGGAACGCGTGGAGTGCAACGGGATGCTCAGCTGCCGCAAACGCTTGCCGCGTAGGCCACTGCACCACCTGCCAAGCTAACGACAACTCGAGGTGCACCACATGCGAAACGGGATACACGCCAACCAATGGCTACTGTTTCTCCCCAAGCACCTGCTTCATCACCCACTGCGCTAGCTGCCCCGACGACCCGGCCGCGTGCTCTCAGTGCGCGAACGGATACGTTCTCGTCAATGGTGAATGCGTGCGGTGCCAAGTAGAGCACTGCGCCACGTGCCGGAACGGCGACAGCACCGTGTGCTCCTCTTGCGAAACTGGCTACTACGTCTCCAGTGGCAGCTGCCTGCCCGTGCAGGCCTGCTACGTGTCCAACTGCGCGCAGTGCATGCTCACGGATAGCACCAAGTGCCTCAAGTGCATGGACGGGTACCTGACTACATCGGCCTACCGTTGTGTCCCGCAGAAAGTCGTCAACGGCGCCGCTGCCCCCCACTCGCTATGGGTGGTCGTCGCGGTGCTGCTCGCCTCGGTCGCCACACATTGAATGTAGCACTCAGAAGCATGTGAACAACTACACTCCCATCTTTCCTCAATATGTGCACACACGGACACCGCATGCCCGTCTTATTCTTTCCTTATTTGGTCTCTCGTGGGTGGCGCCAGCCCCATCCACGCCGCCCCCCCCCCCCCCCCCTCTCAGCATCTCTTCTTGCCGAGACCGCTCTTTACGATCTTTTTTTTCTTGTTAGTCGCTTGCTTGGCTGGGCCCGCCGCTGTCACAGCCCCACTCCACAGGCTTAAATATATTTATATATATATATATATATGTCTGTGTGTGTGTGTGTGCAGAGAGTGGAGGTGCCACCTTCTCATTGCTTACTTTTTGTTGTTGCCGCCCACCGTTAGTACACCGCCCTTCCCACTCCCTCCCTCCGCCATTCCAGGCGTCGCTGTCGGAAGGAGGGGGAGGGAGGAGGAGGAGGGGGAGGGGGTGGATGAGGCTTTCGGTGTCGCCTCCGGCGTCTGACCCTCATGTGCACATTTCACGCCAACCATCAAACCCCTCTCCAGTACAAAGTAAACCCACCCTCACCCCCGTCATCGCCGCCGTGTGAGCGGTTGGCTGAGCAGGACTGCAGCGCATCTTCGCACCCCTCGGTGGCGCTTTTGAGTGCACTGACGGGGTAAAAGTGGCCGCCTCCCTCTTCCCTTTGTCCTCCTCGTCTTTGGGTGGCTGACTTTCCTGAAATCGGGGATGTCTGTGTGTGTGTGTGTGTGTGCGGTTGTTGTATGAAAACAGTAGCAGTGGTAGTGGATAACTGCTCGCCTCATCCGCTCCCCTCTACCACCGCCATTTGTGCCACGCTCCTCCAGCCTGGCCCCCTCCTTCCACACGGGTCTTCACCTCTGCCATCAACGCTTACATATTCATTACACACGTTTGTTCGTTAATCGTGAAGCATCGCTGTGCCGAACCCCCTCGCCCTCCCACGCCAAAGATGGACACGAAGCGCGTGCTGCTGATCGTCGGATTGCTGGTTGCCGTAACTGGGTTGATGATGGCCATGGCCTCGGGTACGCCAAGCCCATCGGTAACCACAAATGACATCATCGAGAAACCGGCTCGTACCGTCGGCACGGCTGCCATACCGTGCGCCGTGGGAAACTGCGCGACTTGCGACACCACCAACCCCAGCGTGTGCACGACGTGCAACCCGGGTTACATAATCGACCGTCTTTTCCAGTGCATGCTCATTGGCTCCTGTAACGTCGCGAACTGCGAAACGTGCGTCACGAATGACAATAGGCGTTGTAAGAACTGCGTAGTGGGCTACCAATCAACGGCCTCGTACATGTGCATCCCGTTGCAGGCCACCAATGCGGCCTCTCGCACCTGCTCTCTGGCCCTCTCTGGCGCCATGGCAGTGGTGAACATGGCGCTGGCCATGTCCTAAAGCACGTCACATCTTCACTTGTTTGAAAAGACGTGTAGCAGTACGCATGCAAAAACACAAAAGGGGGCGCGGAGGGGCTCGACTGGACGACCCGTTTGTATCAACGCAGAACCTCGCCAGCATATCCGTGTGCCACCTGCTGCACACACACACACACCAGTGCTTTTGGGCGACTGGGATCACTGTTTCATGTCTACATATCCTGACTCTCGCCTATACAATATGTGCATACATCTCTCCACATCCTCCTCACGCGCCCTACACTTATCCCTGTGTGCGTGGGTGCGTCTATCCCTTTTTTTTTGATACATGTGTGTGGAATTGGTCGTAGAAGAAGTGTGTGATCAGCTACTCTGCTTTTATTCGTATATTTCGCAACATTTCGAACGCGATCCCTCGCGCTAAGCTCACGGACAAGACTGCAGCATAGTGCACTGCTACACTCTATTCGGCGGCAGCTGTTAGCCGTGGATTCAAGAGAAGGACGCACGTGTATGCGTGGGGTCACCCAACTCCTTTCTGTGGCACCTTCATCGCTTCTGTATTTACACCTCTGCTATCTTAGTGAGTGAGTGAGTGACCGATTCGAGGGGGGGGAGGGGAGGGGATATCGAAGGGGAGGGGGGATATCGAAGTCCCTCTCCTCCCCCTCCCCCCTCCCCGTTCTTCGGTTGCTTCCATGTGAAGAGACCCTTTCATTTTTGGATTTTCTATTCTATTCTGTGGCTGAGCTCTCTTTGGAGCAGAATTGTTTTTTCCATGAATGCAATCGTCTCTCCCTGCATCTGTGTGTGTGTGTGTGATGTCGGCTGTTCTTCATCCCTTTCGTCTCTCCCTACGTTCTTTGTTCGTTATGTCCGTTGTTTATTATTTTTTTTTTATACCCGGCCTCTCATCATTATCATCCCTCCTTGATCTTGTTCATTCTCATTCCTCTTGCTCCCTCCCTCCCCCCCCCCTTCGCATTCCTTTATATATATATATATATTTATATTGCTTTCGGTATGTGTGTGCATGTCCTGTGTGTAGGCGTGCGGCCCCATCCTCCCCCCCCCCCCTTCCCCTCTCTCTTTGTGGTGACAAGAGCCAAAGCGATAGAGAGGTGTAGAAAAAATGCGTGAGAGGGGACAACAGATCCAACGATCTGCTCGAAATGTGAAGACGCGCACACGCGCGCGTGTACGGAGAAAGGAAGTGATGTGCACGGATCGACACACAAAATGGGCACGAGATGCACTGTGCACCTTTGGGGGGAGGGGGGGGGGGAGGAGGTCTGCAGAGGCACACATCACGTATGTAGATGAACCGATGCACACACAACAGCCCATTCCCCCTCTTTTTCTATGAGAGTTGTATGCCCCTTCACTCATCCCTATTACAGGTCCACCCCTCTTCTCCTTCAAGCCGCTGTCAATGTGAAAAAATGTGTCTGTACATGTGTTAACATCTTGAAGTCCCCTGCAATGTCCTCTTCTTCTCCCCTCCCCCCCCCCTCCTCATCCTCTACCACCATTCACCCCCGCACACATACACTCTCCTCTCTCTTCTCTCATCATCGCCCCCCACTACCGCGTTCCTCTGGCCCTGGAGCACTACCAATCTCTGAAGGCCACGCCCTTCCTCTACCCTTTAGCAAGCGCAATGTCCACCTTTTCCCTCTGTAGCGGCCTCCACAAGCGCAGCGAAGCCACCATCCTCTTGGCATTTGTGGTCGCCGTCGCAGCGGCCGTGAAGACATCCGCTCAGATGATTGACGACTACCCTCCCGTTCCCTGCGATAGCACAATGTTGAAGTGTCTGGAGTGCCGGAGTATGGGGTCCATCATGGTCTGCTCCAACTGCGAAGAAGGCTACTCAACGGCCATCACCCCCGTGACCGCCTATGAGTTCGGTAAGTGTCGACCCTACGACCCGGATAAGTGCACGCTCACCAACTGTGTGCGTTGCGCCGCCGATGACGGCACCAAGTGCGTGCAGTGCCCTGTCGGCTACCCGAACATGAACACGTACCTGTGCGACGAGATCCCGCGGGATCCAACAACCAGCCCCCCCACGGAATCATCGCCAAGCCCCAGCGGCCCATCATCCACGCCGACCCCCACGACCCTGACCCCCACGACCCCGACCCCGACCCCCGAGAAAAACTGCTTCGTCCCATCGTGTATCACCTGCGTCCCCGGCAAAACAACCACCTGCTCCGTCTGCGAGCCCACCATGGTGTTAATGTTCTCTGGTCAATGCAAGGCCTATGGCTCCTGCAGCGTGGACGACTGCCTCCAGTGCTACCCACTGGACGACAACCGCTGCACCACCTGCAACCCCAGCTTCGCCCTCAGCACCCCCTACGACTGCACCCTGCGCCACTCACGCAACGCGGTGGCGGCGCCGCTGATGTCAGCCCTGGTAACACTCGTCACCGTGGCGGCGGCGAATATCGTTTAGCGCTGCAATAAAGCTCTAACAGTGCACGAATCGCTGGTGCGTGCACACGCACACACACACACACATACACAGCGACACACCCTGTGCGTCCCCTTATTCCAACCCCTCTTGCCGCCGCCGCTGCCGATAACTTTACCTCATTCCCCACCCACCCCCACCCTCGTCACGTCAACAGCCGCAAGAAGAGAAGGCAAATCGAGGTTTCTTCTCTGGACATGACTCTGTTGGTATTTTCTGTGTGTGTGTGTGTGTGTGTGTATGTTCATGTGTGCATGTGCGATCTTTTTGTTTGGTTGCCCCCCTCCCGTCCTCACCACCACAATCACATACATCACACACACAGAGAGAGTGCGATAGGGGGAAAGGGAGTGGTCTTGTGGTCTCTGTATATGTGTTTATCTCTGTTCCTGCTTTACTGCTATCGTTGTAGTAGCCTCACTACTCAATTAAACAGGCACCTCTGTCTCATGTGTACACACTCGTCTTTATACTTTTTTTTTTTTGGGGGGGGGGGGGGGGGGGGATCGCTTCACTCACCGAGTGGGAGACTCCCCACTCACTCACGCACTATACACCCACCCTGACCTCCGATCGCGTCCCTCACCACCCACCCCACTCCCATTTCTGAGGGTGGGGGAGGGGGAGTCTAGCTGTGTCGGCGCGGTGACACACATCTGCTGCGCTACACACACGCCTGTGCACGCCTCCCAGACCCCCGCCAATCCTTCACCTCTAATCGCCACGTCTTGCCAGTGTGTCCGTCTGGTAACGGTGATAAGCTTTGCCGTGCACATAAAAAACGACGTCAGCGGCGTAATGGGCGGGTTGGGGGGGGGGGGCATCGATGGCGTTCGTGTTGGGCGTGTGTAAAGCGGCAACGTGAATTTAAAATTTATATACATTTATATATACAACAAGAGCCCATGCGCGCGCAACGAGGAGCGTGAGGTGTGGCAACCCGCCACTCACTTGACCGCATACCACGTGTATCGCCGCCACTGCCTTCTCCACCCCCCACGAAGTCGTTCCAAATCCCCTGACCGTACACAAACACACGCGCACACATTGAAGTGGGGAAGGGGGGGCAGAGAAGAAGAAAGTGACCCATCACTGCCTATCCAGGCGTGTGTCTGTGTGTGCGTAATATAATATATATATATATATATTCATTGCTGGCACGTGCTGCGCCCTTGTCTCGTTTCTCATCCTCTCCACCACCACCCCCGCATTTGTTACCGGGGTCTCTAGAAAAGAGAGATAAAAACACACAAATACAGAGAGAGAGAGCAGCAGCACTAGAAAGGTAGAAGGAGTAACCATCTTTTGGGGGATCGGTGCCAGGCAGCCTTCGTGCCCCCCCCCTCCTCTTACCCTCTACCACCACCGTCATTGTTACTATCGCTGTTTTTTTTTTCTTCACTGCGCTCAGCATCTCCAAAATGGCACCGCACGGTGCCGTCTTGGTGGTGACCACCGTCCTTTTAGCACTGCTGGGCGGCGGCACTGCGGGGGTCCGTGCGTACAACTTCGTGCCTGTCATCTCCATCTTCTACGTACCCGGCTCCTCAGGCACGCGTTCTGAAGACGTTGGTATGTGTCTGGACCGTGGCGGCTACCTCGCGACCGAAGCGACGGCAGCACTGCACGAGGCCGACGTGCAGACGCTCGAGTCGGAGGGATTTACGACGTACTACGCTTTTCTCGGTGGCGCTGTTGAGCAGCAGTGGCACATGGAAAGCTTCGAGGTAGGCTTTTGTCCTTTTTCGAACGGGGACCCCGATATCTGGAGGGACACGTCATTCAGCCAGGCGATTGGGGACAACAACAACTGCTACTGGCGTTGGTCCACGGGGCGCTGGATGGATATGCCGTCCACCTCGGGCCTTCCCAACGACGAGGACAAGAGGGGAATCATTTTTTACCAGGGACAGAGTGCGCTGGGGTTTGACCGGCAGGTCAATGGATTTCCTCTTTTCTTCCCCTTTGACCCGCCCATGTATCACCCCAATGTGCGCCTCGGCCACAACCTCCTCCTCTACCGCGGCGGCGTGCACACAAAGCAGGCGGTGTGGGGGGATACCTACGCTCGCGGCGGCTTCACGTACGGAGACAACTTCGTGGGCAGTCCAGAATTGGTGGCGGCAACGCTGAAGGACTGGAGACTGTTGTGCCAAGCCCAAGGGCCACTCCGCCTCAGTTACGAAATGGTTGACACAACCAGTCAAGTGCAAGATCGGTGGTGGGCGATATACTTTGTGATCTTTTTTGTGCTGTGCCTCATCACTTTCCTTGTGGTGGCGCTCTGCCAGGAACGTGAAGACATGGACGAGCCACCAGAAGACGCACCGGAGTGGGCAGAACTGGAAACGGCGCGGCGAGCCGTGTCGCGCCGCTACGTGAGTCAGCGCAGCTTCCGCTTCGACGAGGCCGATACCTATAGTCTCCAAGACCACCGTGACAAACGCAACGGTGGCAAAGAAGACTTCAAAGATGACGGCAGGAAGGTTGTGCACTAAGGAAAAAAAAGGGGGAAGGCCCACACGTCAAGAGAAACCCCTTTTTTTGTTTCTAAACCCCCCCGCCCAACACCCCCCCCACCCCCTCCGAGGAGGAGGCGGCGGCGGGAAGAGGGGGGGGGGGGGACAATATTCTTCTCACCTCTTGGCTTTTGGCATCACCACCCTTCTCATCACGTCAGTGTGTACCCACTGCGTGTTCTTCCCTATTCCTCCACGTGCGCACACACACACGACTATACACACTTAAACCCCACTCATTCGCTGGTTTTGCTGTTTTTTTTTGTGGTCTCCTCTTCCACCCACCCACCCCCCCCCCCGACCTTCCTTCCCCTGTATTCCCAGTCATCGAGAATCCAATAACAAATGAGGAGGGGAGGGCTGAGTAGCCGCTGATGGCGCATAGGTGCATCTTCACCTTTTTGTGTTGGCGTGCGTGTGCGCTTTTTTTTTGGGGGGGGGAGGGGGGGAGGGGGGTCAAATCGTGTGTTGCATGTTTTTTTTTCTCTCCCGCCTCTCCTCATTATATTTGCATATACATTTTTTATTTATTTATAGCAAGAGGGTGGGCGCGCGCCTATTTAGAATGAGATTCTCGAATGGATTGCCTATCACCGCGCGCGTGTGTGTGTGTGTGTGTGTGTGTACCCCCACACATCCCCACCACACACACACTCACTCACTCACTCGACATGCTTTATGGGAATTCTTTTGATTGTTTTTCTCTGCATTTTTCTCTTTATCCTTTTTTTTGTGTTTTCGTGAAACGACCCTATTTTCTGCTGTAGGCAGTGCCTCTAGTGCGTCTCCCTCCGCCTCATATGTGTATACACCACCACCACCTCTCTCTTTTTTCTTCGTGTGTGTGTGTGTGTGTATACCCCGCCTGTATCTCTGTTATCGTTCGTTTGGAAATATACGCGCATGTGTATATATATATATATATTTATAATGCGTACGCATGTGCATGTGTCTTATTTTTTTTTGGAGGAGGGAGGGGGGGGCGTTGCCATTGTCTCGTGTCTTCCGCTTTTTTTCGCACCCCATCTCTCTCTCTCTCCCTCCCCTTCTCCCCTCTTCCCTTTCATGGGAAGAGAACACACACACACACACACACACGATGACACGTGTTTTGTGTGTGTGTGTGGAGGTCAACATCTCACATGTTGACTCGTATAGAGGGGGAAAAAAAGAAGAGACGGATTTAATCAAGAAAAAGATGGTTTTGGTCGACGGATGACATAAATATATAAATATATATTCGTGGGAGGGAGGGGGAGGTGAAGGTGGTTGATCGGTTGTTTGTAGCTCCTCCGTGCGTGTACTGCCTCGCTGCCCTCGACCCTATCTTCCAGCTTCGCTTTTTTTTTCCTTGTCTGCCGATATATGTATCTGTGTATGGTTTCTCTGACATGAGTTCCCCGATGACTTTACTGCCTGCGAGAGAGAGGTGTTACTCCTCGCATCTGTACACACCTCTGTATGTGTGATATATATATATAAATATATATATTTATATATTTTTTTATGTCGGTGGTCAACATCAGCGGGGGGGGAGAGGCGTGAAAAGCTGAGTGATGCGGTACCAGGGCACATACACACGGCCCCCTTCTCTGTCTAATATCACCTCACTACTCTGTTGAGCTTTCCGTGACCTCTCCATTCCCCTCTTCACACATACATACATACATACACAATCTACGTGTACGCAAGTCTGTGCAAACACACGTACGCACGCACGCGCGTGTGTGTATCGGTCACCATGGCGACACTCACAAATGCAACCTTTGTCGGCTACGCGTACTACAGTGTGCGTGGCGAGGGCTTTATCTACACCCTAAGCTCCAACAAAGACTCAAACTCAAGTGGCTCCCCGATGACTATTCTCAATGTCGTCGTCGACTCCGCAGCCAAGGCGAACAACTTCACTTCGCTTCTACTCCTCGTTGTGGGTAGTGCTCTCATGGTCGGTCTAATCGCCTTGGTCATACTCTCATTCTTTTGTCAGCGCAAGGTGCCACAGCTGGAGAAGACGTACTGGAAACTCCAGGACACCTTTACAGATGTGAACGACACACTCTTTCAAGAGATAAAACGCTGCACCCCGCCCGCGGCCGCGATCCCATCACCGTCGACACAACACAAACACACACACCCGTTTCAAGCTCAATTAGCTGCCAACACCCCGTCACTGCCGCTGCTGATGCAACCCGGCAGCATCTGCACCTCGAATGTTACTCCGGTGCGCCAATTGCAGCAACAAAGAAACCCGCGGCCGTATGATATGAACGCCAACCTTTTCCCTGCTGCTGCACCCACAGTCGTCCACACAGAGAATGCATACCACCACTACTTCGCGTCGCAGGGCACCCACACACCGGCATCCTTCTTCGTCACACACACACCGCCGCTTTCCGCTCCACACTTGCAAGAGCAGCAACGTGTCTCGGGCCGCTTTTCGGAATCGCGGTCGTCCTCGGCACCTCCTGAACAGTCGCCGCTGCGCCGCCGGATGTCAAAAGTAAGCTTTATCGGTGCTTAGCCAGACATCAATATATGTGTATTTATATTTGTTTATATAGACGGTGACATGTGCATATTTTCTTTTTTGTTTGCGTGTGTGTGTGTGTGTGTCTGACAGGAGGGGGGAGGGAGGGAGAAGCACTATCCTCTGAGACGCAGAAGGGTCAATCCAGGGCTGCCACCCCATCAAATGTGTGTTACACACACACACACACACACACGGCCAATTTTGCCAGTGTTTTTTTTTTTTGCTCTGCTTGCTTACATGTGTGTGTGTGTCTGTGTGTATATGTGGCTGAGGGGGGAAACGAGGCCGCGTATGCAGAAGAGCCACAAGTCGCAAGTTCGGACTACTACACTCGTCTGGGTGAGTATTTATGTGTACAGGAGTGGGGGCATAGGGGGCCACCGCCGTTTGAGAGCCTCCACTTGTTTTTATTTTTTTTTCGTAGATTAGATTTTTTTCCCGCTCGTCTGCGCTATACCACCTTCGCCTCCCCACTCTCCTCTCGCCTTGCTGCCGCTGCTATCTTCACCAAATGATCTCTCTTGTCGATCGCATGTTGTCTGTGTGTGTGTGTGTGTGCTCCTCATACCCCCGTTCTCCCCCCCCCCCTCCCACCTGCGAGTGCGCTCGCGGGATAACGTTTGTCTGTTCTTCACCCATCGTTTTCCTTTTGGGGGGGGGGAGGTGAAACTTTTTTCAGCTCTGAGCCGGCATGAGCCTCGTCGGGTATACCTGCCGAGATGCTGATGAACGACGGGAGGGAGGGGGGGAAGGAGGGCAGAGGGATATACACGCATGCCCCTTTCTCCTTCCCTTTGTCTGTGTGTTCTCTCACCCGCTTCTACATAACCCAGCACCGCCCCACCCCCCCCTTCTTCGCCACCGGTCTCCCCATCTCGCTCGCTCGCTACCTGACTGTGTCTCCTCACCTCCGCCCCCGATCTCTCTCTCTGTTTATTTACATCTCCAGTCAACACTAAACCACAACCACAATCCGTACAAGCGCGACTCTCCACCACCACCACCACCACCACCACCACCACCACCACCACCACCACCCCCCTCCTCCTCCGTCCCTCGACCCACACCACATACGCATAGGGTAGCAATACCGTTCTTTGCCTTTATATATATACACATATATATGTGTGTGTGTGTGTGTGTTGCTGAGGGAGGTGAAACAAGGATAATACGTAACGACACACGCACACACGTACACGCACACACACTGGCCTGTGTGTGTTTGTGTGTTTTTTTATCTCTGTCTTTCCTTCTCTCTTGAGCCAAAGTCCAACCCCCCCCCCAACCGCCATTTCTGAGCAACGGAATGTACCCTCAGCACGGTCACGCAGCGGGACGGGATGTGTTCGTGGAGCTGATCCCGCTTGACTACAGCGGTGCCGTACCAGCCCCTCTGCCGGCGTGCACTGACCCGACGCCGGATGAGCAGCGCCGCCATGCGGCTGCTGAGAAGAAGGCGGCACTGAAGCAGAAGGAGGCTCGGCAGAAGGCGCAGTACGATCTTAATGAAGGTCAAACCCACAGTCATCACACAACCGCCGGGCAGGGAAGTGCGTCCATCACGGACCAGCTCACCACTGGCGCCAACGAAATGTTTTCTAGCATAAAAAGTGTCTTCTCAAAGGCGGTCTTGACCCTCGAAAAGGGCGCCACAGACGTGTCGACCCGCACAGAGGCGCAGGTGCATCAGCTAGAGCACCAGCACGACTGCGACCGGTTTCGCACGCACTTCAGAGAGCTCGCGGAACAGGGTGAGGTGCTGCTAGCCGACTACGTGTGCAAAGCGATGCACGGCGGCCATCAGGTGAAAGGTCACCTCCAAATCACACGAAACTACATGTGTTTTTTCGCAGAGACCTCCTCGGCCATCGCTAAGACGACGGATGCTATCATGGATGCCTTCGCAGCGGCCCGCCAGGCGGCCAGCGCCAACGCAAGCGCCCAGCAAGAACAACAGCAGCGTCTCGTGGGCATCAAGCAGGTTGTTCCATTGAGCTGCATCGCCTCCATTCAGCCCTCGGTGGTGCTCGAGACGGTTGCCGGCCAGGCGCCCTTCTTCATGCTTTCTCCCGCACCGACGGTGTCTCCGACAGCGCTGCAGGTGTACACGACGGACAAGAAGATATATCAATTCCTGAAATTTGACAGCCTCATGTCTCGCGCTACTGGGGCACTCTCCGACGTCAAGGGCACCGCGCTGGATGGCGCGTACTGCTACCTCGATCGCGCGTGGCGTGATGCTGTGACGGTGCCGCTGAGTAATGTCGAGTACGCGTAAGAGCGCTTCCCCGCGTCGCTCCCTCCACATTTCTTCAACTTTCATCTGAGGTCCGATTTCCTCTGCATCAAATATATCACTGCCCCCCCCCCTCCCCCACCCATCCACCCACCCACCCCCGCCGAGGGAGGGAGGGAGGGGATCCCCTCACCGCTCCCTCGTACATTGACAAAGGTGGAAGCGTAAGTACTTGACAGCACCAACCGCGTCATGTGGCGCCAACTAGCGGAGAGGTGTAAAATATCCCTCGAATGGGCTCTCATTACTGAAGCACGCAACACTGCAAATGACCTCCTCAAAAAAAAAAAACGGGGGGGAGTGAGACCGAGTTACGGCTCCTCAACACGGATAGGGTTTCTGCGGCTTACCGACTTTGCGCGCCCCCCCCCTCCCCGCCCCTCCTCCCTGCAATCACTCAAAAAAAAATTGCTGAGTGGCGCCTGGCGCGGGGAGGGTCGCCACATCAAGTCACATTGTTGCATCAGCACGTCAGCGGGCCCTCTATACAGGTGCGCATCAGCCATCGACACCCCCCCCCCTCCCCTTCCCTTCGGAATCCCACACGCACGCGCCTCTGTATTGCGTAGCGGTCACGTGCACACTAATGCTCTACTGCTCAGGCGGACGGGCGGGTTGACACTGCAGACGAAAAGAGGCTCAACTACATACCGGCAGCAAACACACTGTTCAAAGTACACACGAATTGCGAGAGGGGGGGGGGCGTCGTGGTGCTGTAGGTCGGCAATGAACCCTCGCAGTCAAGCAATAAAACGGTGTGCCCTCCCTCCCGCCGCCTCCTTTTGGTGTACATGTTCATGCTTCTACACAGATCCCTGCTTCTGCGGACCCACTGCAAACGGCCCACCCGTCGCGGTAAGCGCAAGCAAGGCGGCATCCAGACACACTCACACAGAGAGAGAAAATGAAGACAACAGGACGAGGGGGGGGGGCGGTGTGTGTGTGTATATATATATATATATTAGTCGGCTCGCTTGGGGTTCGCTCGTAATGCGGTCCGCCTTTTCCCTTCCCTTCCCACCCTCCCCGCTTTCTTTTTTTCCAAGGTGTTCGCTCTCGTTTTCTGATCTGCCTGAGATGAGCTCATGGGCATCGATCTCCTTTGCGTGTGGTGTTTTTTTTTTGGGGGGGGGGAGCAGATAAAAAGGGGCGGGTGAAACACGAATTGGATCGCATCGAGAATTGGAGGGGGGAGGGAGGAGGAGGAGACAATGGGGACGACGGTAGGGCCTCTGCACTTGTCGTCACATACACTTTGTGATGATCGGGGAGGCGACAGTCGTTTCGATCCCCCCACCCCTTTGCACCACTCGCTCCGTTTCTTCGAGTAGGTTTTTTTTTTCTTGGTTGCTGTGAATCATTGATATTTTCACTCGTTTTTATTTTCCTGTCCGTGTGTGTGTGTGTGTGTGTGTTTTTTTTTAAGGGAGGGGAGGAGGGAGAGCTCTGCTCTCTTCTCCCGGGGCGTAAGACGGTGCAAACACAATCGGCGGGGACGATGACGGGTTGCTTTGCGTTGGTTCAATGCTCTGCGACAGGGCCTCCAGTGACCGTATGTTGCCCCCTCTCTCCCTCACCACCACCAGCACCCGTCGTTACCACCTCCCCATGTCTCCAGAGATGGCCTCATCCACACGCCCCAACTCACGTGGGTGTGCATATATGAATATATATATTTATATGTCCACACGTCACATACGGACATCTATGCTTCTTCTATAAACGGCGTGCAGCCTTCCTCCTCCCCCTCCCCCCCCCTCCCCCCATCGTCAGGCATTACCACGGTGTAAGTCTCACACGCTCCGAGAAGCTGGGTCAACGGGAACAGATATCCGTACCCGCCAAGGGTCTCAGCGTACGATGTTCACCCCGCGTGGGCCCCCCTCTTTCTCCCTTTTTCCTCCTCCACGCTGGTGAAGGAACATAAGAAACGATAGATGTAATAAACCTGTATGCACGTGTTTGTGTGTATGTGTGTGTGTGTGTGTGTGTGCTCATATTTCAGGCACAGGACCATGCACGAAGAAACGAACACCCCCCAAAAAAATCCTCTCTCACCCGCCTCTCTCTTGTGCCATCTTCTCAAACTCGAACCTCCAACCCGTCTATTGGGCAGAGGTGTGTGCGCCGTTTACATGCATCTTCACACTCTCGCACACCTCTACATTCATCGATATTTGTCTATAAATCTATATATATTTTTTTCCTCCCTTTTTGGGGGGGAGAGAGGCTTGCGTTACCTCCCGCACAATCTCGCACGCAACTGTTCCATGCGGGCGGCTCATGCAGCAGCGGTCATCGCTTCGGCATCGCTTGATGCAGTGATGGTGTCTCTGTGTCAAATACAAATGGTGTGCAGAAGAACGTCAACATTGTGGGCACTTCAGACTCGGCGTGCCTCCTCCCTTCATCG
This sequence comes from Porcisia hertigi, assembly GCF_017918235.1. Lineage (NCBI taxonomy): Eukaryota > Euglenozoa > Kinetoplastea > Trypanosomatida > Trypanosomatidae > Porcisia > Porcisia hertigi. The sequence goes on from NC_090563.1 coordinate 73,479, forward strand.
TGGCCGATCCTCACAAGCGACGACGGACCCGTTATCGCACGCACCCTCGAGCCACACATCGAAGAGGCGTGGCGATAGTCCCGGGGGAAGCCGGCCAAGTGCGCGCCAGATCGCTTCGACAGAGGATACCCGCCTCGACACCAGTGCTCATCGCATTGCATGCAGCTGCACCTCTGACCGTGCGAGGAGACGCCGCCATCTCGCAAGCACTCTTCGCGCAGCGCAGGCGTTCCGCAAGTGGTGCGATATGCATGCACCACGCACGCATGCAATGGTGAAGGAATCCGTGTCGGCGGCTGCTGCACCGCGGGCTGGTGGTAGTGCCGCCACGCTTGCGGACATGGTAGCCAAAGAAGATGTCGACAGTCGTACCACACGGCATCACATCGGCATCAACCCGTCGATGATATCAACCGCGAACCCGCCTTTACCCGCTGGTGCTGCGATGTCGTCGACGGAGCGCCGCATGCTGGAGCACTACGCGACTCTTCTGCACAACATACGCGCTGCCGCGGCGCGGGTCGCCACGTCGGATTACCGCGCTCTTTACGCCACGGAGGTGAAAGAGGCCTTGACAGCCGCCGCCGCCGCCTCCACATCGTCCAGCGACAGCGGTGCTCTTTGGGTGCCACGTTCTGTTGTGTGGCAGGATGCGGCTGCTGCATCAACGCACCCAGAAGAGAGCAGAGAAGATGCCACGATGCAGGCCGAACGTCGACTCGCTGCATGGGCATCTCTGTGGTACAGGGAGCTTGAAGGATGGCACTCGCGCCACAGTAAGCGTACCCCTGATGCGAATGACACTTTTGACGCCCAGCAGTCGCTGCACCACGATGAACTCTGGGATGACAGGTTGGATAGTCGTGAGAGGGTGGTGGGGTCACGAGAGGAGGACCAATCGCTGGCGGCGCAGCTGCTCGAGGGTGACTGGCGGGCGGCCTTGGAGAGTCTTCTGGGTAGTGAAGAAAATCAATGTCTCCACGCACCCACCACATCGAGAAAACCGCACAGCAGCCCATCTACAAGCCCCCAACGGCTGTCCGTGGAGGAACTCTTCTCTTCGGCGTCGGTACGGCGTCGACACCGCGTGTTCTGGCGACCCCAACCCCATCGAGGCTCTGCGAACACCTCCAGTACCACAGCCCCGCCGTTGCCACGGCGACTGGCACTTGCCCCCGTGGCACCGACAGAGTTGCACTTGCTTCAGCACCCGCCGTCACCTGGACTGCGCGTGCTGTCACTACAGACAACTGCCGAAGGGCAGCGCGCAGAGTCTCAGGAGACTTCTGCGGGGGCTGGTGTGATTGCAGAGCCGTCGCTGCTGTTGACGGCAGCCGCGGCCACGGAGGTAGCGGCTGGTCGTGCCACGGGCATCCCGCCGTCGTGCGTGGTCCGCCTGCGGCGACGTCTATGGTTGCTCCAGCACCTCCCGCGCCACCTCCCTGCCTCGCTCGTCCGCTTCCAAGAGTCGCGACGCCCATCGAGGCGTGCTGGCGGTGGTAGTTGTCGTGAGGTGCCAAGTAGCTCGATGCCACACGTGTACCTCCTCCGCAGCCACGCATTGGAAAAGCTGCCGTGGTACACGCTGTGTGTGCTCGGCGAGGTGTTGGAGAAAAGCAAAAGTGGCGATTCGAGTATTGCGACAGTCCTGCACAACGCACGCACGCACATCTGCACAGCGCTCTTTTTCAGTGTGCCTACCGACTACGCAGCTCTGCATGACTACGTACACACGCTTTTCCTCTCGCTCGGCAGCAGCATGGTCGCTCACGCCGTCGCCACTCGCCAACGACAGCTGGAGTACAGCGCCACTGGCAGCGACAGAAACGCGATCGTCACTGTGATGGAGGACACATTCGCCCAAACGGCTATCGCCCTACTTCAGCCACCCTCGCCGGAGGCGTACGCCGCGGCCGGGCTATCCAGTAGACCCACGTGGGCCTCCTCCGACTATGCCGCCAGCCTCCTTGCGAGATCGTCATCGGCGCTGATGCCAAGCGCCGACACCGACGTCATCGACGTTCACGTGGTGACACCTGACATGTTTTGCCATCTCTGTGATGCCGTGCAGAGCTGGCGCAACTACCATCTCTCTCTCTACTGCGAAACACTGAGTCAAATCGCGGATAGTAACGGTGCGGCGCTACGCGAGCTCGCACGCATCCTGAGAGCGCACCCGCTCGCCTCAGAAACGCAGAAGGACGAAAAAGAGGGGCAAGAGGAAGGGGTTGTGGTCCTGGCGCCAGAGAGCGCGGCCGCCATTGCAACTGCCATCCTCCTACAGCGACTCGATCAGCTCTCACGACCGTCGGCCTTGTTCCCCTCGACGGGGGCAGGCGCCTCCCCCCCCCCTTCGCCTCAACTGCCGCAGACTCTTTACTTCACCGCACCACACGACAAGGAGCATGCAGTGGCCAGCTACTTCAAGGGAATCTTTCATTCGTCCTTCTTCAAACGCGTGGTGACGACGACGACGGCGGCGGCGGCAAATACAAACCCAACAGCCGTGCTGGAAGGTGCAGGAGGGGGACAAGAGGAGGCAACGCAAGTAACAGCCGTGGCGGCGCCAGGAGCGAATAGAGTGGAGTGGCCCCTGCGTGATTGGTGGGTCGGAGACACTTGCACTGCTACCGCGCCCAAGGTCAGTGCCCGCACGGCAGGAGGAGGAAACGGTAGTACATCGGCGACGCCGGCCTTGGCTCTGCCACCAGCTGAGTGGGAGCACAACGCTGCGGCGCGTCTTGTCGGTCGCACGCTGCGACGCCTTGACCGCTACCCGACACGCACGACGGAGGCCTTCTTCGCTCGTTCGGTGCGCGGCGACGATGTGGGCTCGAAGAGGAAGAGTGAGCCATACAACACCGCTTCAGGCGCAACCGCAGCCCAATCCGCCTCGGTGGCGGGTGCGCCTCCGCTTTCCATGAACTTCTTCGTTGTGAACCTGCAAGCCGCCGTGGACCACTGGCATAACCACCGCAATAGACCCATCCTCGGGGTTCCACCAACAGCGCCGAACCGCCCACAAGAAGAAAAGCGGCCGCCCCTCCCAGCTGATGCAATCGTTCTGCTTGCGTCCCCACCGATGCTCCCGCACGGACTGCACGCGGTGTACAAGCCTGCGGGTGTGACCTGTACCCTGCACGCACACTACCCGTCCCTCGCCTACCCGTTTCTCACTTGCGAGCTGCCCTGGGGATCGAACAGGGCCGCTGCAGCAGCGGATCGCAGCGATGGGCACCGTGCCGCTGATCCGTTGTCATCGCCGCCATCGCCCTCTCCACCCTGCTGTGTACCGGTGCTTCGTCAGCAGGGTCTTGTAAACCGCATTGATGTGGGAACGAGCGGTGTCGTCCTCGTTGCCCGCACCGCTGCCATGCTGCACAGAGCAACCGACGCGATGACACGAGAGCACAACATACGCAAGACGTACCGGGCGCTCGTGCAGCGGTGGCCTCCGTTCTCATCCTCCTGCGGTGCATCCACAACGCCTCTCTTCAGCGCATCCCCCTTCCTATCCCCGATGGCGAGTGCCATTGTGTGCGCACCTGTGTACGCGGCAGGCGCTACAGCGGCCTCGATCCGCTGTCGTCCAGCAGCGCTGCTGCGTCACGGCTCTGAGCCCCAGTCGTGTTCGCAGCGCAGTGAAAATGTGCACTCCGCATCTCGCGTCCCCTCGACGCTGTTGCGGCCATCGAGCGTCTCTTTTTCTCCCTCCTCCTCTCTTACGCATGTGTATCAACACTACGCCACCCTACACGCCGCTCTGCAGGACCAGCGGCATGCCATCACACGCTACCGTGTGCTCGAGTACTTCGCGTCTGTTGGTGTCGCCTATGTGCAGGTGGAGCTGCGCAGCGGCAGGCGGCATCAAATACGACAGCACTTTGCGCAGCTCGGCTTTCCCCTTGTTGGTGACGCTCGCTACCACGCTGGGGTAGTCGCCGGCCACGCCGGAACCACGTTCGGTATGCAACGAGCTGCACTGCACGCCTACACGGTCGACATCCTCGCCTCCGCAGACGACGGCAACCAGGTAAGCGACAAGAGGGTGCCCGAACGCGTTGTGGTGCAAGCATCGCTGCCAGCCGACATGAGCCGTGCGCTGCTCGCCCTTCGGCAAGCAGAACAAACCAAGTCGCGCCGGCCGGAACAACCACAATAGCGACATGGCTGACGTGAACACACTCTCCTCAAGACTGAAGCAGGGAGGGGGAGAGGGCGATGGTGAGTGGAGGAGACATCTCTCCACGCCTGTCTCTTTCTCTGGTTCGGCTCATCCGTGCGCACGACATCGATCCCTCACACACATGTGCACACATACAACCAACGCTCGTTTTTTTTTCTAAAGTCCGTTTTTTTTTTGGGGGGGGGGGGGGGGCTTGTCGTCCTCCGAAGGGCTCATTGTGTACTCATGGAAAAAAAAAAGGACGGTGGGTAAGCAGTTCCCGTAGCAGTGGAACCCCTGTTCCCTCGCTCACCCACACAGTTGGCGTTGTCACCGCACTCCTCCTCCTCCTCCTCCACCACCTTCTCCCCCTCCCTTTTAACTCCCGATCTGCTGAGCTATGAGTGTCCGTGATTGCACCACCACCACCCCACCCCCGCTGGTACGCGCATCCTACAAGTAAAAAAAACCAAATCCTCGTGAAGAAGTAAACCCAGAGTTTTTGAGGTGGGGGGTGTTGAGTGGGTGCAACAAGCGCTACATATACAGACATTTCACGGAATGCATGCACGCACGTATACGCTGTAGATAACGAAATGAGTGTGATGTTGAACGCTTCCCGCTCCTCTGACAAGGCCAGCTACTGTCTGCAGCAAGCTCAAGCAGCCAAGGCTGCAGGCAACGCCGCATTGCAAGCGGGGAACCCACGCAGAGCCTCCTTTGAGTACAAACGGGTATGCCTGTACCTCGCTGAGTACTTGCCACCGGATGTGATCGAGTCAGCGTCCCCCGCTGCCCTCGGGCACTCCAACAGCAGTGGAAGTGACGCTGGCGGCAATAGCGGGCTCGTGCAAATGCTGCAGCAACAACGCAAGCAACCGAAGTCGGCGGTGGCGGCAGGAGTTGCTGGCAACGAATCGACGGCATCGACGTTGACGGAAACAGCGCTGCTCAATCGCCAAGAAGAAATCACACAGCTGTACGCCACTGCGATCAACAACCTCGCGCTGGCACATATAAAGCTGAGTCGTTATCGAGAGGGAGTCAAGTGTGCGACTGCCGTGCTGGAGCAACCCAGGCTGCGAGCCGCCCTCGATGCCGGGGTGCAGCGTTGCACCCCGGCTCGCTTCAGCGACACCCCAGCTGGCAAGGCGCTGCTGCGTCGCGCCACCTGCTACATTGGGCTCTCCGACTGGGCCTTGGCCGAAGCGGATCTTCATACGTTGACAACGACAGTACATGGGGAAGCGACGTGTGCCTGTGGTGCTGACACCCTGGATACAGCAGTGGTGCAACTGACGAACGCGATACAGAAAGGTCGTCAGGAAGAGGCGGTGAAAGAAAAAAAAATGATGCAGCGCATGTTTGCGTAGCGGAAGGACCGGTGGTGACAGCGGCGAGACGTGCGTGTGCCACCGAAGCACACGCTATATACCTTCGCAAGGTGCTCTCCGCTGCGCACGCGCCCACACACACACACACACACACACACACACTACCCCTGATCCGCCCTCCATCCCAACCAACCAAACGAAAAACCTGAGCTGTCAAACCACTTGCGTGACAGCCGGTTCTGCTGCGTGTGTGCGTGTGTGTGTGTGTGTGTATCTCAGTATGACATTGCTTCATTGACAACAGACGGGGTCTGAACAGGAGGGCAGGAGCCAACGAGCACACATGTACACAAGAAAAAGAGTAGCGCTGGCCTCTCCCTCTCGGAAACGTTGTGCATAACACGCCAAAGGCAAGAAGGTGGAGGCCAGACACGAGGAGCAGGGGGGTCGCATGTGTGTATGTATATATATATATATATATATACATGCGTGCGCGAAGGTAGATGATCCTTGTTGGCCTCCCTATGTTTTATTAACTCGCCTTTCTCCCGTCCGGCCCACCACCACCATCATCAACCCCCTCCCCAAACTCTTTCCCTCTGCCTTGCCCCACCCCATCTCCTCCTCCTCCTCTCCCCAAATCACACATGAAACCGTTTGTGCGTTGCCCCCGCACACACAACAACGTTAGAGCTCCACCTGCTTGCGCGACTTCCTAACTAAGTGCCTGATATATAAGAGGGGGGTGAGAGAGAAAAAAAAGGGAGGTGAGGGGTTGTAACGTAGCAGCAACAGACGCCGCACCCCGCCTCCCTCTACTCACACACTGAAAGAGAGAGAGAAAGAGAAGAAAAAAAAAGAGCAGGGGTCAAGTTGGTGGGATACAAAGAGAGGATGCGGTGCACCGTGCAGCGTGCCAACGTGGCGGCGCTGTACGAGTTTGTCGATGGGAACTTCCTCAACAACAAGCGCCCGGCTATTCCCGGTGGTGCGTGGCCGTTGGAGAGCCTGCGTCGCAAGAGTCTTGCTGACCTGCAGCAGATATGGTTGTCGTTGCTGAAGGAGCGCAACATGCTGAGCACCGTCAAGGAACACTATTTGAGGCATCAGGAAGAACTCGGGGCCATGCCGGCGCCATCGCGAGTAAAAATGGTGGAAGAGTCGATGGATAACGTAAGGAGAGCGGTGAAGGAGCGCGACGCGGAGGCGACCGCGGAAGCGGTACGCATCTTCAAGGAGCGCCTCGCCAAGGGCATCTATCGCTACCCTCCGGGGCCGCCGCCCCCACCCGGGGCCCATGATCCGACCAGCACTGTGAAGCTGGTGCTGAGCCGCCGCGTCGACGAGGAGCGGCTGCGAGAGTTGCTTGGCCGCTTCGACGTTTTCGAGGCGCACAAGGGCATTGTGACGCTGACGATGCAGCTTCCGGAGGAAGTGCTAACGCAGAAGCGCGACGCAGAGCAGCTGTGGCAGCAGTACATGACGGAACGGAGTGATGTGGAGGAGTACTACAAGTGGCCTGGCAGCAGCACGGGGAGTTCCAAGTCTGCGAGCCTCTACGACTACACGCTGGTGGAGCTTGCCCCGGGGACATATAGTGGGCATCCCAACACATTGGCAACCGAGTCGGACGGCGACGCGGGTGCACACGGCGTTCTCCAGGCAGCACAACTGCCGGTGCCGCCACCCAAGGCGCGGCCCCCGCCCCCACGCAACCCACTCGAACACATCAAGTATCAGCAGCGCTCTGCTCTTAGCAAGGCCGTCATTCAACTTGGATACTTTCCGAACATCACAACCACACCGCCGCGGGTGACCAAGGCGGAGGACGTGCCACGTCCTGTGCACCCCGATGAGATCGAAGGTCCCTGGGAAGTGCGTGTCACCTACGACACAAAGGACGGTCTAGCCTATGTGCAGTCCCTTGACCTAAAATCCATCGACGGTGCGGCCGTGCTGTCGGTGGAAGAAGAGGTGCCCGCCGCTGCGCAGCCGTTTGCCGCGGTGGATCCGATCTACCAAGAGGCCCTCCGATGCGAGATGGCGCAGGAGGAGACGCTCATGAAGTGGCCTAACGTGCCAGAATGGAAGTACCAGTACGACCTCTACACAAAGAAACATCTTGCACAGGTGGTGCAGTACAACTACTCAAACGTGGTGGACTACTTGGACCGCGAGGTGCTGCTGACTGGCCGATCTGTCTGGGAGTCTCCGATCGACATCGACCCGACATGTGGCGGCATGAAGTCGGTGCCGGCGCATGCGAAGAAGCCAAAGCGGTACATGACGCATGGGTTAGGCGAGGTGGGGGTAACCGATATCTAGGGAATGAGGCTCGGATAGAGACCACCACCACCACCACCACCCCTCCCGCCTGCCTGCCTGCCTGCATTCTGCCGCCTTGACCGGGGGGGGCACTAATCGATGGTGTTTGCTCGTTTTATTTCCGTCTGTCTGTCTGTCCGTCTGTCTGTGTGTGTGTGTGTTGCTGCTGTTTTTTTTGGAGATGGTGCGCAACTCACTGGGGTGGTAGGGGGGAGAGAGGAGCTAGGAGGAAGGGAGGGGGGAGAGATGGACAGACGCGAACAGAGAAAAATGGGGGTGGGAGAAGGACGAACATGGTGGTGAAGAAACAAAGGCCACGGCAGAAACGCACGTTGTCTGCTCATCACCCCTCTTCTACTGGTTCACCTGACCTGCTGTGGCCCCCCTCCCCCCCCCCAACTCTTCCCCCCGTCCCTCTCTGCAAAGGTGGTGGTGTGGTCTTGAGGAGAGGGAGGGGGGGGGACACCAAAACAAAACACCCACACCACTCACGAATGTCATCGAAGCATGAAAAAGGCGATGAAGCACCAAAAAACGCACTTGAGCGTTTGAGCCCGGCCGATCAGCAACCGCTCATTACTCACACACACGTACGCGCGCAGCTTCATTGCGCCCTCACTGCAAAAGCAAAGAAAAACGTCGTCGGAACGGACAGGACTACGCATCGGTTCAGTGTTCGCCATGTAACTCTACACCGCCACTACTCGGCGGGCTTTGTCGTTATCCCAACCACACACACACACACCCTTGCGCAATGCGTCTCTCCCCTCACGTCTTGCATCAACTCCTTCCTTCCCCTCTCCCTCTCCGGTACCTCTTTATCCTCCTCCTCGACGCGTCTGCATGGTGTATGGCTGCCTGGCTGGCTACGATGGGGCTTGTCGTTGGTGTATATGCAATGGTCAAGCACACATGTAATCATACAAGTGTATATATAGAGAGATCAGGGAAGCCTCCAGCAGCGTTTTTTTGTTGTTGTTGTTTGTCTTGTTTGCTTCGCCTCGGGCTGTTCTTCGCACCATGAACACCCATAGTGGAGAAGAGACCCACAGCACCGCCTCCACCTCTCGATTTACATGGCGGAAGCGCAGCATCTCCATCACCTGTGCAGAGGATCGTGACGACAACGGCGGCGGCTCCGCTGGAGCTCCCCACAACAGCAATCGCATGCTCGCCGCTGGAGGGGGGTCTCTCACGTCACGGCGCCCAACCTTCTCTACCATCTCTAACAACGCGTTCGTAGCCAACACCTCCACTACCTCCGCCGCCCTTGGCCCTGGCGGTGCGTCAACACAGTCACGTCTGCGACCGACAAGTCGGCTGCACCGTCGATCGTCCCACCCATTATGGGGTGGAGTGCCGGTAGCGCGCAGTGGTACGACGACAGTGGGCAGCAGCAGCAACACCCCTGCAGTGAGTCATGTATATACGCTGCAGCTGCCAGGCGACGACGGTGGGGTGGAGATGGCTGCCGCACAACCGCTGCTGCTGGGCGCAATGCGCATGCGCAAGACGTACAAGGGCGTTGACAAAGGCCAGTGTGAGGTGGTCGGTGTCGGCAACGGCAGCGGCACAGTCAGCAACCCTGCCAGCGCCGCCACAGGGGCTTCCGAGGTGAGTCGCAACACACATTCCCTCCAAGCAGGCTCGAGCTTGACCCAACCCCCGTCTCAGCAACAGCACTCACCACTGCCCATGACGTGGCCCACCACCCTCCAACAAGTGGACGGTGTCTTCCACTGGTCAGACGAAAAAACTTCGATCGCTTCGTGGACGCAGTTCCATACCGACGTGCTCGCGCTGGCGGCATGCGTACAGCACCCCTCCTGCGTTGCAGCGAGCAAGTACCGCCTACTTGTGTTGGAGGAGAAGTATCACCTCCACCGCCTCTACAACGCGGACGTCGAGGAGAACAGCGACCGCTACCGCCGGGGCGGCGGTCTTTTCGCAAACGCCTGCCGCGTCGACACCTGTGTCGGTGTCTCCACCGCGATGAACGCCCACTGGTTAGTGGAGTACATTCATCGCATCATCAACGAACACGGCGATGATATCGTCAGTGTCTCTGACAACACACCAAGAGGAAGTCTTTTGTCAGCGATCGGTGCGGGTGGAAGCACTGTGGAAACGCCGCGTGGGGAGAAGCTGACGCTAACTCGCGTCTGCGAACTACTCGACTTCCCTGATCCCTACCTGCTGACGGTGGAAGGGCTCGGCCTGCAGCCCTCGGTGAGTCGCGCCTTGCCCTACTACAACGCCCTTGACCCGTCGCTCAACGGCAGTGGCCGCAACAGCGCCGCGCTCCTTCGCCTTTTTCTCTCCATTGGCCAACATCCGCAACGAGGGGGGGCGTACTTGGCGGGTGCGGTGCAGTCGTGCCTGCAGCGTAACGAACTGCGAACAAGCGGTCCCCAGGCAACAGAAATGGTCCTCGAGATCACCGGCACGCTCGCCCAGGAGTGGGAGAACACCGCCGCGTGGGTGCGAACACACGAACTGGACAGCTTCGGCAGCAATCAGTTCCAAGTGGCCTTCCCAGTCACGAATTGGTGCAGCCGCGGCGGCAGGGCCGGCGGAAAGCCTTCCTCGTTCTTTGGCATGCACGTCGGCGGCCCAGACGGCGGTGAGGAGCGTGAAGGCCGCTCGGTCACCAGCCACGACATGCACGCCTCTCGCCATCGCACCTCCGGCTCCATGGGTAACGGGAACGTCACCACTTTTCAGGGCTCTCCTTCCGCCTCGGGTCCTGACGAGGTGCTGAGCTATGACAACTATCAGCAACTGCTCGACAATATATTTCTGCCTCTCTTCACGGCCACGCTGGCGCCTGAGGACCCAAAGTATGCTGACCTCGCAACGCTGCTGCAGCACACCGGCGCGATCCTCCTCACGGGCAACGAAAACGCTGAAGTCATGGGCAACACCTCGGCAGGCAACAACGATAATAGACGCAAAAGCAGTGGTAACAAGAATGGAGGCCTCGCCGTCGGCGATGCCACGGCGCTGCACGGGGATGCGATGAGCTCTGGTCAGCAGCGTCGTCCGGCTGACACACCGTACACGGAGCCCGTCTCTATCACATACCTCTGCTACTACATATGGGCTAATCTGTGCTCTCTCAACGCCCTGCGCCGGCGCCGTGGGCTGAACGTGCTGCAACTCCGTGTCGTGGCATCAAGCCCCACCATGTCAAATGCGTCCTCCGCGCACAACGCGAGTCTGCTACTCTTGTCCTACCTCATCGCCGACGTCGTCGTGGATGCCGTCGCACTGGGCCGGCAGCCGGTACTCCAGTACCTCTATGGTCTTGATCAGATCGGCGTGGCCATGTGCCCTATCGCCCGTAGCAGCCTCGGCACCACGAACCTGGATGAGCACCCTGTGGCGCAGCTTTTGTGGCGCGGCTTGTGCGTCTCGCTCTGCACACTCGATCCTCTGTATTATCACACCTCACATGAGCCTCTCTTGGAAGAGTACACGGCGGCTGCGAAGGTGCACCGTCTCTCACCTACCGACATTAGCGAGATGGCGCTGCACTCTGTGTGCATGTCTTCGTTTGATGACGAGGTGAAGGGGCTGTGGGTTGGCACAGGGTTCCTGCGCGACGGCTGGCGGGCAAACACGATTGAGCTGACCAGCGTACCGACGGCGCGGCTGCAGATGCGTCACGAGTCGTGGACAGCGGAGCGGAAGCTGCTGCTGCAGCTGCCGCCTGGCCCTTCGGCAAACGTCGTGGTGGGGGTCGCGGGACACCAACCCGCCGAGCCCTGGTTGTCGCCTGAGGACATTCAAGGCGGGACCCGCCGCGACGTGGCCACAGCATCGACGCGCCCCACCACGGCGCTGCCGTTGAGCTCGAATGTAGTCGCCACAATCGCCCCGGCTGGACAAACGGGCGCGGCTGCAGGTGCACCTCCGATGCAGGCCCCATACACTGTCCTGGACTCCGCCTTTGAGTTTCCGCGCGCCGTCATCATTGGGCCCTTCGACCGCGAGATTCAAAATGCACAACTGGTGCAGGCGCTGCACCGTGCCCTGGAGCTTCGCCACCAATACAGCTCGCTACCGCTGCCGCCCCAGTTGTCCTCCAGCGCCGTCGCCGGCGGTGGCGACAGCGTGAAGAGCAGTGACGTCAAGGCTGGCTGGCTAGCCGCCTTGATTCGCGATCCACAGGCGGTGCTGCCACACCCGACACAATCGATGAGTTGGGCCTTCAAGAAGAACGTGCCGGCGTCGCATGAAAAAGAGATGAGCGGTGGGCGCACGTCCGGTAATGGCACCGTCGTCTCCTCGGCTGCGCTTGGCCCTCATTCGTACCTGCAGTTTGATGAGAACGAGTGGAAGTATAAAACAGTGGAGGGCATTATTGTGCCACATGAAGTACACCAAATCCCGCGCTTGTCGCAGGACATGTACCGCTACGCAGACTTCTGCAATCACGTGGAAGAGATACGCAACCTCATTGATCACATTGGCGTCCGTGACTTCGCTCTTCGAAGGCTGCAGCTCCTGGAGCACCGCTTCAAACTGCACACCGCGGTGAATCACAGTCGTGAGCTCTGCAGCACGGCGGCGCGTGCGTCGCACAACCGAAACTTTTATCAGTCGACAAAAGTGGACAACAATAATCGCATGGAGACGGGCATGACGGCTCGCCAGCTGCTCGCCTTCATCGTGGACAAGGCGACGCACAACGGCGATGATATCGTGTCACACCCCAAGGGCAAAGAACCGCAGACGTTGCGCCAGCTGCTTTCAGAGCTGCAAATCACGGCCGACTCGCTGACAGTGGACGACTTGAATGTGGAGGCTGGTGCCACGTCGAGCGACGGCGGCGCGCCACATAACCCTTTCGCGGGCGAGGAGCAGCAGCATAACGAGCTGCTAACGCTTTTGCTGAAGACCAACAATCAGATGAACGGCCGGTACTTCGCGGAGCTGACCAAGCGCACCTTCGAGGAGCTGTCGCGCGATCAGCACACCTTCACGGAGAGCCGCCTGTCTGTGTATGGCGCCAGTGCTGAGGAGTGGGCTCTGCTGTCACATTGGTTCGACACCCACGGCATGCATAGCTCGCACAATCAGTGGGTGGTCCAGGTTCCTCGTATCTACAGCTCTCTCCGCAAAGCAGGACGAGTCTCAAACTTTGCCGAGTACCTCGAAAATATTTTTGAGCCCCTGTGGCGCATCTCGCTGCACCCGAACAGCGACCCACGCCTTTTCCACTTTGTGAACCACATCGCCGCCTTCGACTGCGTTGAGGATGAGCGACGGCCGGACATGCCGCTGCACTTGGCAAAGCGAGCCCCACATGAGTGGACAACAGAAGAAGAGCCGCCCTACAACTACTACCTCTATCACCTGTACGCCAACATCCGCTCGCTGAACCACTTCAGGCAGCGGCGCCGCTTCTCAATATTCTCCTTCCGTCCCAGCTGCGGTGAGGCTGGCAGCGTCGACCACCTCATTGGTGGGTTTCTGTTGGCGCGTAGTATCAACTACGGCGTGCGCCTCGCCGACAGCGCGCCGCTGCAGTACCTCTTCTACTTGGCCCAGATCGGTGTGACGATGAGCCCCCTCAGCAACAACACGAAGCTCCAACTGAACTATCTGCACAACCCCTTTCCCGTGTTCTTCAGGCGAGGGCTGCGCGTCACACTTGGCACCGATAGCCCGCTGCTCTACCACCACACGCAGGAGCCGCTGCTGGAGGAATACTCTATCGCCTCCAAGATATGGAAGCTGAGTCCAAGCGACCTCTCCGAGGTGGCCCGAAACAGCGTTCTGCTGTCAAACTTCAGTGCAGGGTTCAAGGAGGAAAAACTCGGCCCCCTGTACTTCCTATCCAGCAGCGCCGGCAACGACATCGCGAAGACACATCTGTCCAACGTTCGCGTGGCGTACCGCTTCGAGGCCTATCACACAGAAGTCGGCTTTCTGGAGTACATCTCAGGCCAACACTTCCACCGCGCGCTTCTGACGCTCGCAATGGAGGCGCAGTGCAAAGAGATTTGCAGCGCCGCCACAGACAGCAACGGTGTTGTCCGCGCGTCTGCGGCGGGAGACTGCGACCATGATGTCAGGACCGCGCTGGCGGCGGCCTGCGGCACCGCCGCCCAAAAAGATAGCAGCGGCAGCACCGGTTTCAGTGTTCTTGGGCTCATCGATACAACCACAAAGGAAGCGGACTTGGTGGAGCTGGAGGCGCAGCGCACGCGCATGGAGCGACAGCTGTTGGAGTTGACGAACTCTGTTGGTGACCTCCATCGGCAGAATCGCCTTCTCACAGCGAAGCTCGCAGAGGAGAAGGAACGCGACCAGCTGGCTGCACAGATGCGGCGCCAGCGGATCGACGACAGGCTAAGTGAGCTGGAGGGTCTTATAACGCAGAAGGAAGTGCGTCAACGCACTCAAGGCTCAGCCGCAATCAGCCCACAGCAGCAACCGCCCGCACCAAAGGACGACGGCGGCTCTATACCTTCCAGCAGGAACAGCGTGCCGTCCATCGCCTACCCTCCGACTCACCTTGCAGCCTCCTCGTCGCAGCCGCAGCCGCAGCCGCCGTCGAAGCGCACCCCCGCGTCACAGCAGGCGGGTGTGGCGGCTGCCAGCCCATCGCCTGCTGTGACGCGCGTCGAGGGGCAGCCGCCACCGCAGCTGCCTCCGTTGGGTGTCTCGAAAATTTCCTCCACCTCACAGTCCTCCGTGTCACCAATGCCACTGCACAAATGACAACCCTCATCGCACTACCCCCAGCGGTAAGCGCTGGGGAGAGAGACCAGAGGCGGAGACAGAAGGGAAGGGGGCGGCGGCGGTGGTGGCAGAGGCCAAGGAAACGACGTTCATGAGTCTCAGCAAGAGTGTGTCTCACCCTGCCCCGCCTCTCACCGTTGCCGCTACCACTACCGCAACTTTGCGCGTCCCCCAGGAAGGCCTCTGGCTCCTCTGTGAAGGCCATAGATGAACTCGTCTGTGTGTGTGTGTGTGTGTGTGACACTTTTGTTTCTACACGATGTACAACAAAGAAATAATGCTCGATTTTTGTTTTGTTTTTTTTTATTCGAGGGAGGGAGGCGCAGGGGGAGGGATATTATCATTTTTCAACAAAAAAGGTAAACCAATGTACAAATAGGGGAGTGCGGCGGGGGGAGGGGGGGGGGCCAACGCCCTCCCTCTCTCTCCTCCCTTCCTCCCTCCCCCTCTCTCTCCTCCCTCCCTCCCCCCCCCCCCCCCGATCCGATCGCCCGAAACTGGAAGTGGATGGAGGCATACACCAGTCCGTTAGTCACCACCAACACACCAATACACACATAATAACAGCCTTCCGCTTTCTTGTGCTTGAAGGGGAGAGAGGGGTGATGATGGAGTGTGTACACTACCCAAGGAGGACCGCACACCCTCTCACCCAGAAGAGAAACAATATGGGGACAAGTATGGGGAACCAAGGGAAAACAAGGAGAGGTGGTGCACCGCACTGTACCAGCCACCACCCCCCACCCCTCTTTCCTCCGAACCCCCATTCCACACTCAGGCATCCGCCCTTCACGCTCTGCCATCACAAACACCACTGCTTCCTCTCCAGAAAACAAAACGGTTATATGAAATGCAGGCAAAGGATGCGCTCATAAATCTCTCGTCCCCCTCGCCCTCCTCCTCCCCCCCTCCCCCGCCCCACCCCGGCCCGCCCTTCTTATTGCTCACCTCCCCTTTCCGATCCCACACGCCACACACACACACGCGCGTTGTGCCTTTTCACCTAATGGTTAGGCTAATCTGCGTTGATATATAAATATACGCTCAGGAAGATCGAGAGGGCGTCGTCTTCATACATCGACCTTCACCTCCAGTGCGCCATCTTGTGTCACTCGCATCTACATGCCTCTGGGTCCAAGGTAAGTGTCCTTAATTCGACCCCCCCCCCTCTCCTCCCCCAATCTCGCGTGCTCACTCGCCTCGAGGGGGTCACGCTTCGTCCCCCCCAAAAAAAAAAATATATTTATTTATACACCCTTTTTACCGTGTTGCTGCTCAGCGCCAGTTAGCGTGTGTGTCTTTTTATAGTCTGCAGTGCCACGCGTACGTCTACATACGTATAGCAGGAGTAGAAGTAGAAGTATTAGTAGCAGCAACGGCACTCGTCCATCTCTCTGCCATTCCCTGACCCACACACCCCACTCCGACTTCCCCTTGCCCCCCACACACCCCCTTCAGGGGCAGTGCAGTGCCGTGCAGTACTAGAGTGTGGCATCTTGGGTCTCCGGTGGTGGTGGTGATAGATATTGGCCAAGTAAAAATATAAAAGTGTGGCCTCTGCTTCCCCATTCTTCGTAGCGCCCCATTTTCTTTTTTTGATGTGTGTGTGTGTGTGGTTGGTTGTTCCCCCACCCATCCACCCACCCACACCAGTAACTCAGCACGATGGCCATGCGCAGCTCAATGAAGTTCTGCGCCCTACCCAGTGTCCGGACGGTTGCGGCAACGGGGTGGCGCTACCACCGCCATGGGAAGCCAAGTAAAGTGCTGCAATACGAACGGTATCGTGTTCCCTTTGACCGCACGAGTGGGCAGGTGGTAGTGAAGATGTTAGCGGCGCCAGTCCACCGGCATGACAAAAATCTTATCGAGGGCCACGGGGGGCCCATTGCGGTGTCCAAGACAAGTCTTCCGCACGTCGCTGGTGTCGAGGGCGTTGGCGTGGTTGAGGAGATCGGCTCCAACGCGAAGCTAGCGTTGGAGGAGGGAGATATGGTGTGGATCAACAACCCCTCGGTCGGCACCTGGGCGACGCATATTGTGACGGATGCGGAGAATCTCGATGTGGTACCGTGCCGCGCTGATGTGGACATCGAGTACCTAGCCTCGCTCTCTCTCTTCCACACGGCGTACCACCTCACACATAGCTTCGTAAGCATACAGCCGAACGATGTGGTGCTGCAAACCGGCGCCTCCTCGTCTATCGCGCAGATCTGCCAAGGCTACCTGCGTGCCAAGGGTGCGAAGCTCTTTCAAACGATGCAACTAGGGCGTACAGAGCACGCCCACCTGCTTGCCTTTTTCAAACTGCGTGGCGCCTTCGCGGTCGTGCCATACAACTACGCACGCACAAACTACATGCGCCGCCTGCTCTCTGACGTGCCACCGCCAAAACTCCTCCTGAACCACACCTGTGGCGGGTACGCTTCAAACCTCGTCAACCTGCTTGGTGACAACGGCGTGTGCGTCACGTACGGCAACACAAGCCATCAGCCCATGCAAATCGCCCACATGGACGCAATCGCGCGCGGCATTCAATTCAAAGGTTTCTTCCTGCCGAGTTGGATACAGCGGCACACGCGCGAGGCTCGCATGCGCGTACACCAAAACGTGGTGGAGAGCATGACCATCGCACAGGGCCACGGCATCTTCCGCGCACAGCGGTTCAAGATGGACGGCGACTCAGAGTTTGCGTTTAGTAACGCCTGGGACGCCCCGCTGGCGTCGCGCAAGGCAGTGTTGCGCATGGTCGGAGAGTACGGTGAGTGGCGCCGCCCGCGCTCTGACCAGGCGGGGTGGAACATCGGGCGCGCCGTCTGGGAAGACATGCTGCAACAGATGTGGGAGTCTGCCGGCACGACCGAGAACCCGCAGTCAATGAAGTACTACACGCCATTTGATGACATCAACTCGTCCTTCTACGACGCCAAGCAGTCGAAAGAGATGGGGCACCGCGAGGTCTTCTTCCGTCGACCCAACGCGCCACGCCACAACGCCGCCGAGAAACAGCAACAATAGCAACTGCCCATGCGCGCTACTATGTGTGGATGCGTGGCTGTTTTTATGAAAAAAAAAAGGAAGGAGGAACCTAGAACACGGCTGCTAGAACCACCGCTGCACTTCGTGGAGGTGAAAGGTGCAATGATGGCGAACCTGATTCGTTTTTTTTTGGGGGGGGGGAGGGGGAGGGAGTGAAGAAAGGAGGGAAAAGGCAGTCCTGGCGAGTGTCCTTGTCGTCCACGCGACCTCTCGCGTTTGTCTTGGGTGTTGCTCTCTCGCTTCCCTCCCCCCCCCCCAAAAAAAAAAGTGTTTTTTGTGTGCGTCTGTGTGTGTGTGTGTGTGTGTGGAGAGAGAGCGGAGAGTAGAGTGGAGCGGAGAGAGGAGTTGTCCAGGGCGGCGGGAAGAGTCAGTGAAAATCAGCGCCCCCCTCCTCCCCTCAACTCCCCTCTCTTTCCCTTCTCTCTTTTATCTTCACCACCTCCCCACCACCACACACACACGCACACAAGCGTTAGTATAGCACAGGGGAACCCCCTCCCTATCGGACCAAAGAAGAACAATTCAAATTTTGAAAGTCGGAATGCGAGCACTCAAATACCGCCGCCCCGCGAGCACCACCACCACCACCACCCTCGTGTGTGTGTGTGTGTGTGTTGGGAGGGAAGGAGGGGAGGGGAGGGGCAGCCGTATTCTGTTCTCGCTGGAAAAGCGCTGCTGCTGAAGCATATTCGTGACGGATGTGCCGGTCTCTGGGAGGAGATATTCACGGGGATACAGACACCCATACAACCTTCCCTCCTCCTCAAGTTTTTTTTTGAAACGCTACACTGTGTGTCTAGCCAGTGAGGAGGCAACATAGTTTGATTGATGGGACAGCGAGTTAAGCGGCTCTTGCACGCGCCCGACCTATAGGACGACTATGCAGGCATACGTGTCTTCACCAGCATCCACCTCTTTGGTAAGGAGGCGGACCTTGACGAGGAGGGGAGGGGTGCGCTATGTAATGGCTGGCACGACGCGTGTATGGCCTTTGCGGCACCAATATCCTTCGGGGCCAAACCCCGGACGGCACTTTGGCGCCTTCATCCGGCACACATTTTTCGGTTACTTCTTTGTAGCCTCCGCCGACCCAATGAGCAGACGCTGCGGTGCGCTCTGCACACCACGACGTCATCAAGCCAGCGACCAATTCCATCGATTCCTCCACAACCCACACGTGGTGCAGCCGGACGGGGTTGACGGACTGCCCCGCGTCAAGGGTGATCAACAGCAGTGGCTCAACACGGAGCAATGGAATGGATACAGCGATACCTATTTGAAGCGGCACATGCAGTATCCGGCCACAGTCGAGCTCAACAACCCCGCTGTCAACGCACGACACGACCTCCTCTACGAATGCCTCGGCCTCGTTTACGAGTTGTATGGAAGTCTCGCAGAGGATTTGCAGGGATTGCATGATGACCCCCTGCATCCGCAGTTCCACAACCGCATCGCCCGCATCAGGCGAGACCGCGAGCGCATCGCCATTGAGCTGGATAAGCGCTACGCCAACCTTCATCCAACGGTAAAGACGGTGTACGACGCGTTCCTCGTTCGTCGCTACTACCATCTCAATGACTGGATCGAGTACGTTGAGCGGAAGCGGGAGCGCCTCATCAACGACCTCAGCCCCGAATACATGGAAAAAATCATGCAAATGCGCGGCATCGCACGACAATACCTGCAGCACTTGCGCATCCTCGAGCGTGCCCTTTACGAAGATCCCCTCATGGGACTGCTCGAGAGCAGCGATCAGGGCACGAACGCCCTCGAGCAGTACACCCCTAGTGAACTCGCGATGCTGCGGCAAAAGGCAGCGTACTTTCGTAAGATGCGTCGGTTTGGCGCCAATCAGCTGGACGCAGATACACGTACGCACTAGATCCATCTGTGTGCACAACTCGTTGTCGGGCTTCAGTCAGGACGACCTCTCCCCCATAGCAACAGCCACGCCTGCGCCACACACACACACACACACACAACCCTGTCCTTCCGCATTTTCTACACCGATACGTACGCACCTCCCACCATCCGCGTCCCCCTCCCCCTCCCCCTCCCCCTCCCCCCCCACCGCTCCCTTGAAATACCGTGTTTAGGCCCCAACCTGTCTTCGCTGCCTGCGCCACACACACACACACACACACACGCTCCTGCGCCTGTATTTACCCAGGTAGAGAGAAGAGACATCAAATGAACTCCCCAGTCCACGTGTTGCTCCACATGCCTCACAGTATCGCGATGGCATCCATCCAGTCCACTGCCCCCCCCCACCCCACCCCTTCCTCTCCCTCTCTCTCTCTCTCTCTCTGCAGAACGTCTGTCTCACCGCTGCGCTCTCACCAAGGACACAATCACACCACACACGCCTCACCATGACAACTGCCTCCGTGCTCCGCGGGGTCATCCTGTTGCTCGTGGCGGTGGCCGCCGCTGCCGCAGCGGTCGCCATGGACGGCGTGCCATACGAGCCCATCTACCACATCCGCCCGCCGAAGAACTGGATCAACGACCCCAATGGCCCATACCGCGACCCCGTGACCGGCAAAGTCCACTTGTACATGCAGTACAACCCCAACGGCCCGCTGTGGGGTGACATTGCCTGGTACCACGTCACGTCGGAGGACTACGTCAAGTGGACGCGCCCCGAGTCGTCAGTCGCCGTGTGGGCTGACAAGTGGTACGACAAGTGGGGCGCCTACTCCGGCACGTTGATGAACAACAACTTCAGTGAGCCAGTCATGGTGTACACCTGCGCTGAGCCGGAGAACACCCAGCGCCAGTGCATCGCCAACCCCCCCAAGTCCGACCTGCGCGGCAAGCGTACCCTGGACAACCTCGTCAAGAGCGCACTCAACGTGGTCTTGTCAGCGGACATGATCCCCGGACTGGTTGGTGTGGACAACTTTCGCGACCCCACGGAGTGGTGGCAGGACCCCGCCAATTCCAGCCAGTGGCACATCGCCTTTGCCGCCCGCATCAATAACACCGAGGGTGACAACGCGCACGTCGTCGTCTTCTCCACCGACGACCCCACCTTCCAGAGCGGATACACATTCTCGCACAGCCTTTACGTCTACAAATACGATCTGGACCACATGTTTGAGTGTCCTGACTTCTTCACACTGAAAGAGAAGGGTGAGCACTACCTCAAGGTCTCCACCATGCCCGCCCACCGCGACTACATCATCTACGGCTCCTACGAACGGAGCAACACCACCCACCAGTACGTCTTCGTCGAGGACCCTGAACGCAGCTTCACCTTCGTCGACTACGGCCCGTTTTACGCATCAAAGACCTTCTATGATCCCATCCTCAAACGCCGCACTATCTGGGGCTGGTGCAATGACGAGCTGAGCGACGACCAGATCGTCGCCAACGGCTGGTCCGGCGTGCAGAACATGCTGCGCACCATGGAATACGACAGCGTCGAGAAGAAGATCAAGACGCAGCCGGTGCCAGAGACCAGGGGCCTCCGCCTCGAAAAACTTGTTGAACTGCATGCCGTGAACGTCAGCAGCACCCCAACGCAGGTCATCGCTAGCGGCGCCAGCACACTCTTCCACGAGATCGTCGCCCGCTTTACGCTCGCCGACCCCTCAACCTTCTCCGCCACCGCCACCTACGCCAACGACAGCGAAGTGCCGGAGGTGGGTGTGATGATCCGCGCCAACGCGAATCTCAGCCAGTACACCACCGTCTCCGTCCGCATGCCCACCGGCGGCCCCAACGCCTCGAATAACACTCGTCAGAACGAGACATACCCCCCAATCAAGATCCTCACGAACTCCTCGGCCGACAATTGCAGTGCGGAATGCAACAGGATGCGGCTGTGCGAGTCCTACACCTGGGCCAGCAACAATACCTGCAAGCTGTACTGGAAGACAAACACTATGAGCGAAAAGACCAGCGCCGTCAGCGGCACCGTGCGCGAGCCGCTGCTGTACCTCGGTCGCACACACTCTGGCACAATCGGCAGCACCGCGCCACTGCACGGTCGCGCGCCATTCGCCAACGCCACGCCCAACGGCTTCGAGCTCCACATCTTCGTCGACGATAGCGTCGTGGAGGTCTTTAAGGATAAGGGCCTCGAGACCGTCACGGGCCGTCTCTATATCAACAACGGCACCAACAGCACCGGCATTGCCGTCTACGCCAAAAATGCCGGCGCCGTCACGGTCAACGTGGAGGTCTACACGATGGACACCATTTGGAAACCGAACACCCCCAACGCCCTCAAAAACTTCACCAACGCACTCCACGCCCTCCTGGACACCCTCATTGAGGCCTAGGCGAGCATGCCAATATACACCAAAAGAGATATTCTCTTTATTATTTTATTTCTCTTCTTCACCCACCACCTACACCACCCCTCGTCACTTAACTATTTTTGTTTTTTTTTTGTGGAGGCGCTTCAGCTGCCACCCTGAAAATCGCCCCTCATCCGCGGGTGTCGATTCCCTCTTTTTGACTTGTCCGGTAGTTTTTGTTTTTGTTTTTTTTTGCTTTTTGTGTGTTTCCCCTTCCTCCTCCACCACCACACGCATTCCTTCGAGGGATGCTTTGGTGGTGTGCGCGGTTCTCGGGTGCGCCTGTGTGTATGCGTAGGCGAAGGTCTAACCAGGTGCTGCACCCACGCGAGGGGGAGGGCGGGGGGGCGGGGCTTTTCTGCCCCCCAAAAAAAAAAAAACATCACCACCACCACCATCACTCACTTCTCTCGAAAGAAACCAGAAAAAAACGCGTATTTTTTCTTTACCTCTTTTTTATGTTTTTCACGACGTTCCCCCCGCCCCCCTTTTGGGTTTTTTTATGTTCACGTTTTCTGTAATTCATGAGTTTTTTTTCGCCCCCCCGCGACCACCCATCCATTCCTTTCGTATTTTTATTGTGACTTGCTGGAGTGTTTTTTTTTTTCTTGCTTGCACTTTCTTTTGTCCATGCGTGCGTGCGCATTCATGTGTGTTCTTTGGTGAGGTACGGTGTAGTGGAATTGGGGTGGTCACGAACACACCGCACACACACACACACACACACACACACACGTACATCAAAAGCAGACCCGGGGGAAATATATATAATATTATATATTATAAAGAGAGGGGAGAGAGTGGCCTCTCTGTGGCAAAAAAAAATGAAATTTGAGAAAAAAATGAAAAGACAGAAAAGGGAGAAAAAAGTTGTGTGACTCTTCCCGTCCCCCCCCCCCACACCTCCCGCTGCGGCCCATATGAGAGGAGGGGATGTGTGCCATGCGAGCCCATCCACCACATCCGCTCTCCGAAGAAATGAATCAACAACTTCCCCTCCTCAACGGCCTGCTGCGTGCAAAGAGGGGGGGAGGGGGACCCGTCAGCGTCTCGCACCGCGCCACACCTCTTCCCTTCATCCCCTCTTTCCCTTCTCACACACGTCACTCCGACTCTCTTTCGACGGCGAAAAAGGGGGGGATGAGCTTTTGATCTTGTGTGGATTACGCAGTAAAAAGCGAGCGCACCACGTGAGGCTGTTTCGGTGGTGCGCCTGGCAGCCATACACTGATATATAAAGGGAGGCGTGGGGTGTTTGTGGTGGATGAGGGAAGGGAGGGGAGGGAGAGGAGGGGGGGTAGCGGTACCGCTTAGCCATATGAAAAGAAAAGAGTGACTCTTGAAGCACAGGGGTGGTGTGCCCCCCCCGTTACGGAGTGGGGAAGTGTAAAGAGTTCTCGATGTAATTATCCCCCCCCCTCCTCTGGTGTCCTACGGCGCGGTCTAGCCTTCCCCTGCTTAGCCTCACAAGTCGACCACTGCCCCATCCCTCTTTTCTCGTGCTCTTTCTTCCCTTCCCCCCCCCCCCCACCCCCTTTTTTTCCCCTGTCCAAGAAACCATGTGGCGACGAGTTTTTTCTCCATCTATTGACACCCGCAGCGCCGCAGCGTTGGCGATATCGAAAGTGGGCGCGATGGCGGTCCTGCAACGTCGCAGCACCTCGTCGAAGACGACGTCGACGAGTCTGGGCAACCGCCCTCGATCATCGGAGCGCACAGAACTCTCCTCTTCGTCGAGGGCGCCGCGCCCGATCATCGCGAATGCTGGGGTGCAGTTCAGTGGAACGTACCTGGACGTCAGCTGGACACGTAAGTTTATTCTCGGAGTTCTTCTACAGCGCTATGACCCCTTGCGGTACGCTCCGTCGTCGCAATCCTCCGCATCGTCGACGACCACGCGGTTAGTAGAGTCGGCCTTGTTGGAGTCACAGCGAGTCCTTAGTGCCATCTGGAAGCTACCGGTGCGACCCCTCGATGCAGTGAGTGAGGCACGCATTCTGCGGTTGTTGGCTCGCTACGCTGCTGGCGAAGGTGTTCTCTCCGACACGGCCCTGGAGATGCTGCAGCACGTCTTGGCGCGCCTCCCTGGTGCCCCGGCGTGCATCTCCGACCCGGTGCAGATGCGCACCCTGCTTGAACTTATCGGATACATCGAACCCGGGGATAACCTCAATCGAGTCTCGTACGCTGGGGAGCTGCACTACCCCCCACAGGCACACGCCTTCATGGCGGAGCTGCTTACGGAAAGCCGACAGCGTGACGGTGGTGACGCCTTTGACGCCATACGCGAGCGCCGAGTGGGACCCGGGTACGCCATCGACTCAGCCACAACGAGCGAGGTAGACGATGCCATCGGTGTCTATGTGGATGGGGCAACGGGCGCCAAGTACTTTGTTGTGTACGTGTCTGACGCAACTGTCTACTGCCCCTTTGACAGCACTCTGGAGCAGGTGACGGCGCGGCGGCTGACGACCACCACCTACCTGCCGGAGGGAGTCTTCTTTATGCTCCCAAAACCAATCATTGAGGCAGCCACGCTGCGCGACGACAGGCCCTGTCGCACCTTCAACGTCATCTTCCAGATCGATGAATGCACGGGAGAGGTGAAGAACTACTCGGTCGCCGTGGGGTGGCTAGACCAGCTTCGCCGCATCACGTACGACCAGGTGCAAGACATGATCAACTTGGAGGAGGGCACTGAGGGAAACAAGGAAGTCGTCGGCGCCGCCGCCGCCGCCGCCGCTCTCGTGGCGTCTGGGCGTGACAAAAACGAGGCACCATCCCGGTCGCCTCCTATGGACGAGTGCGCCGGCAGAGGAGTGCATCCCCCACCGGCGTGGGTGACGCGTGAAGACAAGGAAAACCTTTTCTACATCCTTCGCTGTGCCCGTCTTCGACTGCGCGTTCGACTGGAGCGACAGAAGCTCCGGCGCGAGGCCGGGGGTGAGGAGGGCGCAGATGAGGTGGCGGCGACGCCACCGGTGGACTTCAGCCTGCCAGACCCGCTCATCACAGTCAAGGGCACCAATGTGGTCTCGGTCACAGACCAGGTCATCTCCACCCAAGATGCCCGCCTCGCCGTCGCGGAGCTGATGATCGCCGCAAACGAGGTGTGCTCACGCATTGCACAGGCCAATCACATCGCGATGCCGTTCCGCGGCACGCGCGCCCTCTCTAGCGATCATATTGTGGCACAGTACTTCACAGAGCCGGAGGGGGTCCGGACGTTGACCTCGCTCGATGCCACGCACACATTCCTGGCCGAAGCCATGCAATCCTCTGTGCGACGCCTCAGCACCGTGACACGTGCCATCTATCATCACGCGCCGCTGCATCATGCCGGGCTCGACACGACCTTCTACACCCACAGCACAAGTCCGCTGCGTCGGTATGCGGACATGCTCGTCCATCATCAACTGAAGACGTGGCTCTGGCAGCAGCGCAGCGGTGGCGGCAGTAGTGGTATGGGCCGTACGGCCCCCACCTCATCTGCCGCGCGCGCCGTCATGGTGATAGCCCCTCAACAATACATTCCCGAGTACGCCGTAGCCTCTCTATGCTCGATGATCAGCCTGAAGCAGGAACGTGCCAGTCTGCTCCAGGACAACAGCACCCGTTTTTGGACTTTGCGGTACCTTGAGGACCTGGAGCGTGCCTCAACCGGCGCTGGCGCTGCGACTCGTGAGGGCACTAACGGTGACGCACATCGCAAGAGAACCTATGTGTGCTTGGTCGGTGAGACACGCCGCGTGGTGGCGGCACCGGCGTACAGTCGCTTCGTGTGCTCCTCGGCAGAGATGTCACGGCTGCTTTCTCTGCCACTGGCGCCGGTGCCCCCCGACTCGAGTACGGTACAGCGCCCAGTATCGCTGCAATTGGACACCGTTGCCCGCTGGCGACAAGAGACCCCGGAGTTCACGTACGTCTCCGACGTGTATATTCCCGAGGTGCAGCTGGCGCATACGATTGCCCACCACCGCGATGACGTCCGTGTCGGGGCGGTGGTGGAATGCCACATTGCTCGGGTGCAGCCTACGCAAGGTTTGTTGGAGCTGGTGATTGAGCGTGTCTTACCCGGCGGCGATGAGCGGCACTACGAGCGCCTATGGATGGGAGGGGTTGTATCACAGCTTGACGCGTAAGTCGTCTAACTTCTGGTTGCCCCCTCCCCTCCCTTCCCCCCTCCCTCCCAATCCCCCGCTTCCTCCCTAATTTTTACTGGGTTCTGCGCACGCCCACGCACACACACACACACACACACATGCGCATACGTGGTGATGTGAGATGAATCCCACACGCAATCCGTGATGCGACTGTCTGGAGAGAATCGATAAAATTTGAAGGAAGGTCACACGAGGGAGGGCGAGAGGGGGATTGACATAACTCTCTCCCTCTCAGAACAACAACAACAGCTGTGTGCCGTCTCTCCAATAGCACATCACACACACACACGTAATCTCTATCTCCACGTCGACGACCCTCTACTGAACCCTGCCTGATCATGTTCTCGCCAAGGGCATCCCCACCCCCTCCTCCCCCTCCCCCTCCTCCTCCTCCTGTACAACGGCACGTGCATATTTTTAATGAAAAAACGCTCTTCGCAACACCCGCAGGCAGGCAAGGCCCCACCCACCCACAAACAAACAAACAAAAAAAAATGGGACAGCTCTTCGCCAGCCTGTGGAGTATGTTTACGGCGAACCGGTCCTACAAGCTGCTCATACTTGGACTGAACAACGCCGGCAAGACATCTATCCTGTACCACCTTCAGTTGGGCAACTTTATTGTGACTCAGCCGACTCTCGGGGGCAACACAGAAACGCTCACCATCACGCGGCCGCAAACAAACAACAACATCAGCTTCACCTGCTGGGATTTGGGTGGACAAGAACAGCTTCGAGCGTCTTGGAAGCTCTACTACGACCATACAGACGCCGTTCTGTTTGTGGTCGACGCTTCGGACACCGCGCGGTTTCCTAAAGCGAAGGAAGTCTTGCATCAGCTCCTCCACAGTGAGCCCGCGTTGCAGCACTCGACTCTTCTCGTCCTGGCCAACAAGCAAGACATAGAGTCGGCAGTGACACCAGCCGAACTGATCGAGTACATGGAGCTTGGGAAACTGAATGACCGTACGTGGACACTCATGGGCTGCAGCGCCTCCACAGGCGAGTCTCTGCGTGAGGCCTTGATTTGGATCGCCGAGAATGTCTAAGTCACCGAGAAGAGAAGCGAGCGCGAAAGACCTGGAGGAGGATGTGCTCGCAAAGATACGCACGCACACACAGACAAGCAGATATATATATATATATATTTATGCATGTATTCAACTGGGTTTGAAGTCAAAGAAATGAAAAAAATGGAGGGCAAGTAGGCTGCGTGTTTCCTGCATGCAGACACACACACACAAGGCCCTCCCTCGCTGCTGCTGCTGTTGATCTCTCTCTCTCTTGTGTGTGTGTGTGTGTATCCCCGCCACCGTCCCTCTTGACTGCCCGCTCTTTTTTTTTCTCTCCTTGGTGACTTGGTGTGTCTGTTCTGGTAATCTTCTTTGCGTAGGGCAAACATACGCAGAAAAACGAGGAGGGAGGGAGGGAGGGGAGGGGGCATTGTTGACTGGCTTCCGTACTCTTTTCTATGCCTTGGAGTGATGATCCCCGCTCTACCGGCCCTCATCACGTCATGCCGCTCTCTGTGAGATGTGAGGGAGGGGGGGGGGAAGGGGGAGGGGTGGGACACACCCCGCACTCCTCTGCACATAATGCCATTGAGAAGATAATGAATGATTCCGTGCGGGGTGGAGTACAGAAAACACTTTTGTTCTACCCGAGCCACATCCCAACCGCGTTTGCCGGGAGAACAGAGGACATCGTCCCCCCCCACTGAGTGGACAGTAAAATGAGGAGTGTGGGAACCCCCACCCACCCCCCACCCCTCTCCTCAAACACCCCCACCCCCTCACTCACTCCCTCGCTCGCTCTCTCTCTCACATCTCCCCTCTGCCCCCACACTCACTCACACTGCACCTCCCCCTCTCCTCCTCCTCCTCCTCCTCCTTGGGCCCCTCACTTTTTTTTCTTCAATCCCCCCCCCCCAAAAAAAAAAAGTATGCGCCTGTAAAAGGGGGAGAAGGGGCGTATCGGACAGATGTCGCACTGCTTTAGTTTCTTTCTTCACTCTTATCTTTTTCCTTTGGTGTCTATACACACAACTCTCTCCTCCCTCCCTCCCTCTCTTCCCTCCCTCCCTCCACACACACACACACACACACACACACATAGTTTACCATCTCCAGACATTCTGACTTGTGTGCGTGTGGAGGGGAGAACGAGACGAAAAGCACAACTCCACGCTCTGCTCGTTTTTTGCAGCACACACAGCCTTCGTCCTCCACCTCTTGTCGCTCTAGTTTTGGGTCGGTGTGTAGCAGGGGCGGGGGGAGGGAGGGGAAGCGAAAGCGATTGCAGGAGTGCTTCTACAAAACAGCAGCCCACCACCACCACCACCACCACTACTCTCTTGGGATATTTGTGACGGGGGTGGGAGTTGCCAAGTTGTCTTTTATACAGACACAGGCACTCCTCTTTTTTTTTCACGTGTGTGTTTGATGGTGTGTGCGCTACGTTACACTATTACTGCGACATCATCGTTGTCGTCATCTTCGGCTCCGAAGCGCGGTGTGCACACCTCACAGAGGAGGTACACAAGAAGGCAGGGGAGGGTGCAAGGGGGAGGGGGTTCTAGTTTTTTTTTTCTTGCGTCTGACGGGAAAAAAAAAGGTGGAGATTACACCAGTGCCAACGCAGACGTCGTCCGCTGTACAGGCTCCCTCACCCTACCCGCAAGTCGTAAGCCGACGCATAGGCAAAGAGAGAAAAAAAAAGAGCCACAACGCAGTGGTTAGAGGGAACAGACACACTCCGAGTGTGTGAACGCTCATACGGATAAAGGGGGGAGGGGGGGGGAGTGTCGATACAGAGAACTCGCAATGCCCTACCCTCGCCCGGCACCCTCGCAGAAAGGCGAGGCGGTTGCTGATGGGCGTAGCAGCAGCAGCAGCAGCAGTAACACGCAGGACTCGCTGCACGTGCCGTCGCCTGAGCATACATGGACGCAGTTGATGCTGGGTGGCCTCCCTTCAGGTATCACGCCTGGGGCCGCACCCGCTGCACCACCTGACTATGTGCGCGAACGCCGTGACGAGGCGGTAAGAGAGGGAGATGCACTGTTGAGGGCGCTGCCGTTGCCCATCTTTTCGTTTCCCTTTAGCACAGCTCCAGAGCTTTCAAGGCCGTCACTTGCGGAGCTTCTTCCAACGCTGCCCATTCCGCTGTCGGGGAACGCGCCGTGCACACCTGGCGGTGTGCATGGGCCAAAGCGGAGGAGAGGCGAGGCCGCCACGGACACAGTGCAGCCCGTATCTCTGTGCATGGTGTCCGAGTCCTCTCCCAGTGTGCGTGCGTCGGGAGAAACCGTGCAAGGCCTCGATGAGGATCACGACGACGCCACGGCTTCTTCTTTTGCACACCAGCAATTCGACCCCACCCAGTTGCCCGCTACTTATTCAGGCAGCCCGCAGCCTGACCCCTCCGCCTCGGGGAGGAGTAAGACGCGCGGGGGTGCAGACTTTTTTATGCCGCCTGCGCAGCGGATAGAATTGCTGGTGCCTTCTTCCTTCACCGACCTCTTTGTTGGTCTGGAGCGGCCGCGTCTGCACGGTCGCAGACCGTTGGAGCAGTCTCAGCGCCACCATCGCACTCACTCAGACAACGACATCAACGTAGATGCGTCGGCTTCGTTGAGTTCGTCCTCCCCCTCCCTCGCGCTGGATCAAATCAGCTCCATCAAAAGCCACGATGACATCATCATCAACGAGGATGCCCTCGGTGACGACTTGGACCAAGACACCAGTGAAGACGAGGACGGTGCCGACACACCAACCGTCTATCGCGGCTCCCAGCTACCGCACTGGTGGCGCAGCATGGTGACTCCGGTGCCAGGGACCCGTGTGTCTCTGAGGCCCGGCACGCGCCGCCTCGAGTTCTGGTGGATCGATCGACTCGGCAGCGAAGCATACGAGATTATCCGCATCCTCCTCAAACACGCAGTCGAGGGTGTCGTGCTGCGCCGCAGCGGCGAGACGGCGGTTGTTGTTGAGTTTCGAATACCGGCGCATCTACTAAAATCGACCAGCTATAGTGTCGAACGGAGGTGGTGTGCGCAGCGCGACATGCCGCCAGGCTTGGCGGCAGGTGGTGATAACGCGAGCGAGTCAGCCAGCATGCCCTTCCTCACGGAGGGAGGGGCCTCTTCCCTCGCTGGCTCCCAGATTGTAGACACGGCAGAAACCGCCATTCTTCGCAGAAGCCCTTCTCAGACATCCTACGCCGGCGGTGGCAGGGGAAAGTGCAGCCAACGAGAACCAGCGACAACGGCGACCAACGACGCCACCTCAGAGGCCACGTATGGTGGCAGGGATGAGACTCCCCCCTTCACGCAAACATTT
The DNA here is from genome assembly GCF_017918235.1 of Porcisia hertigi. Classification (NCBI taxonomy): domain Eukaryota; phylum Euglenozoa; class Kinetoplastea; order Trypanosomatida; family Trypanosomatidae; genus Porcisia; species Porcisia hertigi. Next base: position 103,905 of record NC_090563.1, read on the forward strand.
ATAAGCACAGCCCCCCCGCGCTTCCCTCCCCCAGATCTCCAGCAGCCGGAGGCGATGGCCCCCTTCCCTCGTCCGCTCAGTGCCTGCTCATCCCTCTCCCTTGCAGACGACAGCACCGCGGTTACTGCGATTGGCCAGTTGACGGACTCATTGGTGGAGCAAAAGATTGACCGAATGGCACTGACTTATGTGGACTGCACCACCACTACCACCACCAACTCCACCCAGCCGCACGAGCATGAGTTGTTTTGCGAAGAGCCTCTGCAGATGTGCCGTCAAACTGGTCCAGTAGCCGCGACGGTGATGTGTATGACTCCCGCTGGTGCCGGTGGCCACGGCAAAGTGGGCGTCAACTCCTCGGCTCCGACCAACGCGTCGAGGATCATTAGTCGAGCCGAGTACGCCGTGGACAGCGCGGAACCGATGTTATCGGGTGCCACTCAAGCCAATACAGTCTCCCCGTTGCGGTGTGGTCCCTCCTCAGAGCTGCGGTTGTCGTGTGACAGACTCCCTCTCGCTGTTGAGATGACCTCGGTGGCTGCAAAGGGTACGGAGCCAGCGGGTTTGCACGGTGACATCAAAGGCAGCAGTGAGCCTCACTTCTTCGAGGACGGAACGCCCCTCGCCCACGGCGAGTCACACCACCGCGTGCACAAAATCAACGAGAATCAACGGAGAAGCGGCGACCCCGTCGCTGTGTCACTCTTCGACCCCGTGTGCCACGTGTCTCCTCCTCCTAGCGGTCACAGCGACCATGCGCTGCCCGACAGGTTGAACGGCAACTGGCACCACGGAAGCTGGAGAGCGCAGGAGCCGCACCACCACCACTCGTCGGGCAGCCCCAACAAGACCGCAAAAGCGGCTGCGGCTGCTACTGCAGAGGCCCTGCACCTCGAGGACGACACTGCTCCGACTAATACAACAACAACAGCCTCTCCCTCACAGCAGTGGCAGCGGCCAGCTTTGTTAGGTACACACCAGCCCGTGGTAGCCGAAGACGACGACTCGGTTGTGGCCATCCTCACACTTCCAACCTCCATGTGTACGCCGATCATTGTGGTGCGCCTCCACGCCATGCGCCTCCTGCACCCCCTACTCCGCGCCATCGCCGCGCGGCACAGCCCTGCCGTTTCAACGAACATCTCTCGTGATTACCGCTGCCCTGACAACACCGACAACGAAAGCACCGATGAGGCGGGCCTGTCCGCAGGGCTGTCCTTGAATGTCACACCGCTGTCCTCGACGGTGGGGAGCGCGAAGGGTCACGACTACGCTAGTGCACTTCACATCTTCAACAAAGCGATTGAGCTGCTCGAAAAGGAGAAGGGCCTCGGTGGGGAAGAGGTGCCGCGGCCGCCACCTACAACGACCACCCCAAACCACAAAGCCCCAACGCGTGCCCGCGATCTCTCTATCCTGTACACCGTGCGCAGCCACCTCCTCTTCCACGCCTCCCCGATGTACCTCCGAGACAGTCTGCACGATGCGGAGAGGGCATTGCGATCCTGCCCTGCCAGGGATCATGTGAACCCTACCTACGAGATCCTTGCGGCCAATCTCATCAGTTTCGGATTCATATCACATTTGGATGCCCTGACAGGGTACTTGAGACACCGCTGGCGCGCCGCATCGCCGCTGCTTCTCCGTCTTGGTCGCGTCATACAGGTGATGGTGTCGTACACGTCTCTCTTTCTGCGTCAGCAACTCCCGACGTCTACGTTGCGCCTGTGCAACGGCGGCAATACGAGCCCGTTGCAGCTCAGCACCGCGAACGACACCACCGTGTCGCTCTTACCCCCTTTGCCCAACGGAGGCGAGGGGATGCTACGCAATCACCTCCGCGACATCCCCACCGCGGATGCCAGCGTGAAGCCCCTGTCTATAGTGCTGCCGATCACCGCCTTAAGCGATGACGCTGTAAAAACGGCGACTGACCGCCCTCATCACTCCCCGCCCCCTTTCACTCCACAAGCAGCAGAGGACAACATCCGCCACCGTGGTGCCAGGCAGTCGTGGCGCGCCGTGCCAGCTGCCGGCACCGACACGGCCGCTGCCACGCGCCTTCAAGCCGACTCGCTGCCATACGAAGTGTGCCCGCTGCTTTTAGGTGGCTACGGCATGACCTTCCATGCCCTCGACGAACCACTGCTACGGATGCCGATGCCACTTACCACCACCACCGCCCCACGCGCAGACACCGGCAGCGCGGAACCGATGCAGCATCACCGCTACCCTACAAGGCCACTGGACTCGCGCTCATCGCTTCGTAGTCCCCATCAACCCAGCCGTACCTCCCATCCCGGCACTGACGTGTGCGTCCGCCGTCTGTTCCTCCTTAGGACACTTTTCCCCAGCATGAACCCAAAACCAGTGAGTCAACTGCCGTGTCCCATCCCTCGCAAGCGCCGTCACGTGACGAGGCGGCAAAACCTGCAGTCGATCACTCAGCCAAGAGGCACCAAGACATCGATCGGCGATGGCGGCAAAGACAACAACCCCCGCACCAGCACCATCCTTGTCCCGAGATCGAATTCAGGCCAGCAGGTGAGGGTGGAAGACTTGATGTACGATCGGGACTCCATGTTCTCCCTCTTGGCTGCATCGGCTGACACAACGATGAAGTGGGGTACCGTGCCGATGAGCTACTTCTGTCGTCACGTCCGCCTCTCCGCCACCCGTGGCATTCAGAGAGGTGAGACCATCTTGATGGAGCGCCCAGCCGTGCTGATGCCCCTCTGGGGCCTGCTCCCGCCAGGATCGGCGTTGGCATGCTCCGCTGCCACCCCACCCCCCCTCTGCAAAAACTGCGATGGCGCCAGGGTGAGCGAAAGGCTTACCATCATCCCGTCCGCACCTTCGTGCTGCTCATACTGTGGGCGACAACAGCTTGTGAAACCGGTCAAATGCCCTGGCAATTGCGACTCCGTCTACTGTTCGGATCAGTGCCGGGAGCTGGCGCTGCGGCTGTATCATGTGGTGGAGTGTGGCGGTGTTCCACCAGAGTCGGACAAGGCCCGCGTCCTCGAGCCCGGCAAAGACGCCGCGGCGCGAGTGCGACGCACCGTGGCAATGTTGCAGGACCTCTTCTTGAAGTGGAACAGGTATTTAGACCACCTCCCTCGCTCGGATACCCCGAGCACCCGCCTCACAGCCTCGCACGTCGAGCGCTCACCAATGACGGCGCCTGGTGGTGTGTCGCCCGGGTCGACACCATTGGCATGTCAAATGCCTGGACGTGATGCACCACAGCCGCAGCTTGGGGGTGCGAGGGGTACGACAACGCCACCGATGGAAAAACGAAGCTGCATGCCGCCACCATTCCTGGCGGTCACAGCGATGCGGATGGTGGCACGGCTTTTGGCGATGATACTGAGCATGGTTCTGCCAGTTGAATTTCTACCGCAAATGCAGAAGAACCCCACGTGGACAGCAGAGCGTTACGAGATGATGTGTGCCGTTTCTCGAACGCTGCGTCAACGCGGACTGACGGTGCCGCTGACGAGCACATCGGAGACAACCTGTGCCAACGCACATTGCACGCATGTGGACCCCCACCAACTCTTGCTGCTCGAGGTGCTGCTCCACCAGCTCTCCATCCCATTCTTTGCGGACTTCAACTACCGCTCCGCGTCCACCGTCTGGGAAGGGCTGGGTCGCATTCCGTGCGAAGCGGCGCGTGACGCGGACAAGCCGGCCGCCACGCCCAGTCTTGAAAAGTCGGTGACCAGCCCGGTGAACAACAACGCGTGCCCGGACATGGTCTGCAAACCACCCTTCGACCCGACACCGTCACCCATTACAAACGAATGGCAACAACAGCGCAACTGGTTTTCAGCGCTGACGCCCGCGCAGCTTGAAGAGGTCGTCTGTGACTTGCACAGTATGGTCCTTCGACTCTACCGGACTATCGCGGAGGAGATGGTTGACGTGCCGTCCCTGCCGCTGTCTGGGGTCGAAACGGTGTGGAAGAACGGCCTCGAGTGGGGCCTCCCTGGGCGGTGGAGCTGTGTCGAGCTTCTTGGCTTCCTCACCAGCACCCGAGCGCTACAGCAGATTAGCGACTTCGCAATGACGAGTTGGGCAGTGGTGTACCCGCGCGACATGGAGCCACCAAACGTCGCCGCCGCAATGGCGACAGACAGCTGTGGCGTGTCACAGAGTGAGTCGGTTATTCTGGACAATGATTGTCCCATGAATACCCGCGACGGCCATCATCCCACCAGCAAAGTTACCCCCACCAACAAGCTCAGCCCCGCCAACCCGAGCAACAACTCCGGCACTGCTGCAGTACCGCTCGCCGTAATCGGTCCTTGGACATGCTTGACGGTTGACCTGCATCCAATTCTGGGTAACACCCCAGACGGTGTCATATACTCTCGCTTCATGGTCGAGCACGAGCAGCGGCGACGCATGCTCGCCTACTGCGCGGCCGCAGCAGGGTGCCGCGGTGGTGACGGCGCAGGCGGTGTTGGCGAGAATGAGGATTCTTTTCTCTCGGTCCAATCGGAAACCTCGACCTCGTCGGCGGCGGCGCTGCTCGCTAACGACGACTCCGCTCAAACGGGGTCGTTGTTCGAAGATCTCAACCTTGGGATGCTCGAGGAGGCAGCGAAGCGCAGCTGCTCCAACGTACACATCTCCATCGTCTACACCCCATCCAAAGAGCCTGTAGTGCTCGTCGTGGCGAAGAAGAACATCAATCATAGCGAAGCGCTGTGGTGGGAATCTCTACACTTCAGTGAGTACCTCCCCGCGCACCCCTAGCGGGCGAGCATCACGCGGCACGGGGGCGGCGCACACATCAATGCGCCCCCGTTCCATCCCTCCCTCCCCCCCCTTCTCCCATCCTTCCCTTCCCCCCTCGTTACTTTGCGTCGTCGTCTTCTACCCTCTCTCCCCCCCCCTCCCCTTCCCACACACGCGCACGCATTTTGTTGTACTTTAGCTTCGCAGTTGTTCAGAAAATGTACAAGCACGTTCTTTCACCCAAGCCAATTGTCCGTGTGTGTATCTGTGTGTGTGTGTATGTATGTATGTGTGTGTGTGCGTGATGAGGGCCAAGGGAGTTTGAACAGCAGACTCGATTATGCAAAGCACACACACACACACACCACCGCCACTTCTCCATTACGTGTTATACGGTTTATCTTCTATATCCGCCTTTTTGATTGTTCTTCACCTCCCCCTCCCCTCCGACCTCCCCTCCCCTCCCGGGGGGCGGGATATTTTGTTTGGATGCTTCTCGTTTTCCTCCTCGTTTTTTTATGGTCCCCCTTCGTGATACAAAATGGTGATACCCCCTTTCCTTACTCACGGGGGATGCCCCACCCCCGCACCCCCACCACTGGTGGCTGTCTGTGTATTGCATAGGAGGCACTGACACTCCGCTGATCTTCAGCACAGGTAAAACTAAAGCGTTGTGCCACATCGGGTTCGACGACAAGGATTGGCAACCGGAGGCGGCAGCAGAGGGGGGGGGGCGGGACGGGTGGCGCCTCCCTCTGCGACGATCCAGCTCTATGTTCTACTACCTCTATCCCCCCTCCCCTCGCACCACTACAACTCCTCCTCGTCCGTACACACACACACACAAAGCTGTAGAAACACACTGGCAAGCAGTTGCTCTTGCACTCCTCTCCCCCCTTTCCGTCGGGTGAGAGAGATGACCCACATTGCACCCAAGGCGCTTCACAAGCGCGTCAAAGGTACTAATGTGGAGGTGCGCAAAGAAGTGGCGGACGATGACACCGACCCACAGTTGGCCTTCCTCTACTCAATTCACCCTGATGACGCAACAGAGTTGCGCTGGTTCCACAATACGCTCCGGCCGGAGCGCAACCTGGTCCACCCCTCTGATGCCTTTCTGCATGGAATCAAGACACTCCACCCAGCCGCCGTCTTCAACACGTTTGATGCCAAGAAGGCGAAGCTTCGACGACTCACGAAGCACGAGAAGGACAAGGCTACCGCCATGAAACGCCGAAAGAAGGAAGTTGCTCCCACCGCTGCCTACAAGGCTGCCGTCAATCCCCACAAGACCCCACGCACCGGTGGAGCTGCGCCGGCTGATGAAGTGCGCGTCTTGTCGCGAGGCATGAATCAGGCGCAGAAGGCACGTAGTCGAGCACGGGCTGCTCACAAGTCCGGCAAGGTGGTCAACGGCACCGACACTCAAAAGACATTCTTCACCAAGTGGAAGAAGCGCAAATACGAGAAGATCGGCCGGGGTCTGTGACGTCCCTGTGTGTGTGTGTGTGTGTGTCTTTATCTGCGCTCCCTCGCTCGCTCGTTTTGTGAGTTGTAGCCGCTAAACTCACCTGCACATCAAGCACCCCGCACCACTCTCGGGTGTTTGAGGGGAAGGGGGAGGGAGGGAAGATGCCTCTGGCTGGAAGAGATAAAATTGTGCACCTGGTGTGACTTAACGTGAAACTCAGCATTGTAAAAAAAAAGGGGGGGGAGTACCCTCCACCGTTTGCCTCGGCATTTTATGTCTGTGTGCTTGGACGTCGCTGCTGCCTCCCCACCCCCTTACCACCACCACATCCGGAGGCCTTCGCCCATCAAACCTGCCGGGTGCAAGAGAACCTGGATGGGATATTCCTCTCTCCCGTATGCATCCCTGCGTGTGTGTGTGTGTGTGTAGCCACCCCACCCCCCCCACCCCAGCCATCCTCGCGACATCATCCATGAGCCCCCTCTCCACTTTTCCACATATTTTTTCTTGAACCATTTTTTGTACGCCTCCGTCCACTCTTAATAGGTAACAGTCCCGTCTGTGTGTACCCCACACCACCCTTTGTGGCCCCCTCCTGTTGGCTTCCCTCCACATACACACACACACACACACACACATCCCCCCTAGACAGAAGCGCTGAGGGCGCGGACAGTACGCCGTGGGTGCTGTTGCAGTTGTTGCTGCCGCCACTGCATGCGCCACCGGTGTCCTTACTCCCAGGCGCACGCGCTTTCGCTTCTCCTCCGCCCTTGGCATCGTTCATTCGCATAGGGAAGCAAAAAAAAAAACGAACGACACCCACCCACCCACCCCCTTTCCCATTTAAATGTGGCGCGCACGGCACGCCGCGGTGCTGCCGAACCGCGCGCTTCTCTCATCCCGACGACACAAGGCGTATGTGCTAAAGTTCTTGCGTGGCCAGTTGCCTCACGACCTCAAAGACTGTGCGGGTGCGCTGGGGTGCCTATATGGCACCCTGCCGGATGTGGATGAATACAGGCAGTTTGTGGTGCCGCTACAGGTGATCCAGCAGTATCATCAGCTCGGGTACGCGAAGCTGCCGCTGCAAGTGCTGGACCCGCCACAGGTTGACATTCTCGCAGACGAAGTAAACCAACTCGCGAACAACGTAGAGCATCACCCCAAGTCGGAGCATCTCTACGCCACCTCGCTCGCCGACTTGACCGGTGGTCCACTTTTCTACTGTCAAGGCCAGTGGCGGTGCGCTTGGGGGATGCACGACCTTGTGTACCTGCCGACACTGACCGTCGCTGCGTCGCAGGCGCTCGGCAATCGCCTCGTGCGGCTCTGGTATGACGAGGTCTTCATGAAGGAAGCCCGCACTGGACCGTGTGTGCCGTGGCAACAGAACTCCGTCCGTTGGCAGCACACGACACCGGTGAACCATGTGAGCATCATGGTCGCGCTCGACACCCTCAACAAGGACCGCGGCGCACCCTGTTTAATTCCCGGCAGCCACCGCTGGCGCGATGGCCAGCTGCTGCCGCCTGTGCCATACGACCCCACGCAAAGCGAAGCGCAGCAACTAAACACGATTTGGGACATCACGACCGATGACGAACAGGAAATGCTCGCCGATACGCCGCCCGTTACGGTGGATCTGCGCCGCGGCGAGGCGCTGCTGATCCATCCAAGGACGCTGTTTGCGACGCACGGCAACCGCTCCCTCGATGCGGCGCGGTGCTGCTGCGTGCACTACATGGGCGAAGAAACATACGCGGTTCAGGACGGCCCACTGCTGCCGCACACAACCCGCTTCCGCGCCGGCGCACGTATCAGCGGTCCGTTCTTCCCGGTCGTCTTCGACCCAGCGATGACGGAAGATCTTCTGATGCTGGACAACGAGGCGGATGGGGTCGCCGTTTGAAGCCGATGTGGCGTTCGTGAGAGACGTCTCTCAACGCACACAGCTTTTCCCCCCCTGCGACCCGCGTCCGTGGCTCTCTCTTCGGGGTCGCCGTGCGCTGGCACGCGCGGCATCGCATCAACACCCACCTGGAAAGAAAATTTAAAAAAAACAGACCGACAGCACTCCACACCGCGAGAACACCAGTAGCCACCCTCAGGCGCCCGGCCCTTGGGGAACAAATGCCCCCACAACGCCGAAAGCACCACCACCACCACCACCCCCCCCCCCCTGCGCACCCCCCAAAAAAAAACCACACCCCACCACCACACCACGACCCCACACACCCAGCCCGCGCAGGGGGCCCCTGCTGGCCGAGAACGCCATGAACACCCGCCCAAAAAAAAAATGGCTCGGCGCCGTGGCGAGGGCGGGGGCGGCCTGGCCCACCCACCCCCCGCGCGGGGAAAGGCATGGGAGCCCCAACCAAGAAGACCGCAGCTGGACCAGAGCCCACCGTGTAGCCCACACGAGCAAGGAAAAAGCAGGCAGCAGACACCACGGGCTGCAAAAAAAAAATTTTCCCGAGCCGCAAACATACGCGCTGACCCTCGGTGGCACCACCAACGCGGGGCCCATACCCCCCCCCCCGAGCGCGCACACACACCACGACGAGAACCCGCAGCCCCGCGCAACCAGCCTGGGCCCATAGCCGCACCCGGGCTTCACGGTATTTCCGAGAAGGCCGGATGCGGCGCTGCACCGCTTGGGAAATATCCCCACACAAACAGTGACAGCGGAATCCCCATTCACAATAGAATACCACCACCCCTGGGGCTTTAGAAATTACTCACCCAGAAGCGAGCTGGCACCACCCACCCACCCCAGGCCGCGCGCTCTCCTAGAAACCACACCTCGCATAACCTTCAACTCCCCATGGAAGCTTCGGCGCACCGAAACCGCCAACGGGGAGGCGTGGTTTGCACCGAGGGTATTTTTAACCACAAATTCGAAGGCTCAGCTCTGAATATTGGAGGGTGGGTGCGGCTACACATCCGATCATCCACAAAATTCCACCCACACGCGGCACCGGAGAATTGAACGGGGATGGGGTGGAGACCTTGGGGGGCAGTGGCATGGCCGGGTGGGTTTTGGGGCGCCAATGCGTAAGCACCAGGGCGTCACCGCGTCTGCTTTTTTGGCTCAATCGGCATTTGTTCAAATAAAACAGCTCAACCCCTTTTTATCCGTTGCCAACACCCACCCAAAGCAAAGGCATGTGATATACGTTTCCAAAAAAAAAGACATAACCTCAGCCCGGCTACGCCATCCGCCCCCAAGGAAATATGAAGAACCGAGCAAAACACGTTTCCCCAGGGAAAAACACGCAGCAAAATTTATACAAAGACAAGAAGCCCATATTCGAACCAGCAAACAACAAAAAAAGAGGTACCAACCTCGCAGCATGAAAAAGCAAAATTTCGAGGGGCACCGTTGAGGTGACAAATTCGACTACAACGAAACGACCCCACGAGCGTCCAAAAGTTACCGAGGAACAGCCAAATCCACAAAATAAACGATCAAATGCCCCCTCTGTTTTTTAAGGGGTACAAGATCCCAATTGCTCTTTCAGAAGGCACACATGGATATTACTGATATATTTTGGGTGAAAGTCTTTCTTCAGTATTTACTGCTGGGATCCACGCTCTTTGAAACGTGCGGGATCCAGCAAGGCGCGGCTCCGCTAAAAAAACATATGGAAGGATTGTTTCACTTCTGCCGGAACATTTTCCAGGGTAAGAACCCAGGCAGCACTACAACCCACCAGCAACACCCGCATAATGCGACACCACCTTCCTTGGGTATTAAACCGCTCGATTTAATGCGTTGTTTTGTGCAGTTCCCGGGGCTTTCTGGCGATGACCTGGGGAAGTTTTACGCGTCCTCGATATTTTGGCTCATCGGCGCTGGCTGCTTCCGCATCGCGGACAGAATGCCGTGGCTTGGGATAAGAAAAGAGTTTCCAACACACCAGCCAGACGGAACAACCATACCTACCCACCTGCGTTTTGCACGGAGCTGCGTCGTACAAAAAACGACCCGGCGCAGCAGCTCGCGACCACCCAGGGATGACCCCAGTGGACGCAGCGCCTAAAAGGCTCACCCATTCGCGGCGCCGTTTTTTGGTGCTCCGAGTCGTTTCCGCCCCGCAGGGCGGCCGTCTTCGCGCTGGGTCGCGTTTGTGTGGGCGGCCGTGCGCAGAGGTGCCCTGTAACGGCTTTTTCCCGGGGGCCTGGGGGGGCACGACCCCGGGGCCCCGCCGGCGGGACCCCCCGCACAACAAGGCCCCCACCAACGACCTGCCGGCATTCGACAATCACCAAAAACAGCCCCGCCGCGCCCGATTTCAAATCCTGGCCCTTGCCGCCAAAAAAAGGGCGAAGCCGGGGCGGAAATTTTCAAAGCCTGACCCCGCAATGCCGTAGAATGGGGACTTGGAATCAAAAAAACGCAGCCCACCCCCTAAGGAAAAGAAGACTCAGTGCAACCGTGGGGGGCAGCATTCCGCTTCCCCTTGGATTTTCGGAGGCTAGCGAGTTGCTTCGCCGCCGGCGCCGCAAACCAAGGCACGGCACGCTCCCCTGTAAGTCGCTCGGGGCGCTCATCCCCAGAAAGCGGGAACCCCCAAATAGCCGGCGCCAAAAAGGGCCGCATGGGGGCAAAAGACTTTTACCCCACGGCACCGGAGGCCGCAGAACAGCCCAGCCCATCCTGGAAAATCAATTGTCGCATTTCCAAAAGCATAGGGAACCTTCATAGCCACCACCGCCCACCAAAGACGCCCCCGCCATAAAGCGAGGAGGGCCATACGCAAGATGGCCTTAACGGGCCTAACGAGTAACGGGAGGCGTGTTTAAACTTGTGCTCCACTGAAAAGATTTAAGAATACGCTGGAGAGGGAAGAGCGCCACCATCATTACGGCGCACTCACCGCCCCGATGCCACGCCGGATTTTGGCTACAACCCCCCCCCCGGCGCTACGTGGTTGGCGGGTGCGTGTTTTTGTGGCGTTGCAACCGCTCAGCGGGGACGCCAAAACCCACCGGCAGAATCACCAACCAAATTTGACTCTCAAATGCGAGTCGAAGAAACTTCTTTGGGATCAAGCTGCCACAATAAAATACCAGTGGGGTGGTGCAGGGCTAAAGGTTCACTGGATGAAAAAAACACGAAGTTGGCGCACCGAAGAAAACGGCGAAAGAAGTTTAAACCGCAATCTAGGGCGAGTAACAACCTCAAATACCGCTGTAAAAAAAAAATAGTCTTCAGGAGAATTGGGGGCTTGACATCTCGTTTTCCACCGGCTTATTCTGGGAACGGCGCTGGGGACAGACAGTGAAAATTGCAAAAAAAACATATCAAAGGGGGAGAAACATAATTAGGGTGCACGCGTTCCTGGCAACCCGTTTTGCAATGGAAATGGAAAGCACTGGGCGCTTAGTGGGGGGGGGGGCCGCGAACAGAAAAAAATAGCCATGATAATTGATAAATAACCACCCGGCCCCCACATTGAAATGGCACGGAGGGGACGAGTCGCATGACCCCTAACCCCCTAACAAACCTGGCGTCCCCCACCCCATACTACAACATTCAGGCCCTGTGGAGATCAGAAAAAATGTGCAAGTACTTCCGCAAGAGACGACGCCATAAACAAATAGAAACGCAATCGGTGCGGAATAGGATGAGAAACTCATAGGCTTACGCCAATGTGCGTGAAAAAGCCGGTGCGGGGCAGGGTGCCCAATATTAGGGCCCGTCCTCGAAAACGAGCTGACCGTGCTCGCCGCGGTGAAACACAGAATCCGAAAGGGAGAGGTCTGTTAGGGTGCTAAAAACATTCCTTCCCACACAAAGGAAAAAACAATAAAACCATACAACGCCGATTAGAATTGAGCACGACCGGTGGGCGGAGAGAGACACCAAAACCCATACCACCACAATCGAAAGCACCGACGGGATACTTCCAACACAGGGATTACCACAGGGAAAAGGCCACAACCGTTACAATTAACCGAATGGACATACATGTGCATGTGTGTTTCTTCTGTTCGCACTATCCTGCTCGATTTCAGAACACAAATTGCTCTGCGCTGCGCTCTCGAATCCATAAAACGGGAAAAAAACAAAGAACAAGAGAAGCGCAAAAGGCTAATATGATATTTGGGCACTGGTGTTCGAAATGGGGGCAGCGGTTCAGGGCTACATGAATCGCTGGCCTAACATATGCTATTCTATCCACTACAACATGGATCCGTGCACTTCACCGAAAATGTTTTATTTTTGAGCGCGGTGAGAATATGCCCGCCAAACCACATCTGAGAAAAGCTCTTTCACCCATCTCGAGACTTTGCTCCGCCGATGGCGAATTCTAACGGCGCTTCTGGTGTCAGCACCGGGCGCAGTGTTACTCAAGTCTCCGCAAGACAATTTGGCAATAGACTGTGGCGGTTTGGCGGCTAATTTGTTCGCCAAACACCATCCTTTTCTTAAACAGCGCAAAGCGTTATGCATTCATCAGTTTTTGCTGACCATCTGTGCCCCCCTCAAAAACTAAGTTGCTGTGGAGGATTGGCGTTCAGGAGGCTTAGTGTGACGGTGTCATGGGATACAGGGGCCGATCGGATAGGCTGAGGCTTTGGTTTCTCGGGTTTATCGTGGAATAAAGGGTAAAAAATATCCCCAGAGGGCGTGGGGGGCCTTCGGGAGAAGGCGGTGCCACAATGCAATTGTATGAAAGAAAAATATTGGGGTGGTGGCGTGTGCGTTTTGGTGCCTCCCTAGTCTATTTTTAGCGCCTTTGGCCAGAACATCTAGTCTTGATTCTTTTTCTGTTATCCATGAGTCGTGTTTGCATTTTGGCGGGATAAAACGGCAATTTGTGGGTTCTTGGGTCGCTTTCTGTTGGGTGGCGGGGGGCCCCCCCAAAGGGAAAACGCAGCAGGGGCACCCCCCGCAGAGGCATTTCCCTCCCAACTGGGCGCGCATGAATTGCTGTGGTCGCTGAACGCCCATCTGTTTGGGGGCGCGCTGTGGCTGGCACCCTGGCTGTTGAAAGGGGAATGCGTGCCGGGACGCATTCGGCAGACCCGTGTGTGTTGTTTAAAGACGATGTACGCCAATGAGTCGTCAGTGGGTCCGATTTTGTGTCTGGGGATAGGCTGTTTTGGGACGAGGCTGGCGCCCGAATGTTTCTTTAGCCAATGGCGTGAATCTGCTCTTGGCTCGTCTTGAAAAAAAGTTTCGCCTGAATTCTCATTGTGAAAATAGAGACATTTTCGTCGCTAAGATTCGGGTTTCTGCAAAGGTTATTGTTTCGTTCTTGTGAGGAATTTCCTCAAGTCTGTTGATTGTTTCTGTTTCAATCATGCGTGTGGGAAAGATGTGCCTCCAGCGGCTTGCTGTGCTCTCGCTTTTGGGCATTCGACTCCACCTTTGTTCGCGACTACTAGGGTTTGCTTGGCTAGCTTTTGAATCTCTATCTTTTGGAATGGATCAGAAACAAGATTTTTTCCATCGTTGCGGCATCGGCTTCTCTGTCAGTTGTCTCTGCAGAACATACGTGTGCTCGATTTTCCCGCTTCTTGGCATTTTTCCTCGCATTGCGGCTCATTTGGCGAACCTTCTCAACTCATTTATGGCGGGTTCGCTGGGTGGGGCGCCTGTATGCCGACGAAATGGCTCCTGGAAGGGATTAGTGGGGGAGAATGTTTCCATCCAAAGCGGAATCATCGCTCCATCCCCCGCCCGCTGCCTGGAGGATTGTGGGGTGCGCGAATCCACCATAGGGGTCGAATCCTGGTCTCCGCTCGCCCCCTTCGACGGGACCACGCCCCGCGTTGATGGGGGAAGGCGCCGCTTCTTAAAAAATCGCTGGGGATCGTGTTTTCCGTTTTGGAGAACTGAATAAAACACGGGGGCTATGCGATCGGTGCCTTTTAAATTCCTAGAATAACCTATGTTGTAGAACATCGCGTGTATTCGGAACGAGGCGATGGCGTTTTTCACGGAGTGTCAGGCAAACAGCAAAAAATAGCAGATTCAGGTTAACATTTTCTCGAAAAAAAAGTGAACGGGCCGCGGGCCTCTGTTGCGCTTCGCGCCCGGGGTGGGGGGGGTGGGGAGTAAAAGGGGGGCCATGGATGTTCAGGGGGATTTCTGTTACGAGGGCATGGGTGCAAACCGCGGGGGAAAAGACCCAGGTGCCTTCTAAAAAGCAACTGCTGCCCAGCCAACGCGAGCCGTGATAGGAAAAATGACGGTTCACCAGGGGGGGGGTTGGAGGCCCCCTCCTGGCAGGGCAAATTTTCTCACATGGGGTGTGCGGTTCTGAAACTCAGCTGCGTGGGGGGAGCAGCGGCAACGGTGCCCTCTTGACCTCGTTTCCCATCTGTTTTTTATCTACTGCTATTTATCTGGAATTCTGAGAGGCATATGCAAAACCTGGCAGCCGGCGTGGGTCTATTTGGGTCGGTTTCTTTTGGGTCGGGAAGGAACGAATTCGCGCCGGGGGGGGGGTTGCTTTCCCGCTTGGGGGTCCCGCGGGCGGGTTGGCGCGTGCTTGGGGGCGGTTTCCTGGGCCTGTGTCGGTGGCGGGGCTGTTCTCGTGGCCCCTGGGGGCCCCCCGCCCCCCTTGTGTTCCAGAGCCGCCTGGCATGGTGCTGTATTCTTTTTCCCTGGACGCGGCTCAAAGAATCTCACCCGATCCTTTGCTGGGCATCAGATTGATTCTGTTCGTGAGGGGCGATCCCGTCGGCATGGGCAGTCGGAGCCGCGAAGGGGAGCACCATGAGCGCAGAACGGCTTGCTGAGGTGAAGACTGGCGGCGGCAACGCAGCCATTTTGTCACGGCAGTTGAGATAAAAAAATACCGAGGTGCTGGAGCGAGGCGGGGGTATCATGCGGCGTGGGATGCTGACGGCCCCCCTCCCTTTTCACGCAGCAGCGAAACCCCCCTTCGCCTCGATTTCGCTGGGTGGTCCCGTGGGTGATGCGCGGATGGGTGTATATGTATGGTGCCGATATGCGGGCCCACTTTCCAGCGTGCGGCCCCCCCGAGGCGCGGCGCCGGGGCGGGCCGGCCCCGCCGCCCCCTCTGCCAGGGCCCGCGGGGGGTGGGGGCCCTGGGCCAGGCGCGGGAGGAAACGGCGGCGCGCCGCGCCGCGGTGTCTGCGCGCGCCCACGACCAGCGGCACCACGTGCGCGTTTTGGGGCAAGGGGACGGGCGGGTGGGGAAAGGGCCTCGGGGTGCTTGTGATGGTGGGTGCTGCTCCCTCGCGCGTGGTAGGGAGGGGGGGGGCGTGATCGAAAGGCATGGCGGGGCCAACTGGACAGCGCGTCCCCCACTCGTGCTGAGCGCTCCCTCCGCTCCCCCGCGCGTGCAAACTACCGACGGGGGGGAGGTAAGACACGCATGTCACCCGAGGCGGCGGTAAAGGGTAGTGTCGTGGTGGTGGTGGTGAGGAGGGTCTGGGAGGACGGGCAACAACAACAACACACAAATGCACTGACCAGACGCACGTGCAGACGCATTAGTTAAAAATACACACACACACATATGGATATAAAGAGTAACACACAGCGAGTGCAATGAGGAGATGGCGAGGACCAAAAAATATGCAACCACATCTAGTGAGTAGGAAAAAACAAACCAACAACCACCGTCGGAAGGGAGGGAGGGAGGGGGGGGGGGTGAGCGGGGAGCCATGAAAGCACTCTTCTTCACCGAGATACTCCTCTTTCCCGAGCTGTTGCGGTGGGTTTGCGTATGTTCTCGTGCGAGAGAAAGAAACATATACGCACACACTCAAAATGAGTATATTCACCCTTTGCTTTTTCCAGTCGACACACCCTTCACTAATCCTCTAGTTAGGGGTGGTGTGGTGGGGTGGGGTGGGGTGTGCGGTACCACGAAGACAAGCCCGAAGCGAGAAAGGCACAATGTTCAAGGAGGCCATCAAGCCAAGTGCCCCCCCCCCCCCCTCTCCTCCTCCCCCGCGCGCGCATGTGTGTTGTGTTTTGCTTCAATGTAGATGCTCACGCAGGTTCATTAGTGGGAGGACCGGTCGCAACTGTGGAGGATGCAGAAAAGACCAAAAATAACGCAGCAGTCAACCCTATATTTATATGTATATATATGTATATTAGAGAGAGGCGCGATGGGACCAGACAGACAGACGGAGAGACACACACGCACACGTCTTACGTCCAGGGAAGGATATAAAGGGAATAAAGAGAAAACAGATCGTTGCACAGGGGTTTAGCAATACACACACGTACAGACACACACACGCGTGTGTGTGTCTGAATGAATGCATGGATGCGCATGAGGAGAAAAGCAGCATCACCGCGCAAAGGCACACCATTCCTGAGAAATACACACACACACAAAGGAGAAAAAAGAATATGCACATTACAGAAAATACACACATACACAGAGGCAGACATATTCTCATCGAAAGAGGGAGAGAGGGGGGGGAAGGGGAGAGGCAGCGATATCTCGAGACACTGACATATGGCAATAACAGACAGGGAAAAACAGTGGGGGTGGGGAGTAGGGGAGTGGGTCAAAATTGTTTTCGGTCCAAGAAGCGACGTACATGCTTGCAGAGGAGACGATACAAGAAAGACTGCGCGGATGGGGGTGCGAGCGATGAGGCAGCCACATTTTTTTCCTCCCCCAATCCCCCTCTCGCACAGGTTTCTTCCTTCCTCCCCCCCCCACACACACACGCAGAGCACCTGTGGTCACAGGTAGACGCAGAAGGATGCGGGCACACCTCCAAACCCCGTAATGTTCTCATTCTCTCCCTCTTTTCCACTTCAAACGTGGCGAGCACACTACAGAACAGTACAACTCCAATATTACGGGAAAGGTGAGAGGGAAGGAGAGGGGGAGGGTGGTGGTGGTGGGGGTGGTGGGGGCTCACTGCTATCATCAAGAGCCGGCTAAGGGGTCTCGGAGAAGCTCCAGTCACAATCATCGCGATCTCGCGAACGGCGCGTCCCAGAGTTGTCAGAGGTAAAGGACTTACTGCTGGCGCCGCTGCTGCTGGAGGGAGAGTAGCTCATCTCACGCGACGAGAGGGATGAGGTGGCTGAGGAGGAACCGAGGCTATTGCCATGGCTCGAAGCCGCGGCACCGCGGTGTGTGAAGTCCCCGTGTTCACTGTAATACGGATGTGGCTTATTGTTGCTGTTTCTGCAGAAGAAGCAGCAGCAGAAGAGCACCACTGTCATCACAGCGACCACAGCAATGACAATGATAAAGATAGCCCACCAGGGAAAGTGTTTGTTGCTGGTCTTCATCATCTCGTCGCGCGACTCGCAGGCGACGCCGTTCAGCGCCTCCGCGCCACCCACATTGGTCCATCCCATGCGCGATCCGTCAAAGGCCACGTAGCGAAGGGAGCCGACTGAGCCGTCTGCATTGAGCTGCGGGTAGCCCGGTGCCCAGCCGCCGTGTTGGGTAGAAAAAAGTTTACCAGTGGGTCCAATGGCGAACGTGTAGCCGCCGAACCGCCCGTCCCACCATTTCCACGTGTCTGAGACCGGATCGTAGTAGCCGCCCAAGTAAAGCACGCCTCCGCTGGCCGCTTTCCGTAGGACATTGGTCACCTCGCCCCGCACTGTCAGGAGCATGTGGTCGGACATGCCAGAGGCCTGCTGGTTGCATGCAGCGTACAGCCCCTGCAATGGACTATTCCCAGAGTCCGTTGCCGCGTACGAAGCAGGTAGCTGAGCGGCGGCCGGTGTTGCCGTGTAGATGAACGCAAGCGTCGACGTAGTGGTGCACACAACTAAAGTGAGAGCGACCAAGTAGAGAGTGCAGAGGACGGCGGGACGTCGCGGTGGCGTGTGAGTGCAGCCGCCGCACGAAAAGGACGGAGGGAGCCTCATAAAAGTTACCCAGTGGCCTATTTTATACGTTTTATACCGGCGTATGTATGAGCGTTTTACTCTTCTCGGCTACGTCTGATCGCCTCGAAGAGGTTCATGGCGACTCCCTCCCCCCTCTCCCCCGTGTTGAGTTGTGTGTGTGTGTGTGTGTTGGATAGCGGTTACTGGTGGGATGGGCAGAGGATCGAGATGAAGTAGAGAGGGGAAAAGGACGCGTGTGTTGGCGGCTCTTTCTTCGTCGCGATGGTTCACTCCACTCATCCTCACTTTCCCTTTTTTTTGGGGGGGAGAGGGGGGGTAGAGAAGTGGTTTCCCCCTGCTTCTCCATGCACGGAAGCGGCACGACCGGTGCGGCAAACGTAAGGTCAGTCATACACCACACACTTCTTTTTTTTTTGGTATTGTTGTCCTTTCCAAGTCTAAGGCAAGACTTGAGGTAGGGGAAGGGGGAAGAGGGAGGGAGGGGTGAGAGAGTCCTACCTGGACACACACACACACACACACACAAAAAAAAAAAAAAAAACGTGCAATCATACACGCGCGTCAACAACCGTTGACATTTGTGAGCACTCGCTTGGATTGCCTCCCTCCCTTCCTTTCCCCCGCCTTTTGTCATGGCCATCGTCATCATCGCAGCCGCAGTTCATCTGCTGCTCCTTTCACTTCTCTAATTCGCAGGCCGCGCGAGGACGCCACCGTGTCCATCGCGTCTGCGTTGCTCACCCGCTCCTGTTCCTCGTAGCGAGGCCCCATGAGCCGAATCCCTCGCAGATGGCAGTCGCGTCCATTGAACTGGTTTTCACAGATGCAGACGTCGATTAGTGTGCACCACAGCCAGCGGTCCGCGGCGCTGCTGGGGTTATGTGCGTTCATCGGCATCGCAGCAGACGTTTGCGTTCCTGCGGTGGGGGAGGAGGACGACGACTGGTATGATGGCGTGACGGCGATGGCCGCGTGATAGCCGCGCCCCAGTGCTGCAGCCACCTCACTATACGGTATCGTTGGGGGGGACGACGAGGTTGGACCCGAGGGGGTCGCTCGCGGTGCACCGCCGTACAGTTGAGATGAATGTCCACTTTGGCTATGGCGCTGCGCCAGCGGCGCATCTCCGCTGATGCCCACACTGCTGCCACCACTGTTGTTCCCACCTCTTTCGAGTTCCTCGTCGCCTGATTTCTCACACAGTTTTATGAGCACCCAACCGCACACCTGGCCGGCGCCGATGTCCACCTTGGCAACCTCCGTCATGTCGCCGTTGTGCGTTCCCGCCTTCACCCGAATGACCCTCGGGGAGTAGCTCTGATCCACTGCGCTGTTCACGTACACCGCCATCGCTTCAACCGGGGTGAGCTGGCCCAGCTGGATGCGGATCACGTGCGGCAGCATACCGTCCGATTGCCAAAAACTGTTAAGGTCGTGGTGGCGTATCAAATGATGGACGCCGTTGCCGTGTTTAGCGCTACTCACTGTCCAGACGGTGTTGCAAGAGCCACCGACGTCCATCTGATTGTATTTTCGAACCCAGTAAGCAAGTTGTGGTGTGCTGAGGATGGGAGCGGGCAGATTTCCAAGGTCTGCGTAAAGCGAAGCGTCTGATACGGAGGGGGAAGAGGAGGGCACCGGCTGACCACCACCACGGGACTGCGTAAAATCCTCAACGCTACTCTCGCCGTCGGAGTCGCTCTCTACGTTGTACAGGCTCATCCTGAAAGATGGCGGGGGGTGCTGCTTACGAGCTTCTCTCTGCCTTTTTTTTTAGAGGGGAAGGGGGGGAGAGAGGAGTGCTTCACTTTTCGTTGTTTGCGTTTGTGTGCGCACAGATTGAACACGTAGCGGAGATCGTTTTTCACTACCCAGCAATCGTGCAAGCTAGAGCCAAATGACGATGTTCAATAACGAGACGGTCGTAGTGTGGCCAGAGAGATGATCTCGAGTAGACATGCGTACCCGTGTATGATCTAAAAGTCCGTGTGTGCATATATATATATATAGTCTCCCTTCCCAGACTCTAATCCTCTCATGTATGTTCTTGTACGCACGCCTTAATCAAAGAGGTGGACCGGTAGGGAAACAAAAAAAAGAGGAGAGAAGGGGGAGGGAGGGGGAGGGGAGGATATGCTGGCCGTGGACTGGAGGCCGTGCGGAGCGGACGGCGAGACGGAGAGACAGAACAGAAAGCTAAACATATGGTGACTATGTGAGAGGGGGAGGGAGAGGAGGAGGTGGTCGCGTGCGTGTCTTCCTGCCAGTGCAAAGGTTTTTTTTTTCAGTCTATCCAACGCGGGAGCCCCCTCTCCAGCAAACATCTCTTCCCACTAATCTCTAGTGACGCTTCTGTTTTTCGTCACATACATAAAAAAATGTATGTGCATGAATGTATAAATTTTAGTTTCTCTGATTTGTTGGTTCGCTGTGCGCTTCTCCCACTTGTTCAGGAGCTTCGTGCCTCCCCCCCCACCTTCTTCCCGCTGCCCCCCACCTTTCCCCCCCGCTACACCCTCAGACCAGCCCACCGCTCTCTCACGCAAGTGACTTCTTCACACCGACAGACACACACACACACAAAAAAAAGGAAAAGAAAAAAGAATGGAGAGAAAGGAGAATGGGGGGTATACATTTGAATTACATGTATACACGTGTATGCATGCGAACACACCAAGAGCGAGAATACCCGTTTTGGTGAAGGGCGGCAGAAGGCGATCACACGAGAGGAGCGCGTTTTAAAAGACGAGCGCAGTGAGTGGAATGAGAGTGAAGTGGGGGGTGGGGTGGGGTGGGGAGAGGAAAGGGGGAGGGGGGAGAACACACTCCATCGCCACACGACAGCTATGGAAACCCACAAAGTAGCAAGAACAAGATTAAAGTGGCAATGTAAAGTAGGGAGGGGCACCAGCGAATATAATGCGCACGTTGCGGACAGAAAGAGAGAGAGTGGGGGGAGGGGGGAGAGGGCGGGTGATTCACGAAACACTCTCGTCGAGAGCGTAATGTGTATGTATGTCAGACTGGTGGTGGTGGAGCGAGAAAGTTTGAGAGAGAAGAAATGGAGCAGAGGCAGCAGTTCAGACGAGAAAGAATTAAAAACTAAAAAACAACAACAAAACACTGTGCGAACTCGTGAGGTGAAAGAGCAAAGGCAGAGGGCACGCGCGGTGGTGTGATCGGGGGGAGGGGGAGGGGGGGGAAGGGAGATCCCCCTCCCGCCTTCTACAGACACACGACTTGCTTCGAGAGAAGCATGTACAAGTAAGGCAGTCGCTCAGTCCCCTCCGTGGGCACACGTACCGCTCTTCACTGACACACACGCATACGTTTAAGCAGCGACTTCACTTTGCCACAAATGCACTGCGCCGCTCTTCTCTCTCTTCTCCTTGAAAAATAGAAAGGCCCTCCTCTTAGACTCCAAAAAAAAATATATACAAGACACACACACACACACACACACACACACACACACACACACACACACACACACACACACACACACACACAAACCTCGTAAAGGTGAGAGAGAGAGAGTGTGTGTGTGTGTTGATGGGTGCACATACGCTCACTGCTGCCCCCCGCTCTTGTTGTTCATGGGAAAGAGTGAGGGTGGGGTGAATTGTGTCGCTTTAGACCGCTTCCCCTCCAAAAAAAAGCAAGCAAAGACTGTCACAGAGACACAGGGTGGTGGTGGTGATGGGGGGGGTTTGGATAATGGGTAGGGGGGGGGGGACGGGGCAGTGCAACAAGAAGACAACCAGCGCACACAGGCAGCAAAAAAAAAAGTTAATATATATATAAGAATTTTTTTTTTGAAGTAGGTGTACTCTCTCGATCATCCACGGAAATGAGGACGGAAACAGAAAACACATCCTACCCGCTTCATTGGAGAGAGAGAGGAGAGGGGAGGGGGAGGGCGGGGGGGGGGTTACCCCCGACCGCCCAAACGTCCCCCCTTCCCCTCTCCTCTCTCTCTCCAGCGCATCACCACCTAAAAAAAAAAACGTATACAGACGTACGTGGATTACTCTGGTGGATAACGTTTGATGTTGGATGGGAAAGCGGGATACGTAGTGTGTGTGTGTGTGTGGTGGGCGGGTGGGCGGGTGGGTGGGTTCGTTTGCTAGAAGTATCCTGCCGGGTTCTCCGTTGCTCTGAGTTGCTCCTCTATCCACTGGATCTGCGCCTCGTCTAGACTGTCGGCGTAGGCGCTGCTGTTCATCTCCCACTCATCGTCCTCGCCCATCATGTCATACGCGGCGCTGTCGGCCTGTGGCTGCTTCGGGTCGATGAGCGATATCGTTGACGCGACGCTGGCGCAGCTAGCAGAGAAGGGTCGATGTGGGTGCGGTGGGGTGGTCAACCCACGCCGCATCGCTGCGCTGTTTCCATTGCCCATGTTTGCCGTGCCCGTGGTGGAGGCGGCAGCGCCGGGCTTTGCATCACCACCACTGCGGTACGGTACTGTCTCAGCGCCGCCGCTGCCGCTACCCCGACTAGTTGCTTCGGTGCCAGCCCACGGGCTCGTAGGATACCAGTAACCACCACCAAAAATCTGTCTGGCGGCCTCTTTGCTGACCATCCGCGCCCCGTTCGGGAAGGACCCGACGCGGTGCTGCAGTTGCGGCCCCCCTGCCAAGTACGGCGTACGGGTATTCGGCGACGAGGCCGCAAATGGGGAGCCCCCACCGGAGGTTGCGGGCGACGCGGCGGGCTGCATGATGCGGCGTTCACCACCGGCACGGTGGCTGAGCACGTCGTCGCCGTCAGGCTCACTCTCATCATCTTCGATCACGTTGACGTCGGCAAAGAGTGTGTCAACAAGAGTGCCTTCGTCCTTGGCGACAACATCAGACACCGCCACGCGATTGTGCTGGACACGGTCAAGGTCACTCTCACTCAGCAGCTGTGGGTTGTGGTGCATGACGTGCGGAAACTGCTGCTGTTGTGCCTGTTGTCCCAACTGCGATCGAGAAAAGGAGCCCGAGTCCTGAAGGCCGACAGACAGTCCAAGGGCAGTGGATGGAAACCCCCCCACAGTCCAGTTGAGGGGCGTCAGCACCTGCTGCTGCTGCTGCTGTTTTTGTTGGTGTGGTTCTGGAGTGCGGCTCGCGGTCGGGAACGGTGCCTGAGGGAACTCGTGTACAACGATGCCCTGAGGTGTTCTGACCGAACAGATGCCGGTGTTATAACTTGTGCCAGTGGGAGAGGTGGCGGCGGTGGTGGTGGCCGTAGCAGCAAGAGAGCTCTCACCACTCCCGCGTCCACTCGTTCGCGAGTGAATTCTATTGCTACTGCCGCCGCTACAGTTCCACATAGCGGTCGGTGAGCCGGATGGTGTAGTGGCCATGGTAGCTGGCGAGATGCACACACCCGTAGCTGTGTTCGTCACCATCAGTGCGCTGCGCCGAATTCCAGGCTTATCAGCCCTGACATTCTGCATCTCTGTATTGCTGCTGCTGCTCGCAGTGGTGACAACTCCAAGCGCGGGTGTTTTGAAAGGGACAAGGTTTGCACAGGTGCTGGTGCTGTCGCCATCCAGGTCATCCCGTCCTATCGACGATGGTTGTAGTGATGAGTGATGAGACGGGGCGGTGGTGATGGACATCCACTGTATACTCGCTGCTGCCGCCGGCTCCATCACGAAGGCACTGTGTCCGCCCATGCGACCCCCCCCACGGCTGTGGCTGAGAACGGCCTCCGAAAGCACGGCATCACCGTTCCCAGCCCTGACCATGTCGGGGACGTCTGTCGTCACCATGCTCATATGAGCATCAGGGTTGCGACTAGGGGCGGTGGGGGAGGTCACGGAGAGGTCGAGGACTGCCGTGACCCCAGGGCAGAAGGGGGCCGCTCCAAATCGCAGACCACGGCGACTGAGCTGCTTCTCTTCCTCAGACTGCTGCTGCGGTGGCATCATCCTTTTTGAGGATATGTGCGCGAATGCGATTTCTTGGCCATTTACCTGGCCACCGTGAGGCACTGCAGAAGCGAGTGGAGGGGCTGCTCCTCCAAACACACACGGATCCATTACGGACCCACTCACCGAGTGGAATTCAGCAAGGCGCATCAGGGCCGCTGGTGAGTCGGGGGCGTCGGATTCTGCAACGATGGCCTGGGTGTCATGATTCGAGAGATGACCCGCGGGGATGGGGTCCCGTGGGACGAAAGGGAGCGGGGGTGGGAGTGCGCAGGGGGTGGCGGCGGCGGTCACTGGCGGCATCGCAGTTACTGCACTCAATCTTGCTGGCTTCTGCTGCTGCTGCTGCTGCTCAGCGGTTGGCGCAGATTTTGACTTTCGAGATTGCCTTTTGACTGCGTGATGCGACGGGCGTAAGGCGGCTGCTGAGATGGCCACATCAGCGGTATGTCCTGCCTTCGGTAACCTGGGCGAGGGCTGTCCTTTTTCACTGACAGCGACGTCGCTGCTGGCATTGTCGATGGAGCTCGCCTGCAACGCCGCCGGAGACGACGCTACCAGGTGTGCTGGGCTGAGGTAGCGACGGTGCGGGGTGCGGTTGCCGCCGTCCTTGGCTGCAGGCCTCCTCCTCGACAGTGTCGCCGTCGCCTTCTTCGCAGACTGCCCTGGGGCTCGTCGATTGCGAACAGCTGGCGGAGGACCTTTGCATTGCGGAGGCCCTTCGTCTGCTGCCACTGCTGGTGTCAGCGGTAGAGACGATACACGGTTGCCGCTGTGCGGCTTACATGAGCTGTTCTGCGATTCTCCTGCCTCTGCGCATGCTGTAGCGGCTGCGCGTCGGTCATCCGCTGTGTCGTCTTCGTCATTGGCTATCCTGTGCTCGGCAGCGATGGCGTCGAGAGAGACCTTGTTTTTCCTCGAAGTGACACGACGGTGGTACTGCCGTGATTCCAACCGCTCGCGCTGCTTCAGCTGAACTTCCTGTCGAATCGGCGTACTTGTCCAGCCTCGTACTGCGTGCGGTTTGGAGTCACACCTGACCTTCGCGCTGCCAGGTCCATCAGATGACTGGGGTTGCCGCAGAGCCGAGAAAGAAATGTCCGCCTCGTCGTCGTTGTTATTGCGGCTCGTTGTGGTGGGACAACCTCCACTTAATGTTATGGTGAGCTGCGTTTGTGGGCCGACTGCGTAGTGCGCTGTATTCTCTACAATATTCACTCCCGGGGCAACACCAACGTCGTCAACAGTACCACCACTGCTGTCTTCCTCACCTCTGCAGTGACGACGAGAGCCTTTCTTTTCTGGCCTCTGCGGCCGCTGCTGCTGGGATATGTCAGTCTGGCAGGGAGACGGTGAAAGACAAGCCTTGCTGACACGGCGGCGCAAGAACGGCTGTTGGTTGCACCCAGGCGCAGCTGTCGGTGAGCTGCCTCCAAACACAGTCCCTGAGGTCTTCACAGTGGCCGAGGTAGGCGAGGAGACCATGGTGTTGCTTGAGGAGTGTGAGCACGGCGACGCAGCAGCAACGGTGGCTGCATGGCGTGAGCCCTTGCGCATTTTTTTAGGTTCCGTTCCCCCCATTCCAAAAAAAAAGTGAAACACACACACACACAAAAAAAACAAAGAGATCACTAACGCTTAGCAGGGAAGAAGAGTGGGTTAAAAGCATGGGCCTAAAGAGGATGTATGTGCTCAAGATTTTCTCACCCGGACTGGGCAGCAAGCCGGTAGGAAACCGCGAGGAGGCGGAAGGAGGCGGAAGGGAGGAAGGGGAGGGGAGGGGGGGGGGAGTTGACACCATAAGAAGGGAGGGGAGTTGTGTGTGTGTGTGTGTGTGTGTGTGCGAACGCAAGTTAAAAAAAATGTGCAGTACTATTCAAGAGTATTGAGAGGCTTGATTGCATATTTTGATTTGACATATATATATATATAATAGTGTACACTGTAAGCTACACGCTATGCCAAGACACACACACACACACTTGCTCGCTTATTCTCTTTCTCTTATTCTCGTTTTTATTTAAATACAAATGAGCGCACACCCCACACATACGACGGCGAAAGACAACCTCGGTGTGCGTGTATGTGTGTGCACTACCACTACTACTATGGCTGCTGCTGCAGATGCTCGAAATAAAAGTGATCAGCAGCGGGTGATAGGGGAAGAAGAAAGGATACGATGGTTAAAAAAACGTTTCTATGAGCGCAATCACATGCGGGTGTTAGGGGTGGGGGTTCAGTGAGTCCACATGCACATGAGGATGGTGTGGGCGTGCGGGTTGATGCGCAATAGGAAAGAGATTGAGGGGGGGGGGAGGGGAGGGGAGTAGGAATAAGTTTTGGACTGTCCGTGTGTTGTGTGGGTGTAAATCGGGATGCATTCGGAGGGTGGGGTGTCATCGCCGCAAAAGAGCATCCCAGCGATGCGAAGAAAAAAGAGGAACAAGAAAGGGGACGGCCAGGGGGGCGGGGGGGGGGGGGAAGCGCATGCGGAGGCGATGAGGTGGGAGTTGAAACATGTTTGGAGAGGAGCACACATATCCCCCCCGCCCGCCTGGGTGTTTTGTGTGGCTTGTGGCAGCGGAGAAGTATTCTACAGTCCCCACCCCCCAACGTCAGAAGAGGGAACGCCTGACTCTGCCAGGGCTGTTGAGGGCCCTTCTCGTGCGCGCATGTGTGTGTGGGGTCCACCTCCCCCTCCACCTCCACCTCCCCCCCACACCTACACCTACACAGAGGTCATTTTTCCCGTTCACCGACAGACAAGAGCAAGACAGCGGCTTCCCCCCTTCCCCTCGTCATCCACATCGTCTCCGATGACTCCAGGAAAATGCTCATAGATGTCATGCTCCCCCTCCTCCCTCCTACACACACACACACGCGCGAGAGGGGTGAGGATGTGTAACATACATCACATGGCGACTACCAGATCACGCTGCACTCGCGGGTCGTTATATATATATACATACTCTTCCCCCCACCACACCTCATTCTTCTCGCTTTCAATAGTTCTGTTCGAAGAACAGAGAGAGGGGGGAGGGAGGGGAGGAGGGAGGAGGGGGTGTGGTGGGCGCTCAGACGTGTGTTTTTGCTTTGAAGGGCTCACTCTTCTTCGGGTATTTCATTTTTGAAGAGAAAACAACAACAACAAAAAAAAGGGGAGAGAGAGGGGGAGAGAGAGAAAGAGAGAAGCCTGAACATAACTGGAAAAAAAAAACGCCACCGTCACACACAAATATGCTCACACATGTGGTCCAGGCAGACAAGAAAGAAGCAAGGGGATCACTCGGCTGACAAACACGAATAGAGGGGGCAGAGGTTGTACTTGAGTGAAGGGATGGGGACATCGAGTGAGAGCGAAGTGAGTGCCGGTGTCTAATACATCAACACAAGCGCGCCAGCTGGAATGCCCCCCAAGGAAAAAAAAAGAACCAACCATCACACACGAAACACCCTCCCCTCCCCTCCCCCTCCCTCCCTCCCTCCCTCCCCCCCACACACACACACCAACACATAAAGGCAGAAACAGAGGATCATGTACAGCAAAGACACTAAAGCATACACGTGCGTTGAATATATGGTTAAACACGAAACACACACACACACTCACACAGACATTTTCAAGACAGAAAGGAACGGCAGGTGTGATGGAGGGAGGAAGAGGTGCATCATTCAGCAACGCAGAGGACGAACTCCGCCTCCTCTTTTTTTTGCGGAAGAAGGGAGAGAGAGAGATGCAGCGTCTACACACAATGCAATAGATCTCTCTTCCTCTTCCTCTCCCCCAGGTGCATGTCTGTCTGTGTGCATATATATATATATATATGGTCCAGGGCGTGTCGTATCGTTACGGGATGGCTGGCGAAACCCCATTAGAGAGGGAACAAAAAAGGAGGAAACACTCTGTCTCCCTCATCTCCCCCCCCTCCCCTCCCCCATCTTCTGCCGTACAAGCGTGCCAGGGGGGAGGGGAGGGAGGGGAGGGTACGGCGCACAGGCGATGACTCGTGAGCGTCCCCCCCTTTCCTCTCCTTTTTCTTCCAGAGCGAAATCAGCAGAAAAGCGGGGAGAGAGGAGAGGAGGGGGGAGAAAGTAGATAAACGTACGCGTAGATCTGAGGAATCCGTACGACCACCACACTGCATACACTCCCCCAAAAAGAGGGAAAAAAGCAAAATCCAAAGGAGACGTACGTCCATGTATACACACACACACACACAGGCATACACATACGGGCCGTATCCCAACAAATCGGCGCGAGGGGGGGGGGAGAGGAGAGGGGAGGGGGGAGGGGGCAGGCGAGAGGGGAAACACAACCTCCGCAACTCAGAGAGAAAGCACAACACGAGAGGTTGCCATACGCACATTGAGAGGGAGATGCAGCATCCTGCCACTACCGAGGTGTGTGTATGTGTGTGTGCAGCGGGTACACTGGGCCGGTGGCACATGCGCCCCCTCCCCCCCCCCCCTCACGCAAGAAGGCAACTCTTGCAAAGGATGTGGAAGGGGGGGGGGAAGAGGGCGCGGTGACAAGTCGAGGAGACAACCAGCGCTGCCCACCGCGGCTACACCCCCTTTTGTTTTTTCTTTCACCGCCGATCGGTTCGCTCCTACTCCGTTGCCATCGATTCGTGCAGGTCGCGAATAATCGATTTGGCTTCCTCGTCACCTGGGTTGACTTCCAGCGCCTGTGTCGCCGCCTCGAGCGCCGCTTCAAGCTGGTCGCCGTCGGCCAGGATGGCCGCCCGCGCCTTCAGCAGCGTCGCCTTCATCTCTTTCGCCGAGCTGCCAATCACATCAATCTCCTCCTGTGGAGGGTTTTCGAGTGTCTCGGCTACAAAGGCCAGCGCTGCTTCATCCCCCTGTATTTCACTAAGCAAGAACGCCTTTTCGCGGAACGTGTTCGCCAGCGGGTGCACCTCAATGCTGCGATTCAGCAGCGACAAGATCTCCACGTTGAGAGCAGCCTTACTGGCATTGTCGGCCTTGTCCTCCGCGGCACGAACGAGCTGTTGCAGCACGCTGATCTGGCGCTCCAAGGCCTTAGCGTAGTGTGGGCACTTCTGGAGCGCCTTACCGTACGCCTCCCTCGCTTTCTCGTAGTCGCCGCTGGCAGCATGCACATCACCAACAACTAGCCACCCAGAGTGATCTCGGTCCCAGCCAAGCTGCACGGCGAGCTCCGCCGCCATGCGTGCTTGCGTCAGCACTGCCCCGCAGGGCTGCATCTCGTCCAGTGACCTGAGCAGGAGGTCCGCCAGGTACGCGTAGACGCGCGCGAAAGCGCACTTGGTCTGTGGAGTAGAATTTTCTATGCCACCATTGAGCTGCGGGTCCTGGGCTGCAAGGTATGCCTGCACCTGCTCTAGCGCGATCTCAGCACTGCCCGAGACCTCCGTCACCTTGAAGCGCATGAGGTCTGCCAAGACTTTTTGGTCGATTAGTTGATATTTGCTGGCGGCAATGGCGAACTGCTCTGCGGCGTCTTCGAAGTCTTGCATTTGCAGCGTGATCTCCGCTACGGAGTCGAGATACGGTGCCAAAACAAACGGCGGCGCTCCCTCTGCCTTGAATGTGAAGACGCGCATCGCGGCGAGGAGGTAGTCGCGATCCCAGAGGGCATATCCTTCGCTAATGGGCTTCTTGGAGTAAATCTTGGAGAGGGACTCCGTCCGCTTGCGAGTCTGTGTCTCTGACATGTCGCCCTGAGAAAGAAATGTTATCAATGAGAGGAGGAGGAGGGAGAGGGAGGGAAAAAGGAAGGGGAGGAGGGGTACACACACACACACACACACAAAGGGGGTGGGGTGTGTGTGTGGAGGGGGGTGGGGTGGGGCAAAGGCCGGTGCCGTATTGACCTGCCGCCGCTACTGGGAGTGTTTGCGTGTCTGTATTGTCAAAAGATTGACGACTAACGTTACGCATATGAAGATATCCTTTCCTCACTTGTGTTTATGTGTGTGTGAGTGGGTGTGGGGGCAGAGGGGAGATGTGAGAGAGAGAGAGCGAGGGAGTGAGTGAGGGGGTGGGGGGTGGGGGTTTGAGGAGAGGAGAGGGGTGGGGGTTCCCACACTCCTCATTTTACTGTCCACTCAGTGGGGGGGGGGACGATGTCCTCTGTTCTCCCGGCAAACGCGGTTGGGATGTGGCTCGGGTAGAACAAAAGTGTTTTCTGTACTCCACCCCGCACGGAATCATTCATTATCTTCTCAATGGCATTATGTGCAGAGGAGTGCGGGGTGTGTCCCACCACTCCCCCTTCCCCCCCTCCCTCACATCTCACAGAGAGCGGCATGACGTGATGAGGGCCGGTAGAGCGGGGATCATCACTCCAAGGCATAGAAAAGAGTACGGAAGCCAGTCAACAATGCCCCCTCCCCTCCCTCCCTCCTCCACTATCCTCAAGATGAAGGGAAGGAGGGGGGAGGGCGTACCTGAGGTGGTCAACCAGACCTACACGTGTATGCTCTCCCCCCCCCCCCCGCTGGGAAGAGAGAAGGAAAGTTTTTTTTTCTACTGGGCGTTCACGACTACCGGTGCTCTGTTCAGCTCCTCGGCAGGCCTCAGGTACTTCTTGTAGACGTAGTAGGCACCCGCCTACCATGGCCACCGGGGCACGGGGAGTAGCAACAAGACGGCATACCACTGGACCTTTGGCGTGCTGTCGTCGTCTTCCGCGACCGGAGCCGGATCTGGGATTAGTGTAGGGTGCGGGATGCTCAGGAAGGGACGTCACCACGCCACCCGTGCAGCGTGTAGGTCAACTCCGCTGCGCAGCGTAAAGTTTACTGTCAGCGAGCTCAACGACGCGGTGCCGACGCCGTCAGGGCCACGCGCCAAAGTGGCGAGAAGGGCTGGACCGCTCACGCCGCTTCGCAGAATCTGCACAGTATGGTAGAGCAGGTCAGGCGCAGCCGACAGGGTTGACGTGGTTACGAGGTTATCGGCAACCGAGCCCACGCTAATACGCAGCACCAACGCGTATGTCTGCAGTAGTATTGACTGCGGAGACGGCGACGGCATCACCGTTGCGTTGAGCATGAGGGCCACCTCAGCCGTTGGTGGGCTGCTCTCAGTCGACGGTGTGGAACAAGGCGGGGATGATCCTTGGGCAGAGCCATGAAGCCGGACATGTGCAGCTGAACAACGACCACTGTCGGGTCGACCCCAAGTGCGGAGGCCATCGCTTCTTGGAAGAGCGCCAAGGAATAGTGAAGGTATGGCGGGCAAGCAACTCCATCGCCATGGATGCCTCTCACATCCAGAGAAACGGCGTCGACACAGACTGCATCGAGGCGTTCGCGCTGGTTTTTACTGCCCCTTTGGCGGCATAATGGAGCGGAGGTAGAGCGCCCCAAAGGATAAATACGTAACCGTCGTCGCACTGCTGGCGGGCCGGGCTACTTCTGCGCTGTAGAAGTGCTCCCCGTCAATAGTGAGACAGACCACAAATCGACGCTCCGGTGCTGCGCGCGGCCGCCGTTGCCGCGTCGGTCGCCGAGGACACATTCCACACATCTGCACCGGACGCTGTGGTGCCGTAGAAAGACGTGAAGATCATTGACACCGCTGCGGAACCGTCGCAGCGTGCGCCGTACAGACTCGTGCGGACAAGGGCCACCGCTGCGGCCACGAAAGGCACGTTTGTTGCCGTTTTTTTTTTGCTAGAGCAGGAAAGGCGACGCCCGCTTGCTGCGCTGTGACCAACGAAGGCATTCGTCGACGCATAGATGTGCGTCTGCGGCCGTGGCGCGTAGGTGATGCTGGCGTCCGCATCGGCGCCTGTGTAGAGGCACTGCACGCGCACCGCCACGGCGGCAGCGTCTGCGTTTGCCTCCCGAAAAACGACCTCGCCAATTTCGATGTCTTCGGTATTCAGCGTGGTGCGCAGGGTGGGGGCCCAGTTCTCTGTGCAATGCGCAATGCCGACAGAGAGGTGGTGCTGCCCCCCTCCCCCGCCGCAGGGCCAGGAGACGCCGAGAGGCTGTGGCCGTCTCCGGAACGTCGGTCGTCGTCGCTGGCGTTTTCTGCACTGCGATACACACATAGTGCTCCGTCGGGGGTTGGGAGTGCGTCAGGACGCTCGGTGGTGCCTCGTATGTGTTGTAGATGGGGGATGGAGTAAGAAGAGACGCGCCGGGTAAACGCTGGCGTACTGGTGGCTGAAGACGCTGTACGGCAGGGGCATGTTGCCCCGCTTACACGTTCGACGGCGGTGTGCTGCGGCGAGAGCGACTGCGTGTAGCGCGCCCTAGGGATGTGCCGAATGGCAATCTCTGAGCCGAGGAGCTGGAACGGAACCTGTGCTCCCATGCAGTCAGCTGAGGAGGAGAATCACACGTGGCTGACAACGGTGCCCACCTCAGGCGACAGAGCCGACAGGACCCTGCCAACGCCAGAGACGCCGCTGCTTTGACGGAGTGCCAACTGCACGGTGCTGATGGAGTGCTCGGCAATCAAAACGTCGCGCTGCATCGCAAAGGCAGACGATGCCGCAGATGTTAAGGCGCTCGCGGCGATGGGCGAATGAAGCGGTCAACGGACACCTCCGTCACCTCATACGTAGCCCACCTCGCAATTCCTGTCGCTGTTGTGGTGTGTTTACACCGCTGCCCTTGATGCTGCTCGCCTTGGCATACCACTGCACCACGCCGTACCCCCCCCGCTACACCACCGAGCACAACCAACCACATCGTCGCCCTTACGTGCATCGCCAGCGTCTGCAAGCAAGTGTTTGAGTAACTCATTTTCCTCTGCCGAGTGTATAACAGCCCCCATGTAGAGAGGCCTCACGGGCGTACGGCCATAGCGTGATTCCATACGCGCTGAGGGGGACATCGCCGTCGGTGAAAAAAAGAGTGCAGTGCAGGCCGACTCCGCCCGCGTCGGCAGGCGCTCGCTGCGGTGGCCGCCGACGGAGAATAAAGGGTCTACCCATATGGGCATGACACAACGGTGTTCGTCGTGAATCCGCCTTCAGCGCGCGATGCCTGCAGGGCACCCGGGGGCGAGCGCCGCCACGATAACGAGAAGCACCACAGCGTAGGTGGGTCCCACCGTCTCAGCACACACGACGCAGACGACCATGACACCACCCCCAAGTACGGCGTTGTGTGGAGGAAACGCAGGCGAGGGTGTGCCGAGTCACGGCGATGCGGGCCGACGCGGTGTTTTGCACTTGGCTCACTTTCCTGTCCTTCCCACCCCCCTTTTGAATGATCTTTTTTATTTTTACCTCTTCAATGGGGGAAAACTAGAAATAAAGAATAATAGTATACACACATGCGCGTGTGTGTGCGTGTGTTTGAGTGGGAGGGGTGGGAGGGGGGGGGGTGGAGCGGCGGCGGTGGCGAGGTGGAGGTTCAGGATAGAGACGAATACAACCCCCCACTCCACTCCCTCAAAAAAAAAAATGCACGATAACAGGGGGGAGAGAGAACAACAACAACAAAGGGGTGAGGGGGATGTCACACTACGAGAGGGGAAACTGAAGTGAAATCCTCCTCTCTCTCCCCTCCCCCCCTTTTCAATGCATATGTACACTGTCAAAGGCTGAGAGACGGCACCAAAGCCCACACTCCCGCAAAACACACACACACACACACACACACAGACCCACCAAAAGACTGGGAAACGTATGTGCGAGAAAAAGAGAGAAAACAAGAGTGAGGTGGGATGGGTTCCTGTGGTGAAGTGGATTGTCATGTGCGACTGCAAGTGTCACCGGTGGCACATCCTTCGTTGTGTTGGCTGCACCATGGGTCTTTTTTTTTCTTGGGTGGATGGGTGGAAGGGGCTGGCAGAGGGGGAGGGGGGATCCCAATACTGGCGACTGCAGAAGATATATATATATATTTCCATATCCCATGTACACATATGTGGGGTTTTGTTTGTTTTTGTGGTCGAGGATACATGGCAGTGCCTTAATAGAGTCGGCATCCGCCCTCCATTCCCACTCGACGCACACACACACACACACACACACACGCACACACAAACATCCGGGTAGGCAGGAATCAGGATGCGAAAGGGAAGGGAGTGCGTGTGGAGGAGGAAGAGGAGGAGCAGGAGAAGGAATGCTTTAGCAGCGGGGAGGGGGGGGAGGAGAGGGGCGTGCGTCTCATGCACAACGTATGCTCAGACGTCGGAGGGCGATGCGAAAAAGTCTTCATTCTCAGAGGGGGGGGGTCCAAAGCTTTTGTTTTTCTTTACGCTGGCATACCCTCATCATATCATCTCTCTTGTTCACTCATCTCTCATTGCAGTTTTACTTCCAGTCCTCCTTGGGCTAGTGGGCAGGTGTGTGGTGTGTGGTGGGTGGGTGGTGATGCCTGATGACAGTGTACACCCCGCCCTTTTTTTTTTACGTCTCCCCCCCTGTAAAACCAACAGTAGGGGGGGGGGGAGGGGGAACACCCTCGAGCGTGAGCGCTGGCCCAACTTGACGTGACGTGCGTGTGCCACTCATTATCCACTCTTCTCCTCTATTTTTCTTTCTGAGTGGGTGCTGAGATGGGGGTTACTGTGTTTGGATGGGCAACATGAGTTAACTATAAAAGTACCAACCAACCAAACCAACCACGCAGGCATGCATATAATCTGATCGACGGACAGAGAAGAATGGATGGACGCAGCACGATATTGATCATAAAGGAAATAATAAAAAAGAAAAAGCACAAGTTTGAGACGCACACACACACACAAAAAAACAGAACGAGCAGAAACGCGAAGATGACGTGAGCCCACGCTGCAGGAGGATTATACACACACACACACATACACACACACACACGGGGCTCCCTCGTATTATCCACCTAACCGTCACCACAGAAAACATGGTGCATTACTCTTTTCACCTGAACTACACAGGGAGGAGAAAGAAAAAAAAATAGTGTGTGCGTCCGCGTTATGATGATGGAGAGGTGCTGCTGCTGCTGCTGCTGCTTTTGTGGTGCTCCATGGTGGTCCCCGAGAAGAGGATGATGGTGGGATGTTGTTTACAAAGGAGGAAGGAGGAAAAAAAAAGCAAGTGAAAAAGAATAAAATGAAGCGTCGACGTTTTTTTTTTTTTCTTATGGGCTGAAGGGAGATACATCTCCATCTGCCGTGAACATTCACACACACACACACACTAAATCATCACCGTCACTATAGCACAACGGTCACGCTTTTAGTGTGTACTGCCGAGGGGAGCGTGGAGGACACACCGAAACAGCAAAATGACAACAGCCGCAAGAAAAAATACGAAATTGTAATGAGGGAGGGGAGGGGAGGGAGGAGGGGGGGGGCGAGGGAGGGGGAAGGAGGGGAGGGAGGAGGATGGGTGAGTGAATGGATGCCATGAGGGGGTTAGGGGTAGGGGAACGGAGGAGTGCGTGCAAACGAGACACAAAAGTTGATATTTGACATTCACGAAGCACCACAACACCATTTTGTTTTTGTCTCTTCCCCCTCCCCCTCCATTCAGCGCCTCCAACACTCGAAACACACAAAAAAAAGCGATACGGGTAAACAGACAAAGCTGCACCCTCTAAATAATGGGGGAGAAAAAAAGTTCAAACGAGCTCGCTTGTGGCGTCTAACGGCGTCTACGTGGTGGCATCTCCTCCAGTGCCTCGTCTTCACACGTCATCCACGGCGCACGCAGTAGTGTGCGGGCCGTACTGCGACGGTGAGGGTCTCGGTGGAAGCAGCAGCGCAGCAGGCTTAGCAGCTCTGTTGGTGTGTCATCTGGCACCCCAGGTGGGAGTTCGGCAACGGATTGCTCAATTTGCTTCATGAGGTGATAGACGTTCCCCGACGCTGGCCACGGTGTGCGACCGAAAACTTCGAGGACCAGGCAGCCAAAAGACCAAATATCTGCCGAGGCGGTGTAGCCCACCGGCGCTGGCGGCGGCGTATGATTGTCACCCTCACGCCCGCCCAGCTTGGCTTTCGCGGCCGGTGAAGCTGAAGAGCTCACAGTCGACGTTGTCATTGGCAGCGGCTCCGAGGCCTTAATGATCTCTGGAGCCATGAACATGGGCGTACCAACCATGGTCTGCGCCACACCGGTCGTGTCAAACCACTGATACTCCACAATAGTCGCGGAGCGGGAGTCCGTGGCGGCAGTACGCGTGGTGCCAATGCTGCTAGTGGCCCCCTCGTTATCGATGGGGTCGTGGGCGTTGTTCGTCAGCATGATGCGCCGCGAGCACCCAAAGTCTGCTAATTTTGCTACACCGGAGGCACTGATGAGGACGTTGTCACCCTTCACGTCACGATGAATAAAATTGTTGCGGTGCAGGTAGGCAAGTCCTTTGAGCACATCACGCAAGTACCGTCGAGCGATCTTTACCGGGAGCTGACGACTGGGCGCCTGACGAACTCGATTTGAAAGAGTTCCCTGGCTGCAAAGCTCCATAATGATCTCCACCTGAACAGGGGTACGGGCGGCATCACTGTGCTGTGGTGACCGGTTCGCGGTTGATGGGATACCGCTGCAGGCATTACCGGCGTTGCGATGGCCAGCACCGTTGCACTGGCTCACATCGACCTTTTCACCGCCTCCCCCAACCGCGACCGCGTCGGAGAGCCCAGTGACATCGCCGCCGCCGCCGCCGCCGCCGCCATGTGTCTGTTGCTGTTTCTGGTGCAGTTCCAAGTATCGGTCCTGCAGTGGTGTGACTTGGCAGCGCAGGCAAGTGACGATGTTTTCGTGGTGCAGGTTCTCCATCATCTCCACCTCTCGTAGCAGAACAAGGAGCACTTCCTGTTGGGAGGGAGACATGCTCGCCACATCCGCGGCGCCACGCTTTTTGGTGTAACCGCTCTGCCTGCCCCTCTTGCCGCCACCATCACCACCACCGCCAACGTCGTCGTCGTCGTCGTCGGGGTCAGCGATTTCGACCGGCAAGGGAACGCCGACCTCTAGCACCTTGACCGCCACAGGCGTGTGCTTGGAGTTTTCTAGGACACCCTCGTACACAACGCCGGACGTGCCACGTCCAATATAGCCCTGCACGCGCCAACGCATGCGATTATCCTGGAGTCTGCGAAACGCTTCACGCCACTGCCGTGCAGTTAACCTGTGTTTCCACACGTGCTGCTGCTGTTCCTCTTCCTCCTTTTTTTTTTGTTGCCCAAGCGCACGCCAGCGTTCAATAGCAGTCGTTGGTGCGCCACCGCTATTTGCTACGGGTGCGGCCGTTGCTGTCACACTCGCACTCGCACGTGCTGCGCGGGCACGACTCAAAACAGCTGCGACGTTGCCACCACCGCTTTCCCTCCTCATGTGATTACCACGAAGCAGCTCAATAGTTGACAGCTGCGCTGACTGTGGCCGCTCGTCTTCATCCTCCGTCATGATGTTCGTGAGTGTTGTGCTGCAGCGGCGACAGTGACCGCGATGGCGGCGATCCTCGTCGTCTGTCCTATCTTCAATCACGACATTGTCTTTGCTGTATCGGCGCGAGGAGGTGAAGGCGGCCGTGCCACCGTAGCGACCGGACGCTGTGACGCTCCTGCGGATAGAGCGGTCTGGCGTGTCAGCCATGGACATATTTGACGCACTCAGCAAGCTGTCGCACCGCACACTGTCCATAGAGTTGTTCAGGCTGTTCACAGTGTCTGAGAAGACACTCTGCCGGCGCCCGAGGTGGACACCGTTATTTGAGTTTGCGGTAGTACGACTGCTCCGCCGAGCATTGCTACTGCCCACTGCAGCTGCATCTATTGGGGGGCTGACCAGCTGTGGCGTCGGTGGCGTCATCGTGGCCTTAACGGCGCTGCTTTCGGCGTACACGAGAGAGTGCGGCACTTGTGGTGAGTTGGCCGTGCTTATCTGCAGTGTTGTAGCCGAAGAGGATGCCGCCTTGTTCAGGTTGGGATCAAAGGTGATGACAGGAGTGCTGGGGCAGAGCCCTCCGGCTGTCATCGGCCTGACGCCGACGACTGGCGTCGCTGTGCTGGGGCTGGAGGAGGCCAGCGAGACGGTGTTGCCGATGCAGCCGGTATTTTCGCCGGCGCTGGGCGTCTTGACTTCCACAGCGGTGGCAACAACCGCAGCAGCACCGTTGACACAGCAGCTTCTACTGCGAGGGCGAGGCCCCACAGTGGAGCCGCGCGTGCTGTAGCGATCACGATGTTGCGGTTGCCGGTCAGACGGGGCGGCGTGTACTGAAGAAGGCGAGTTCGGCGGTTGCTGTCGCAGCTGGGGCGACGCGGAGGTGATCTTCGGAGGGGGGAACACGAAGTTCTCGAGGCTCGGCAATGCTGCTGCGTGGCGGTAGTGGTTGTGGTTGTCGTTGACGGTGCCGACTGCAGTGCAGTGACCGCTCGTGCTATGGCTGCGCAGACGATTGTTGTAGACGTTGGCGTGACTCAGCTGCGAGATTGCCTGCACATTGGAGACGGAGGGTTGATAGTAGGGCCGTCCAGGACTGCCGGTAGAGCTGCTTGTCCGACGTGGAATCGAGCTCAACGAGAAACGCCTGTGATGCACCGCTGTGCCCGCCGCTCTGTCGAGGTCCACCGTTCTGTCGCGCATGTTTGGTGGGGCCAAGGCCTGCTTCATGTTGGGCGGGTGATTCGGCTGCACAAGCATGCTAAACTGACCGACGCCGCGCACCGTTGACCCACCGCTTCCCGGGGATGGTTCGCCGCAGCCGCCGATCACAAAAGAGGACGATGAGGACTTCGCATTGGTGGCCGCTGTCTGCGTGCTCATTCCTGGGGCGGCGGCGGGTGTTGTGCCGTCCACGCTGCGTCCATGCGCGTGGAGGACGTACGGGATGTAATGAGGTGAGCTCGTCAGCCAGGAGGAGCCATTGTTGTTAGTGTGGCTGTTTCTGTTGGCCACGTCCTCAAACACTCGCGCTCGATGTGTGCCACTGGCCATGAGGGTCGGAGACGTTGGCGCTGCATCGTGACGGCGCGGGGTGAGCTGAGGCGAGGCGAACCCGCCAGCGGCGGGAAATGCGAATGGGGCCAACGCTATGGCACCTCCTGCGCTTGGTGAGGTGACGGTGGCGGCTGTGGTTGCCGCGGAGGTGGGCGACAGGAGTTCACCGGACATCCCCAATGTACTTCTAAAACTGCCAGGACATTGGTGTCTGTTGGGCGTGGGCCCTCCGGCACTTCCCGCGGCCGCCGAGGCAACACCGAAGTCACGGCTCAGGTTCGTCAAGCCGTTTCGCTGAGCATTTATTGGACGACTGCCGGAGCGCGTCTTGCGAAGCGTGATGTGGATTGTGCGCGATCGTCGACGTGGTTGGCGCGGCTGTGCATCATCACCGCTCTTACTATCGACACGAGTTCCTCGACTACCCAATGCCGTTGTTTCTGCGAAAGGGAGGGGCTCGCAACCTGCAAGGGGCGATACCGTTGTCAGCTGCTGTTGATGCCTTCGTGGCTGCTGGGGGGGGTGTCGTGGATAACTTTTTTCTTCTCTATTTGTTGAGGGTGCGGCTACTGCACCGTCCTCCTCCTCCTCCCTCATAACGTGCTGCTCTACCCAATAGTATCGGTGCCCCTACTCGGTGACTACGTCTCCTTGACGCCCTAATCGCTCTTCAGCTTCTAGACACACACACACACACACACACACTTGTAAATTGAGCGTGACGCAACGAGATACTGCAAGATCAAGGGAGAGGAACGTGTGTGTGTGTGTGTGACTTAATGACGATGTATATTTAAATGGTTCAGGCACCGTGGGGAATGCCGTGTAACGGTGATGGTGGCGGTAGTGGTGGTATCTTCTCTTCCCATCCACTCTTCTGCTTTTCATATATATTTATATGTTTATATATATACAAAAAGAGAGAGAGAGAATATATGATTTTTTCTTGTGTGTGCGTGTGATGGGAGAGGGGGAAGAGGGAAGAAGGGGGGGGGAGGGAGGGACGGGAGCAACACAGCTTATGAGGAGAGGCGGTACGTGTCCGTCTCCAGCGATGGCCGTAGTAGCCACTTGAGAGAAAAGCAAAACAGAGAGAGGGAAAGAGCGCTGTGCGTGCGACGATACTGGCGTGGAAGGAGAACGAATAGGAGGGATAGGGGGTGGGGTGGGGTTATATCAATGACAAAGAAGATGGAT
The DNA here is from genome assembly GCF_017918235.1 of Porcisia hertigi. Taxonomy (NCBI): domain Eukaryota; phylum Euglenozoa; class Kinetoplastea; order Trypanosomatida; family Trypanosomatidae; genus Porcisia; species Porcisia hertigi. Next base: position 143,950 of record NC_090563.1, read on the forward strand.
GAAATACGGGGAGTACTACTGCGTGCTGAACAAAACAACTTCAAGAGAGGGAGTGGTGGTAGGAAGAGGGTGGGAGGGAGAGGGGGACGCGCCAGAGGGAGGGGAGGAGGAAGTGGTGGTGGTGGTGTGTGTGTGTGTCTTGGGGATAGGAGGACAGCGAGAGGCGTCCACCCGCATAATTCGTTGAGGACGCACAACAGCAGGTTTTTTTTTCCATTTGTCTCATCCCTCCTTTTTCCCCTTTTCATTGTTGCCTCTCATGTTTGTTGTATTTGTTTGCATAGATTTGTCTCATCCCTCCCCCTTTTTCTTTGGCATGCACCGCAATGAGACGGGATGCGTCGCCTCGTGTATGTATGTACAAGTGTATGTCTGTCTCTGGACGGGGGCGATGTCGTTCAGGATACTCGGTCACTCAGTCATGGAGACCACACACACACACACACACACATATGCCAGCAGCTTCAGAGAAGCAGCGTTGTGGGGCGCAGGAAGGCGTGTGAAAAGGGGGGGGGGATCCGCCTTCAGTAAAAACTCGAGATCCTCACAGCAAACAACAGTTTGTCCTCCTCCTCCTCCTCCTGCCACCACAGCTGTTGTTCCACCAAGCAACAACAACAAGAAAATCCAACTCAAGGACAACACAAAGAGCACAGAAAGGAGTTTTGGAAGAAAAAAGTGTGTGTGTGTGTCTTTCTCTGTGTCTTGTGTGGGGATGGATGGATGGATGGGTGGTGGTGATGCGAGGCGCGTAACGCGGGGCAGGGCGGGGGGGGGGAGGAGGGGGGGGAGGAGGAGGAGGGGGTACATTGCAGGGATAAAATACGCAGTGGATGACTCACACCCCACACGGAAAACAAGAAAAAAGAGATGTCCCCACTCCCCCCTACATAAAATATTGGAACCCCCCTGTCTGTGTCTGTGTGTGGCAGGCCCGGAGGGAGTGGGGCAGATGTAGTTGGAGCAGGCAGGAGATTGGAAATCTGCTTCAAGCACAACACATCCATACACACACACATATATATATATATTGTTGTGCCGGCTCGCCGTGGGGAGGATTGTGTGTGTGTGTGTGTGTGTCACTGTCTGCCTGTCTCCCCAGTCAAACTTCGATTACTTCAAAGAGCGATCAAGGCAGCGGATATACACAGCCGGGAAAAGGGGGAGAGGGGGGGGATGAAGGAGTGGGGTTGGGGAATAGAAAAAACACACGCACGCATGCATGCATCGTGCCAGTTCTCTTTATCTCAGCCATCACCCGCCTCTTCGTCACCGTGTCTCCCCGGATGAACACCACCACTTGTGGGCTGATGAGAGGGAGCGGAGGGAGATTGGGTGGGTAGAAGGGAAGGGGGTGGTCGAGGGCGGAGGGCGGAGGAGAACAACAATGAAAAAAAAAGATTTTTGTCAAGACAAAAAAAAATTGGCCACAAAAAGACGGCTGAGGAGGCACATTACACGGAAGTGCGAAGGGAGGGATGCCGCCACAACAGGAGGAGATGATGGGAGAGAGAATATGTGACGGTGTCGTCAGCGACACACACGCGCACAAGTAGGAGAGAGAGAGAGGGACGGGGGGGGCAGAGCAGCTTCAGAACAACAAAAAAAGAATTATAGTGAGCCTCTCTACTCTCCACCAACCACACATAAATAACCACGCCCAAGAGGGATGGCGACAAGAGGGAAAAAAGAAATTGAAGATGAAAAAACAGATGAAGGGGAATAGTGCAATAGACAGTGGGCTGTTCTTCCCTCCCTCCCCTCCCCCCAACCCCCCAGGCACACACACACACACACACATGCATGCATGCATACGTGATATCCTCACAAACAGATGTTTGTAGGGAGAGGAGAGGAGAGGGAGCAGTCACACAAAATAGAAGAAGAATAAAAAAGAAAATACAATGACACTTTTTTTTTTCGTGGGTGGGAGGGAGGAGGGGTGGTGGTAGGGTGAGGAGTGACAGAGGAAAAGGCGATAAGACGACGACGAGTCTGGAAGGGAGGGAAGGGAAGGGAAGGGCGTGTCGACCTATCCCCTCCCTCCCCCCCCCCCCCGAGCGAGAACACTGGAGGACAACTTCATTCTCCCCTCCCCTTTCCCACCTGCAACAGAGGGTTTCAAGGGTTGAGAAGTACGTCTGTGTTGATATACAGTATATGTGGTGAAGCCCTGGAGCCCATATATACGTGCATGCAAGTGTGTGCGGAGGTGTGTGTGTGTATTGGGGAGACCAGCAGCGTCACCGGAAGCCATGATGTGCTCCCAGAGCAAGCAGTAGCGCCCCCCCCTCTTTCCCCCCCCCCAGATCACCTTTCCCCACTACTTGTTCTCCTCTCGTTCGCTGTCTCGGTGTGTGTGTCCACCCTCACTTCTCTTTTATATTTTTCCCCTACCCCTACCCGTACCCCTCCGCGCTGGCTCACTCGCCCGCCCACCTCCGTTTTTTTTTTGTCTCCTCCTCCCCCCCCCCCTCCCTCCAAAATTAAAAGCCGTAAAGCCGCCCAAGAAAAAAAAAGGGGAAAAGGAAAGGAACACTCGTATAGTCGATATGGGTTGAGGACGGAGGGTGGGGAAGGCCTGTAGTGATTTTAATATAAAGCCGTGCCGCTCTTCTCTTGCGCGTAGCCGCAGTAGCTTGCCTTTGTCTGGAAGTACAACTCTTCCTCTTGCGGCACCACGTCGTCCGTTGGGAATTTTGGAAAGTTGTCAAAGACTGTGTTCCTCTCACTCATCTTGCAAAACTTTACGAGGACATCGGCGCCCATCTCTTCCTCTGCCTCGAAGCCGACGGTCACCGCAATCTCCTTTGATTTTGCCTTGGCTGAGTTCGGGAAGAGGTGGGCGTAGTCGTTGAGGTAGTGGATGGGGTGTACAAAATCACGCATGTCCTCACTTTCACAATTGCCGGCCGCCACGACATCTTCCATGAGGCGCGGTATGAGCAGGTACGGTGCGGCATTCGGCTCCAGGCGACACTTCATAGAGATCTCGCGTGCCTGCAGAAACAACCACGCATTGTCTGACGGCTGCGTCATGTCGGCCGAGGTGTTCTGCACAACGTGGTACACATCCGTCTCCTTCTCCACGGGGGCGGCGAGCGAGAGCATCACAGGTGGGTAGTCCATATTGTTCGGGTCAAAATCAGCGGCACCGACCTCGTCAACGTGCATGCCGCGGTGGTCCATGTTCGATAAGATGAAGGTCACGTCTATCGGCGCTTTGACCGATACCTGGAAGACGGTGCCCGGTATGCGGTCAGCGAAGGTGATCGGCACGCGAGCGTCGTGCGCCGCGGACGCACGGAAAAGTACACCACCGCCAATGAAGTACTTCAGCGCGTCCTCGATGGTCATCCAGACGACGCTCGAGTCGCCCTTACATTTCTCGAAGCCGCAAGCGGTTGCAATGTCGCGGTGCTGCCGCCACTCTGGGGCATCCCAACCCCACGACTGCGTCCAACCGCCACCATACACCCACGGATTGCGCAGACAAATCAGACGTATTTGTCCATGGCTGAACTCCTTCATGTCCAGCACAGTGTAGGCGTGGCCGGGCAGTAGGCCCGTGCCGGCGAACGCCTTCTCCATCTCTGGCTCGCCGGAGAAGTCAGGTGAGCTCTTCGTGTCCGCCGAGATCGCCGGCGCCTTGCCGGGTGTTGTGAGAATAGTCGGGTAGCCCTTCTGTCGCCACTCCACAATTTTGGGCACCAGGGCGCGGCCGTTGTTTTCCTTCGCATTGGTCACCATTTCTTCAAAGCGCATCGCTGGGAAGCCCGTCATGTCCGTCAGTGCATGCATCGGGTCACCGGACTGGATCATGGCGTAGCTGCCGTGCATCTTGGCAAATGCCTTCTCGAGAATGGCTGGCCACAGCTCGCACGGGTCACTGCTGTGCGTGAAGACGGGTTCACCGGCGACGGCAGGGAAGTAGTCATCCACAAGGATGCTGCGCCAGAGGCCATTCTTGTTGAACGACACGCGGTACGCGCCGATGGCGCGCTCGCTGCGCGCTGCATCGGCACCCTTGGGGTGCCGGAACATCTTTATAATTGCCATCGGATCCTCGGCCTGTGTGGCCAATGCACAGGTGAGCCAGCAGTTGCCCAGTTCACCCTGTTCGAGACCCCCGGGGTAGATGGGGTTGCGAAAGAGCCGAATCTGGTCCTGCATCTCTGGCTTCACGTACATGTGCGGTCGAGCCCACGGCAGCGGCTTGAAGGGCTTTGACGCCCCAGACTCGATGGACGACTGCACAGGTGGGAAGGAGAGGTCTACAAACGGGAGGTTGTTTGCCAAACAGATCTGAAGAATGCTCTCCGCATCTGTCTCGTTACCCGCGATGGCACGAATGGCGTCCATCTCCACCTGCACAATTTTCTCGTGTTGTGCGTTGCTGCGACTCCTGAAGTACTCCTGCGACAAGGGCAGTGCGCGTAGCTTGCTCGCGAAGCCGTTCACGAAGCCCCTGATAAAAGGCTCTGTCTCGCCCGGGTAGATCGTTACCTCCACCACGTACTCACCGGATTTTTGGTCGATTGTCATCTGGGCGTTCTCCAGCGGTGTGATTTTGCTGTGCTTGCCGATCGTACACACCACGTGGACCTCGAAGGCGCGACTGTCGTTGTAGAAGGCCCACGTCTTGTTCCGACGATTCACGATGCGGTAAAGAATCCCAGGCTCTTCAAAGCAGTTCATCACATCACCCTGGGCGTCAGGCTCACCGTTCAGGAACTGCAGCTTCGATGTATCAACACCACCACCACCACCACCACCCTGAGCAGCTGGGGGATCTGCTCGACTCTCGTACACAGGCGCCTGCGCGGTGCTAATATCGAACTCGTCCTCCGTGTCGCCCTTGGGTACCTGCAGTTTCACCGGAACCCATTTCTGTGGCGACTTCATGGCCCTCTTGCGTGGCTTCATGAAGGCATTTGTTACTGGCGGCGGCGGTACAGCTGGCTCTTCCTCCGTGTACCCTGCGCCGGTGTACATCCGGTCATCATTCTCGAAAGTGCCATGACCGTTGGGATGAATCGGCTCCTCGCTCACCTCTGCGATGGCGTAGACGTCTTCGGCGGCGACCGGCTTCTCTGCTGCGTCGAAGTCGACAGAGTCGGAGAAGAGGCTGTCGTTGCTGAGGACGTCCGCCTCTGTTGGTGGGTACGACATGGAGGCGGGTACGAGGGGGGGGGGGAGGGGGGGAAGGGGGAGGAAGGGGAGGGCACACCTGTGTGGGTTCGTTATCTGTTTTGGTTGTCTATTCCCCCTTTTTTCGTTGATGTTGTTCTTGATGAGCGGATCGACGTGACAGTGCGTCTGCTTCGATCGCCTGTGAGCAGGAACCGTGTGTGTGTGTGTGTGTGGAAAGGTCAAATAAAAGAATACTGGTGGTAGCGAATCACACGATGGAACTGGGAGTGTGTGTGTGTGTGTGTGTGTGTGTGTGTGTGTATCGTGGAATGTTTGTGTAGGTTGCACACACCAAAAAAAAAAGAGAGCGAGAAGATGAGTGGGTGATTCATGAAGCACACGAGTGTATCTCCCAAGCCATTTTTTGTGTTCCCTTCCCTCCCCTCCCCCATGCACAGAGAGAGAGCAGAATTGAAGGGGGAAAAATGGGTCGAGATACTTCTGCGAAGGGGGTGCGAGGAATGCGCTGATCTCTATTGGAGACACGTGCCTCCCCCTCTCTTCCATGTACGTGTATATATGTGTGTGTGTGTGTGCGTGTGGGTGGGTGCTTCATCGTCTACTCCAGAAGTACAAATGGCGTCACAGTGTGATGCATGCGCATACGGTCACGTTTTCGCCCTCCCGTCCTCTTCCCAAGATGCCTACTCGGGGGCACACACACACACACACTTATGTAGGATCTTCGCTCACCTTTTCTCGCGCGTTCGTTTTCTTTTTTTAAAAAAATTCCTTCTTGGTCTTTCTCACAAGCGCGCTGAGTAGCCAACATATGTGAAGGGTGTGATGGCCAGTAGCTCCTGCCGCACTTCATCCGTGATGCCCCTGAGATTCTGGATGAAGCCGTGAACTGTTTCCTGAGTAACGTGCGCGTTACCCCGTGTCAGGTCCTTGAGTGCTTCGTACGGTTTCGGGTAGCCCTCGCGGCGCAGCACGGTCTGGATGCCTTCCGCCACGACAGCCCAGTTGTTATCCAGATCGGCGGCGATGGCTTCCTTGTTAACCAGCAGCTTCTCGATGCCGCGGTGTAGAGACGCAAGTGCGATGAGGGCGTGGCTGATCGGAACGCCAAGGTTGCGCAGCACCGTGCTGTCGGTGAGGTCGCGCTGCAGGCGTGAGATGGGCAGCTTCGCCGAAAGGAAGCGGAGGACAGCGTTGCTCATACCCAGGTTTCCCTCCGCATTCTCGAAGTCGATAGGGTTGACCTTGTGTGGCATCGCGCTGCTGCCCACCTCACCGGCCTTCACCTTCTGGTTGAAGTAGCCGAGGGAGATGTACTGCCAGACATCCTTTGCCAGATCCATCAAGATTGTTTGCAGCCGCGCGCACGCATCGCATATCGCTGCGAGGTTGTCGTAGTGCTCGACCTGCGTCGTGTAGCGCTGACGTCGCAGGCCGAGGTACTTGGTCAGGAAGACATCCCCAAAGTCTCGCCAGTCCACGCCGGGGTAGGCGCAGAGGTGCGCGTTGAAGTTACCGGTTGCACCACCGAACTTGCCCGTATTCGGGATGCTCAGCAGCATCCCCCGCTGCACCTCGAGCCGCTCAATCCACACCATAAACTCCTTCGCTAGGATTGTTGGACTCGCCGGTTGACCATGCGTCCGGGAGAGCATCGGGACATCCCACTCGGACATCTTGCTCTTAAGGAGTCCAATCAGTCGATCAAGCTCGGGTACGTAGTGGTGGCGCAGCGCATCGCGCAGGAGCATTGGAATACACGTATTGTTGATGTCCTGCGACGTTAACCCAAAGTGAATGAACTCCCTCTCCGCCTCGAGGCCGCACGCGGACATCTTGTCCTTCAGATAATACTCCACGGCCTTGATGTCGTGGTTCGTGATGGTTTCGATTTCTTTGATTTTCTTCGCATCGTCGTCCGTAAAATTTTCAAAGGTGGTCGCTCGCAGCTGAGCCAACTGCGCATCTGTGACGCCACGCAGTGGGGTGATTGCTGGTACCTCCTTGCACAGGGCTTGGAAGTAGAGTACCTCCACTTGCACGCGATACTTGAACAATGCATACTCAGAGAAGTAGGCGCGCAGTGGGGCCGTGTGGCGCTTGTAGCGGCCATCGAGTGGGGAGAGCGCGTAGAGTGGACTGTCTTGGGTGATCTCCGCCGGGGCCTTGTGCGCTGTCGTGCTCACTGCCGCCGTCGTTGGCTCCGAGGACATCGACCTTGTCTTGGGTGCTTTAACTAGTCCAGAAAAGAAAACGGAGGGAATGGAGGGTCAGGGGAGGGCCCAGAGGCAGCGGTGTGGATGGTACGAGTGTGTGTGTGTGTGGTGGGGGGGGGGGGGGGGAGGAGGAGGGGGAGGAGATTGAAACGGGCTGTGTGTACGTGCGCTTATGAGTGTGCGTGCGTGTGTGTGCGTATGCGCGCGCGCCAGGAGCTCTGCAAAGCAAAAACAGAGTGGTGGAGGAGGAGGAGCGGGAAGTAACTAAAATTGGGGATGGGGGAGGGGGGCTGCACGGTTATACGCGAACACGCAGAGGGGTGCCCCAAACAACATACAAAAAAACGATTTTTTTTTCTCAACTACAGTTTATTCAATTTGAACGGATAAAATAAAAAAAAATGTGTTTGTGTCTGGGCAAAACCAGAAGAATAATGAAAAATAAATATGACGCGAGACTCTTGCAGCCATGACAGTGCGTGGCCGGATTGAGGGGAGAATGCGGGGGTGGGGTGGGGTGGGGGAAGGGTCGGAGGTACACCGTGGGCCCAGGTGGTGGTTATCAACCGCCCTCCCCTCCTTTTCTTTAAGATCAGGACACTGAGTTATTCAATGTACAGACCATCGGTTCCTTTGACGAAGACATGTGCAGGTCGAACCCTTGATCGCCAGAGGAGCTGGTCGCGTGCGTGGTCGCAGAAATCTGGCGGTTCACAGTGGGGGGTTGTGGACCAATTCAAGAGGGTTTCTTTGGAGCGTGAGAGCAGCATGCGCGCCCGTCTCTCACTGATCCCGCTCCAGTGCACGAGGGTTGTCCTGTCATCATCATCATGCTGGTTGTCGATCTTCTTCTCCTTGTGATCCTGCTTGTTTTTTGATGGTGCAAGGAGCGGCGGGGCGAGCGGGGTGCGGCGACGTAGTATCAAGGGAAGAACCCGTTTGTGTGGTAAAAGAGGTGTCGTCAGCACGTGGATTGATAGCGAGTCATCCGAAACTGGAACCGTCGTCTGGCACCGTCGAACCCGTGTCCACCATGTATCCTGCCGGGTGAGCACGGTCTGCACGTACGACGCCAACGTTACGGTGGTTGTCACCGGCTTTGAGTTGTTGGCCGTTACATTTTTCCTTGAGGCTGCACTGTAAACGGGCTCCGCACCGCTTGATGGCGTGTCACAAACGTCTAGCGGGGACCACAACCGCAGGGAGGGCGACACCGACGCCGCACTTTTCTTCGCGCGCCGAGCAACGGTAGAGGAAGCCACGGCATTGGTCACGAGCTGCAACCCGCCGGGACGGCTGACCTCGGCCGACGAGGGGCGCGCGTCGCCCCGCGCATCGGAGACCAGCGGCGTCACCCATCGATAACCCTCCTCCGTGGAGAGGCCTCGGATCTCGGGAAGTGGGTAGACACGGGTGTTGGGGTGCACCGTGGCAGGCCAGCTGTGCCCTGTCGCCACGCTTAGCAGCAGCCCCCATGTCATGGGGTAGGGGTAGTGCCGGCTGCTATCCGACTCGAGAGACCACGGCTGGAAAGCAGTGTTGAAGGACCAAAAACAAACACCATCTTCGCGGAGGCGGTGGGTAACGTTGAGCGTACACGGAGTCGGCGGCGCAGTCTCCGAGCTCGTAGGCGGCGTGAGCAAGCTGTTGAGGCACACCTCCTCTGCAAGAACGTGCGGGGTGCTGGGGGTGGACGCACGCGAGGCGGCAAAGAACTGCTGGAACACCTTCTCGAGTACCGGCGCAGAGCTCTTGCGCATCTGGATAGAGCCAACCACATACCAGTCCACGTGAAGCAAGGGCAGTGGGCAGTGTGCGGGAGTCGGATCCGTCGGCTGCGCGTACGCAACCAACAGCCGCGTCAGAGCACTCTTTAGCGCCATGACGGCCTTCGCACAGGAGGCGGTATCGTTGCGTTGATCATTGCCTTCTCCAACGCAAGTAGTCGTGTCCAGCCACGAGGCATAGTGCTGGTGCACCGCGTGCAGGTACGCCGGCACTGCACTATCCCACACGAGCTGGTGCAGCATCTCCTTCACACCGTCCTCACGGTCGAGATGGGCCATGGCGGCGGAGGCGGTGCGCCCGCATGCACTCAAGAAGCGATGCATACCTGCACCACTTCTCAACGCTGCTGGGCGGGCAACATCAGGCACCGCCGCTTTCGACAGCGCAGCTGCAGTTGCAGTGGCGGCTGCGATCAGCGGCTGCCACTTCTCGTGCAGCGTCACCCGGCACGCGACCATCACACACGACGTCGCATCGGCACTGAAAAGCAGCGGTGCTTCACCGAGGGCTGCGGTGTCGGCTACTCCGGCCGCGACACCTTTGTCGGGCAATGCAGGGGCGGTGGTGACCACCATGGCGGCTTCACCTTGTAGCACCACCTGCACCATCTCCTGCACCGACGGCAGCGACGAGGGACGCCCGGACTTGTCACCCACCAGCGCGGCTGCTTTCCTGTTGATTGGCGTCGGCGTGAGCGAGAGGTTCACCATCGGGCGCGCGCTATCCAAGGACGGGTTGTGCAGCACCGATGACGCGTTTCGATGCAGGTGCGATGGGAACCGGGCGAAGCTATCGTACGGCAACGGTGCTGGCTGCATCTGGCGGTTCCTCGCGTTTCTCACGGCGCCCCGCTCGTCCGGCTTCGATTGTGAATCTGCACCGACACACGCATCCTTGAATAGGAGGGGCGTGGGCGGCATGCCAGATGTGCAGTAGGTTTTGCTGAGGGCATGCGCACCGTCGGCACAGGTCACTCCACGTGCTCCGTTCACCCTGTCGCTCGTTGAGAATGACGTAGGATCAGATATGACAAACTGCCCACTGTGAAGGTGCACAAACATTCGCGGCGTGTGCAGGAAGAGCGACGGGAACGGGTACATCCGCCGTGCTTCTGGTGCGCGACATCTGAGAATGCCGTCCCCTCGGATTGAAGCAGAAAATTCTGAGGACATCGTGACGCTTCGGTCCTTGTTGCGGACGCATGTCAAGGCATGGCGCAGGAGTACCGCTTCGACAACGTCGACCACCGCATCGAGAAAGGGGGTGCCGATATCGACGGCGCTGCCCTCTGCGAACGTATCCGTCTCACGCGACGTCTTCCGCCCCTCGGCAAACTCGGACAAGACCTGCGCCTCTTTTATGGAAACGTTGCAGAAGGGCATGATGTAACGCACACACACAAAAAAAAAACGGTATTCTCTCTGCTGGAGGAGGTTGTGAGGGGTGAGTGAGTGAGTGTGTGTGTGGGGGGGATGGGGTGGGGGGATGGGGGGACGATAGTGATAAAAAAAACACACACACACAAAGGCAGGCAGGCAGAATGACCCTGGATGACGCGCGCAACGCTGTGACTTTGTAGGTTGGTAGTTTCGTGTTTAGTAGGAAGAGCAACACAGGTCCGGGGTATAATGAATGAGTGCTGAGCAAAGAAAAAAAACAGAGAAGAGCACGTGGGAGTGATGATCTCAATGGGAGGAAGAGGGAAACGGTGGTGGCGGGCTGTGACGACGACGACGAGTTCTCCGCTTCGAGCAGTTTGGGGGAGAAGGGGGCGCGCCTGTGTGTCTCCGCACATGACGTTTTCCTTTCCTGCTCTTTTCCATGATCAACTTTGACGAACACACATCCACTATCAGCACACCGCTGTCCCCCCTTCCTTCCTTCCCTCCACCTGTGGCATTGATGTGATGTCGTCGACGCAGTGATGCGGGCTGTTTTTTTTTCCTCTTTCGGCCCTTTTTGTTGTCGTTCTCTCCCTCTTTTTTTTTGTTTTTTTTTCTGTGCGAAAGTATAAATAAAAACAAACCATAAAAATAAGGCACAATTACGAGAGAAAAGGCGCGGCGTGTGTGTGGGGTCGAGAGACATGGGCGACTACACACCGACATGCATGCATACAATGCACACGTACAGACACACGTATACATTGTAGGCATGCATGTCGGTGTGTAGTCGCACATGTCTCTCCTCCCTCCCCCTCAGTGCGCTCTCTTTCCCTTCTCCCTCCCCTCCCCTCCCCCCTTCTCTCTCTCCTCCCATTTTCCCCTCTCGAATGAGCGCGCGCGCGTGCCTGTGGGAGGAATGAGTACCCACGTATCAAGGGGACTTGGGTGTGGAGAGCGAGGGGGGCGAGAGAGAGAGAGTGGGATGCAGCGATGCGTTACTGTGGCAGGCGGGTGGTGGGTGGGTGGGGTGGGGGGACACGGTGCTAGTAGGGTGTGCATGAGGAGTTCGGGGGAGGGGAACGAAAACCGTCACACCGAGGTGTGCGTTCGCGCGGGTGGTGTACGCCCTGCTTCTGTGAGCGATAAGCTCCGTGACAAAAGACTTGGGACACACACACACACACACACACAGACAGACACGCAAAACGTGTACCATGTCTCGAGCCTTCCATTCCCTTCAACATTCTCTCCCCATCCCCCCCCCCCTCCCCCCGCTTCTACTCTCTCACCATCTCACTACATGGGCAGCTTAACGGCGGCGGCGGCGGATCATCGTCTTCTTCTTCTTCGCCTGGAAGATGATGCCGTCGTGGACCTTCTCGAACCACTTCATTGCCTCCTCCTTGGTGACATGGTGGGAGTGACCGACGCGGCTGCACTTGCGCTTGCGGTGCGCCACACGCTCGCCACGGCGGCCCAGGACGACGTAGAAGTCCATGCCGTAGATACCGGTCGAGGGGTCGTACTTGATGCCGAGATCGATGTGCTCGCTGATGCCGAAGCCGAAGGAGCCAGTATCGGAAAAGTTGTAGCTCTTCAGCTCGAACTCCTTCACCTTGAGGCCCTTCTCGAGCAGCTCCTCAGCCTTCTTGCCGCGGACGGTGCAGTGCACGGCGATCTTTTCGTTACGGCGGATGCCGAACGTGCGCACGGTCAGGCGAGCGCGGGAGAGCACCGGAGTCTGCTCGCACAGCTGCTCAAGCACCTTCGAGGCACGCGTCAGGCGATCACCACTCTCACCAACGCAAATGTTGATGCAGAGCTTCTTCACGACGATCTCCCGCATGGGGTTCGCAGCCTTGCTCTCGGCGACCATTTTCTTCTTCTTCCTAGGAGAGGTGTGGTGCGAAAGAAGAGGTTACGGGAAAAAAGGTGAGAGACGGGTTCGACTTCACTGCTGGGTGTGGAGACAGACAGACAGACAGACAGACGGAAGGGGGGGGGAGGGAGGGTAGAGAGTGGGGCAAAGGGCAAGGGAAAAGATGAGTTAGGCAAGGGAGTCACCAACCACGGATGCGGTTGTGGTGGCAGATGGTTATGAGCAGTGTAGCCACTCCACTCACCATCCCCCCATAGAGGAAGGTGCAAAGAGCGAGAAAAAAGCTTTTTTTTTTCGGGGAGTGGGGGGGAGGGAGGGAGGGAGGGAGGGGCTTACAAGGAGTGTCGGAGCAGTTTTCGAAACGACTCCGTGCCCCCCCCCCCTCCCCCCCTCTCCCCTCTTCCCCCTCTTCCCCCAAATCCTCGACACACACACACACACACACACACACACATGCACACATCGGGTTGAATCAGAATTCACAGAAAGGGAGCAACTATCTTCCAAAGCATCTGCAACACGGTGCGCGCCTGGCTGATCAGAAAAAAAAAAAGAAATGTTGTAAAGGTGTACAACAATAGAGAGGAGAGAGACACACACACACACACACACACACACACACACCTCCCCTCCCCAATGCCACATCGTGGCAGAAAAGTGGGGCAGTTGCGCAAGCGCAAAGAGGTGCCCCATAGAGCATTTTTTTTCCATGAGTGCGCTCGTGTGTGTGTGTGTGTGTGTGGTGGTGGTGGTGGTGGTGATGGTGATGGTGGGAGGAGGAGGCAGGGGCAATCACGAACGTGATGGGTAGTACAACCACTCCAGCCAGCTTAACAGCAAAAAAAAAGGATCAGCCATGCGAGTTCACTTTGAAATCTCTCTGGCGCGCTTTTATTTCTTCCTTCTCCAAGAGCGTTGCACTCTCCCTACTTTTCCAGTTCGTTGAGGTCAAATGTCGTCTGGGAGATGAGTGCACATCCAGTCTAGGCCCTCGTATAAGCCGTCACCCGTATGCGCAGAGCATCCCTGCACATACCACTTGCGGCCGCACAGGAGACGGCCCAGTCCGTTTCCAGACAGGTCACGAAAACCTAAGCAGTCTACGAGTTCCGCGGGCGTTAGCCGATACGGCAAGTCCTGCTTGTTACACAGTACCAGCAATGCTGCGCCTGCTAGCAGTGGTTCTGATAAGAGTGCCTGCAACTCTTCACGTACTTCATCGACACGCGCACGATCGTTGCTGTCCACTACGAAGATTACGGCGCTAGCGCCTTCATAGTACATCTTCCAGAGCTTACGCAATCGCTTCTGGCCACCAACGTCCCACAGGTGAAAAGTTACGTTGCGGTAGTCCACCGTCTCGACGTGGAAGCCAATCGTCGGCACCGTCTCCCGAGAGACCCCGAGCTTCAGTTTATCTAAAACAGTTGTCTTTCCAGCAGCATCGAGGCCCACCATAACAATGCTAGCTTTTTTGTTGCTGAAGAGGCTCTCGAGCCAGCCGGAGATTACGTTACCCATCTTCTTTTTTTTTTCGTTTCACACGAGCAAGCAAACAAGAAGTAAAAAAAAAGAATGTGTGGATGTGTTGGTTGGTTGGTTGGTTGTGTGTATGTGTGTGAGGGGGTGGGGTGGGGTGGGTGGGGGCGGCAGCGGCGGGCAAAAGGAAGAGATGCGTGTCGTCCCCCTTCCCCCCTTCAAGAAGAAAAGGTGGGAAAACTGACGGAAGAGTTCAAGATAGAGAAGGAGAGAGAGGGGGAGGGGAGCGGAGGGGAGGGGGATGAGGAGGGAGGGGGAAAAGAGTTGATGTAAATGGTGATGAGATCAGCAAGGCACCATTACTACTGCTCGTTTTTTTTCTTTTTTGTGTTTTTTTTGAGTTTTGTGTGTGTGTGTGTGTGTATGGAGGAAAGGAGATGCTCCGAGACAGACGCGTGACAAGTGGGTGATATGAGTGAGTATACACATACACATACGCGCAGGGAGGGAGGGAGGGAACTCGTGCGTGACACTCTGTCTCGACGTGCGGCCCCCCTGTTTGTCAAGAATGAGAGGAAAACCATATATATATATATATATGTATATATATATGTGTGTGTGGTAGAGAGACAGGACAATGAGTGGCACCCATGTTAGCTGCAGCAACACGAAATTGCGGGAGACTTTTTTTTTGTATATATGTTTACATACACACATCTGTGTGTGGGTGTGTGTGTGCATGTATATATAGTAGTGTGTCTGGGAGGGGGGGGGGAGTGACGGTGCTGTTATTAAAAAAAACCTTCACCCACCCACACACACCAGACCCACCCACACACACACACACGCACACTTTACGTCTTTTCTGTTTTTTTTTTGTTGCCTGTGTGTATGCATATATGCATATATATGTGTGTGTGTATATATTTAATTCGCGTACGATTGATTACCCGTTGAAGACACAGTTCACACACACACACACACCTGACACAGACATACACACAATATATATATTTGGGCTTAGACCACTTATGCGAACATGCATTCATGAACAAAAACAAATCCAAACTAAATCAAGACACTTAAAGTCTTTATCATATGTAGCCCGCGACTTCCCTGCCCCCCTCCCCCCTTCTCTTTCTCTCCTTCCTTCCCCCCCTCCACACACACACACACACACACACACACTTGGAAGAGGAGAGTTAGGGAGGGAGGGAGGGAAGGGGAGGGAAGGGCCACAATAAGAGGCAAACACCACGCCAGCCATCCACGAGGTGCAGAAAGGATAGTCCAAATCGACGTTTCCGGAGACATGAACGGAGGCCTCTGCCACGATAAACACACACACGCACACACTGACATACACACGCACACAAAAAAGGCACGTCACTTGACGGGAGGGAGGGCTCATGAGAACAGCCCCCCCCCCTCTCCCTCTCCTTTCCCTGTCGTCTACGACCCCCCCCTCCCAAAAAAAAGCATGACGTGAGCTCAAAAAAAAACGGCAGCCTGCCCAAGACCACAAACGACTACTTCCTGTGGCTCTTCGCCACGTTGCTCATTCCCTTCTGCGCTGCCGTGCTGCCGCTGCTGACAACACGGGTGCCCCCGCTCGAGCCGCTCTGCTTTCCTACTTTCTTCATTTTTGACGAGCCGCTGGTGGAGACGATGGTGCCGTTTTTCTTTCGAATGGTCTGCATGCTCGTGATCTTGTTCGCTGCCACACCATCATCCCGGTGGCGGTGGTGATCGGTTGCCTCATCGTCGTCGGCCATCACGGCTGCTGCTGATCCTACTGTCCGCATGCGGTTGCCAGAGTCTTCTACCGACTTGGGCGACGGGGCAGCACCAGCGGGGGCTGATGCGGCGCTCCTCTTCGCCTTTGGCACCACCAACCCAGTCTCCTTTTTAGCACGCATCTTTTGCTTCCCACTGGCGCGGCGCGGCGCGACGTCGTCCATACCAAAGATGTACTCCTCCGGACCATCCTCATTCTCATCCTCGTGATCATCACTGCCGATTCCATAATCTTTCCCATCGACATCCTCTTCCGCACAGGCCGCCGCCGCCGCCGCCGCCTCCGCTTTCGCGTGTTCCACTTGCTTACGTGTAAGCCGCTCCATGTCGGCCTTGGTCAGCGCATGACCCGCCAACGGGGCATCGGCATCGATTTGTTCATAATTCACTGTCATGGGGTGTGGCGCGCTCACATCTGTCTTGCCGTACATGTTCGTCTTGGGCGGGGCGAGCTTCAGCGGCTTTGTGTAGTCGTAGTGAACGTGATTGAGTTCAGCACGATAGTTGTTGTTGAGGTCCTTGCGCGTGTTGGGCACACGCGAGTCTAGCTCCGGGTTGAGAAAGTGAAACCGTCTTTCCGGCTCCTGAGGCGGGACAGCGCTAATGCCACCCTTGACAGTGAGCTCGAGTTTCTTGTTGAGTTGTCGAATGCGCTTCAGTGTGTTAGTCGCCTCCTCCTGCGACCGCTGGCGCCGATGCATCTTTTTCCATTTTGAACGACTGGACTTGGCCATTGTTCAGCTGCCGATGAGTTGTGGCGGTGGTGTCGCTGCTGCTGCTGCTGCTGGTTGTTGTTGTTGTATGCAGGTGAGTACTTCCACCAGCGTCACTGAGAAAGAGCGTGACGGAGCTAACTGTGGAAGGCGGGGAGGGAGAGGTCCCCACGCACCCCCCCAGTGACGGGCAGATTGGGGGGAAGGGAAACGGAGAGTGGAAGAGGAAACACGTATGCACCAGAAATTGGGAGCGCATGGGATTTCAATGAGTTCACAAAATATGGCGGTACACAGAAATGAGGCGTGTGCGTGTGTGTGTGTGTGTTTATGGGGTGGGGAGAGAGAGCTGCTGATAGATGTTGAGCCGCCCCCCTCCCTCCCTCCCTCCCCCTAATGTTAATGCCACTCCACACACACGCACACACACATCGGGGATTGTGCGCGGACGCACGACGTGGACCAATAGGGAAGGACGATCCACCCCCATTGCCCGTGGCTCCACCTCCAGTAGGGCGCTGGAGGGGTGGTGGTGGAAAGGACTGGGGGTGTTCGACTCCACTGAGGTCACTGTTGGCATCCGATTGCGTGCGCACGCCGGTTTCTCTCAAAAGTGTGCTTGTGTGTAGCTGTTGTGTGTGGGCGCGCGCGGGGAGAATGAGGAGGAGGCGATCGTATGGTCGAGCCGGACATTCCCCCCGATTCCTCAACCCTCAGCTGCACCACCATCACACACACACACACACACACACACAGACACACACTTCTTTCACGCACCATTCTTGTGTGTTTTGTTCTCCAAATGTTTAGCAAAAAAAAATGTTGGGTTGCTCTCTGTGTATATAATCCTTACTGTTCTGGTTTAGGTGTAGCATCTATGACACACAATACACACACACACACACACACACACACCACCGGCATATTCACGTGTCTGCCCCGCGTGATGCACCTCTCAATGGGGTGGTGGTGGGGGTGGTGGGGTGTGTGGATGGGCGTTGCGAGACGGCACGGCTGCAGTACCATGTCTCTGTCACACCTGAGTTGCTTCACCGGCACCTCCACTTGCTTCAGCACCGGCTGTACCGCTGCTTCCGGCACCATTCGCGAGACCTTCACCGACACCGACTTCAAAGTTAATCTGTTGTTGTTGCGTTTGTTGGTAGGGCAGTATGGCTTGCTGTTGGCCACGCTGCTGAGAGGTTCCACCACCACCACTGACTGAGTGGTGCTGCGAAGCGCGACGTCGACGTCCTTTATAAGAAGATTGCTGCTGCTGCTGCTGCTCGCTTGGGTTGAGACCAACGCCGACACTGCTGCTAGTGTTCACCGACGACCCTGTCGCTGTCGCTGTCGCTACGGCGGCGTTTGGATAACTCGCCTTAGGCTGGAGCACCACCGTTGTAGTCGTGTGCTGTGTTTGAGGGGTTCCACAGCCGCCACCACAACCGCTGCCTGGCCAAGTTGTAGCGGTCTGCTGGACACCGCCTACACCCCCAAAGACAACATTTGGATAACCCATGTAAGGCGTGTGCGCGAATGTCTGCTGCTGCTGTTGTTGCTCCTGCTGCTGCTGTTGGTGCCGTCCCGTGCTGCCAGTCGTTGCGGTTGTGCTGGAGGTGCCGTCACTGCGTTGACTACTGCCTCCTTCTTGGTCGGCCGTAGTGGAGGCGGCGAAGCCGTTATCGGCGGAGCTGTCGCAATGTCTCACCGTGTGATACTGCTGCTCTTGTTGGTGTTGCCATAGGTGCCGCGGCACGTCGTAGTATACGGCTTGGAAAGGGTAGCTGGAGGACGGGGAGGAGCCAACAGGGTTTACAAACCCATTGCCAGTGCCGCACATAATCGGTTGCTGCTGATGCTGCTGCTGCTGCTGGGAGAACGCTTGGTAGTAGAAGGCTGCTGCTGCGGCGGCCTCCGCTGCTGCTTGCTCCTGTTGTTGTTGTTGTTGTTGTTGGTGCTGCTGCTGCTGCTGGGGGGAGACGTAACCGCTGAGAGGTCGGTTCATCATGTACTCGTTACCGTACGGCATTTGTTGGTGTTGTAGGGCAGTGTAGCCGTAGTTCCCAGTGCGTGTCATGCTCGGTGCGTAAGCTTCGTACAGGGGATCAACGCCTTGCTCTCCAAATCGGGGGGCCTGGACGTCACGCGGAGCCAGCTGTGGCTGGTAGTGCTGCGGCATGGCTGCGTTCACACCCCGGTAGCTACTCTGATTGTCGAGGTAGTCGGTGGTGTTAGCGACGCTCTCACCGCCGTACACACCGTCACCATCGTACACACTGGCCTCGTCCTCCTCCTCTTCGCCTTCCTCCTCCCCAGACGCCCGCACTTCCTCGACGCGGTCGAGGAGACTGTTGCCGCCCATTGTATTCGCAGTCGTGTTGGTGGCGGCACTGTTGCTCGTCCACGTCCCCTCCAAGCTCTCTCCCAAGGGGGCGGCAGAGGTCCGATTGCCTGATACTGTGGCAGTTGTTGAGGTCATGTCGCTGCCCCCGCCCCCGCCTCCGTCGACGTCGTCGCTCCTATCGGGGTAGCCGTGCGCCACAGCCGTTTCTGTCGTCATCGGAGTTGTGGCGGAGTGACTGGTCGCTCCGTCACCAGCCTCGCGAGAGGCTACACAGGGCAGCTGCAGAGGCGGACGGCGTCCGTGAGGATGCTTTGGTGCAGCTGCAGTGGCGACACTGGCGCCGGCTTCGCTCGTTGAGAGGCTTCCACTGTGATTGCTGGGATCGCGTGTGGCCGCTGTTTCGTGCGGCGTCGTCGTCGTGGATACACCGCTGCTGCCCTGATGGCGGAGGGCCGAAGGGCTGGCCTTCTTCACCGCGGTGGAGGCGCCGCTGCTCTGCGTTGCACCACTGAAGCCGCCCCTGCCTGTGTAAGTGGCTGGGTCCAGGGCGTTCGTACTGATAAGGCCTGCCTGCTGCGGAGGCTGCTGGTAGGTTTGCGTTCGCCAGTCGTGTGACAGCATCATGCTCTGCAAGTGAGGGAACGGCGCGGTGGCGTACCTCTGCGCCACTGCTGCACCGCCGCGACTGTCATGGTGCTCTACGCAAGTGCCACTATTCAAATGCATCGGCGACATGGACAGACTCACCTCTTGCTGCGGGTGCAGGTGCGGGCTTATCGGGGGCGCCGCCGCCACGCTGGTTCCCATGGCATGGACTTGTGGTTGCTGCTCGCCGTACATGTTAACGTTGCCGCCCACTGACATAGACGTTGTGTAGGAGTGTCTCGACGTCGATTGGGGCGGTTGTGTGACCCTCATGTGCTGGTCCCTCCCAATGCTTTCTTGGAAGGCGTGCATGGGGGCGTGCGTGCCGTGGTTGGGTTCTTCTCCGTCCGTACCGTGGCCGACGTTGCGGTTTCGCGCTAGCGCCACCGCTTCGGCGGTGCTCGCAGGGCTTGGTGTAGCGGCGAGAGCTTGCTTCATGAGCGCCATATGGACTGCCTGACAGTCCGCATCTGCGGACATGGGTGAGAGACATTGAAGGACGTATTGTATACTGCAGCTGCCGTAGTACTGCGGTGACTGTCGCGCCGCACCCCATTCGGCGAACCACCAGCACAACCATTGGAAGTCACGCATGTGCGTCATGCGTGCAGTCAAGTCGTACTCGGGGTCGAAGGGAGATGTCATGTAGAAATGCTGTCCGCGGCGGGCGCAAAGGGGCGGCTTGGCCACCACTTTGGAGTCGCCGTCGGCGGTGAAGCAAATGCCGCTCGCCTCGTAATCAAAGGCGCAGCCGTAGTAGTGGCAGAAGTCAAGGAAGAGGTCGGATATGTTGGCCTGCCGGTGCAGGAAGTCCACGGCGAACGCATCAAACGCGTTGCTGTCGCTGCCGTCGTTGTGCACATCAAAGGCCCCAATAGAGGCGGGGGCTGGGGCTGATGGTGGTGGTGGTGGTGGTGCTGCTGCTGCTTCCGCTTCCGTCTTTCGACATGCACCGATGCCAGCCTTGTCTCGGCCGTCCACAAAGACCATCGCTGTGCCTGTTGTCCCCATCTCTATTGGCTGGGCAGAGTCCTGACAGACTTTCTCCGGATTGGTATCATCCACACGACTAGTAGCAGCGGCGATCGATGTCGATACTTCAGGTCTCTCACTGGCCCTCGTTGCGTCTGCGGCCGCCGTCACATTGGCGCGCGTATGTTGGCTAGCAGCTTCCATCAGAGGCACCGTGCTCGTGTCCACTACCACCAACGCCTTCTCGCCACGTCCCGTCGCCTCCTCAGAGCAGGGGGTACCAAGGCGTGACTCCCCGCTCAGCACCTGTTCGTGTGGTTGCGGCTCTACTGTCTTGAGTATGTAGTGGTGCGGCGGTGGCGCACGACGTCCAGGTGCGCCCTCCGTCACAGGCACTAGTGGTTCATCACTGATAGTGGATAAACCAGTGGCGAGGCCTTTGTCTGCATTTTCAATGAGGCGGGAGAGCTGCTGCTGGTGCTGCTGCTGTTGTTGTTGGTCATTCGAAGGGGTCGATATGTTGCGGTTGATGGTGCTCAGAGTTGCCAGTACACCATCACCGGGGACACATTCCTCAGCAGCTGAAAAAATCGATTGCAGCTCCTGCGTACGCTCGGTGCCGCTCTCTTCGGCGGCGGCGGGCGCGTCCGTCGTTGTTGGCGACGTTCGCGCCGCTGCCTCCGTTGCTGGGTCACCGACAAAGCCCAGTATCGCTTGGCGGATCGCGCGGAGGCGCTCCTTGTCGTTGCTGGCGTAGACCGCCTTGATGGTGGCGCACGCCCCCGTCCCCACTCTTGTGGGGGATGGGGACCCCCGAGCAAGCGCGGACGCCGCTTCCTGGCTGTCTGTGCCACTGTGATAGGACTCCACCGCATCGCCGCTGCCTTTCTTGTCTAGCGGAGCTCTCTTCTTTCTCTGTGTGTTCTTGATGAGCTGCTCATGACGCTGCTCCACTCGCGCGAGATACTCGCTCAGCATGTACTCTAGCAGCCCGAGATTTAAGGGTGCGGCGCCCATCGTTGGTGGTGCATTTTGGTGGGCGGCAGCGGCGCAAGGGGTTGCAAGGGACGAGGGACTGTTGTTTCCGGCATCGCCACGTTGCACAGCCTCCTCCGTTCCCCAGTTCTGCGGCTCCCCGGCATCTATCCCTGTTGCAGAGCCTCTCTTCTCTGGTGGCGAGGCCGCGGCGTCTCGCTCTCGCAGGAGGAGGAGGATGCGCTTGCGGCATTCGTTGTAGAAGTGGAGAACCATGAGATATATAGCAAAGGAGGTCACCCCACCAGGCTCGTTCTCACCGGCACCGAGGCTGCGCACACAGTACTTGAGAAATAATATGAGTGTGCGGGCGTGCGGAAACACCTCTAATAGCGATCGTGTAAGCTGCATGGACCGCCAGTGTTCGCCACCAGCGAAGGTGATGTCCACCTTCGTGCCAGTCGCCTTATCTGTCAGTTTGATGACCGGTACCCGGGTTGCCGTGATAGACTGGACAAAAAACAGCGGCCCCTCATAAACGGGGACGTAGGTGAAGTGACCCTTCCCCACGCCACCAGCAACACTCCGGACGCGTGGGGTCTGGGTCGCTGCATCGGACGACGCGGTGGCGGCCTTCTCTCCGGTTGCTTCCACCGTGGGCGGCTCCGGCGACGTCGAAGATGCAGCGGCCTTGCTGGGGCCAACCGTTTTCGCAGTTGCGTGCGCCGCATCCGCCTCGGCTGCTGTAGCGGATCCGGCGCCCCCAGCAGGCTTCACATTGAAGCTCTCCATCACCGCTTCAGTGGCTGACCCATGCTCGTCCGCTGCTGCCATGCCCTCTGGCTGTATCTGCGCATGCGTTGCGTTGTTATCTTCGCCCACCTTCAGCCCCACTGCCATCACCGGCTGTGACAGCAGAGTCCCCACCTTAAGTTGTGCACCCCCATTCTCCGGGTAAGACCCACACGAGGAGGACAACGAGGTGTTGTCGTGCAGCAGCGTCGTCGATCGCTGTCGCACGGAGCCACTGCTGCTGCTGCTGCTAGTGCTGCGGACTCCAACACCCAGAATACCCGCTGCTGCTGCTTCTGCTTCTGCCGCTGCTGCTGTTGTTGGTGTTGGTGGTACGACGGGTAGCATAACGCTGGACTTCATCGACGGAGCGAAGAGTCCCGAAAGGTCTACTGTTGTACTGAAGCTGTAGTCCTTCTCGATCTGGCCCCGAAACACCTGTTCGGCCTGCTCTACATCGTCTACAGTGTCGTAGATCTCTGAATCCGCCGCCACCATATCAGGCTCGGGCTGGGGACCTACGCTTGCATTGCCTTCGTGACACACGCCTCTCTTGCAAGTCGAAGTTGCACCGGCGCCAGGGACGGTGCCGCCGAAGCGGAGGCCTGTGCCAGACTCGGAGTGAAGGCAAACAAACTCGGCCTCGCTGTCGACGGTGGTGTTGGCTGTGAGAAACACTTTACGTGTATCCAGGGGAAAGGGAGATGTAGAGGAGCACTCCGTGCTCGAGTCTGTCGGCGGCGATGACGGCGAAAGACTGCAACTGCGCTGAAGCACCCTTGTCGCTTTGCCATCTCGAGGGGTGCTGTGAGAGCACTGTGTGTGACCAGACAAGTCTCGGTCAGGTGGTGAGCCCGCGGCTTCATCGACCTCGTCCATCCCCGGCACCTCATTCGATGTCACCGTCGCATCCAGAGGTGACTTTTTGGCACTACTGCCACCGCCACAGCGCGCGAGACGTTTCGATGGGGTGTCGCACATCGTCCCCGGCTCCTTGGCCTTCACTTCACCTTCCCCGCATTTGCCATCGGGGTCCCCTTCGTGGAGGTTTTGTAGGCTCACTGACGTACACCTTCTGTCGTCAGTGCTACCGCAGCAGCTGCTGCGGCTCTCTCTGGTTCGGTGGTCATCTTCGCCGGGAGTTGTTGCCGCTCTTACTACCTTCGCTCCTGCCGCCGCCGCCAGTGCTGCTTGCCTTGCTCGCTCCTTCTCCTCTCCCATCAGCTGCCGCCGGCGGTGCTGCGCTTCGGCCTCAATAAGTTCCTGGAGACGCAGCGCGTCATTCTTGCTCTCTTCGTTCAACTCCAGGAGAGCCTTCGATAGCCGCTGCAGCGCCTCAAGTGGCGCCATCGGCTGATATCCCACGGCGAGGAGGTCCACGTCACTCGATGGGAGTGCCAGCCCTGTCGTGATGGAGCCGTGGACGCGTATTTCTGCATTCTGGTTAATGTGTTTGCGCAGCACAGCCTCAATGGTCCAGCAGAGCTGCTCTCGGATCGCCTCGTCTTCTGGCTGAAGCGTCAGACATGTCGCCACAAACGTTGGGAGCACAGTGATGAAGTCATAGTACGGGATCTGGGGTTGCTGCTGCTGCTGCTGCTGCGGCGAAGGGTGGTGGTGGTGGTGCTGCTGCAGGGGTTGCTGCCCTGCGTTGCCACCCTCAACGCCGAGTGCGTTGTGGTGCATGAGCATCACGCCACAGCCACTAGTCCCGATGTGTCCGGTACTATGTGGGTTTAGATCGGACAGATTCCCATACATATTGTTCATGTAGTTGCCTGAGTTGTTCATCATCACCGACATGGTTTGCTGTTGTTGGTGGCCATGGCGGCTGCCGCTTTGACGGTTGCTGTTACTTCCACGACTGTACGTAGAGTTGTTGGTCGCACCCCTCTGCTTTCCAGTCGTCGAGTAACCGTGGTTGGTTCCACTGCCCCAGCTCAAGGCTGCCGAGGCCCCGCCCTGCGATCGAGGCGGGATGTGTGGTGAGTTGGTGGCGGGGACATGCTCCGGCACTGCGCCATGCATCATGGAGGACGGCATTTCCATGTCGGCGGGATGTGTAGTATTTATGCTGCCACCGCCGCCACCGTCATGGTTCACACCCCCTAGAGGGTTTGTGGTATGGTGGTGGAAGTGGTGGAGTTGTTGGTGTGGGGGTTGCCCAGAAGCGAGCGGGACATGTCCCAGCGACAGCGTGCGGTGGTGGTGGTGTCGCGACATCGTAGGCGCCATGCTGAGCGTTGGGCTGCAGGTACCTCCCATCCCCATGGCGTTGTTCTTCGCGTTCGGGTTACTACTTGGTGCGTCTGCGCGTTGCACGGAATAGTGTGTGGCTCCTCCAGCCGTCGCAGTCGAGGTAGTGGCAGACGAAGCCCCGGTATCTGCCCCTATCGATCCCTCCGCGTTCGCCGTCGGCGAAGTACCTAGACCAAGAATCGGTATCTGGCTGCTGCGCAGCGGCAGAAGCGAGGACGGAGATACATGTCCAGCAGCTGCTGCTGCTTGTACCTGTGCTTTGGCTGCTGCCGCCGCACCGCGGCCTCGGTGAAGTCCGGGTGCGCGCTGGGGTGAGGGGGTTGCCCTGCCAGAGCTCGAGCTCATGGTTGTGGTGACGGGTTCAAACATGGTTGCCGTAGCACCTGTCAAAGATGTGTTTGCCGCGACGGAGGTTGGCAGGGCTTGGACGCTGATACCGCTGCAGCTAGTGTTGGGGGTAGTGGCCGTCGCCGCAGCGCTGGAGTCTAGCCTAGATGTGGGCAGCCGTGAATGCGGACGCTGCTGCTGCTGCTGCTGTTGCTGATATGGAAGGGAAGCCATTGACGAGGGGCCGTAGTAGCTGTAGGCTTCCATCGGCTGCTGTTGCTGCAAAAGCGAAGATGCAGCGTAGTGCTGCTGTGTAGTTGACTGCTGAGGATGGTGCAGCTGGGGGTACCCGTAGCCATTCATGTGGGTTGGATTGCCGCCGCCGCCACCACCACCACCAAAGCGGATCTGCATTGCACCAGCGCCGGCCGTTCCCACATCCACGAGAGGCGGTTGCCCGGCAGCGTCGCTGAGGCCAGGCATTGTCGCTTTGGGCATCTGTCCTGCGTAGCTCGTTGACAAGGACGGACCTGCCAAGGGGGCCGGCAGGTTGTCGCTTTTGCCCTTCATCGACAGCTGCGGTCCAACGCTTCCACTGTCGCCGATTACCTCTGTGTCACCGGTCCCGTCAAGTGCACCGTCATCCACCTGCGCTTTTGGTACTGCGCCAGACGACGTGGCGGAGGGTTGCCAACCGGGACGGCGGCTCACACTTCTCGTGTTCGGCGCTGCTGATGATCTAGTCGAGATTGACGCCGCGCGCGAGGAAGAAGTGCGTGTGCCCCAGACGGTCCTTGTCAAGGTCCTACCACCGGCTTCAGCTATCGAGCTGCCTTGTGGGAGCGCAAACACGGGCTCACTGCGTTCTGCTTCCGCTTTGACCTCCACCTGTGCTCCAGGCTCTTGGTCTGCTTCTGCCTCAGCCTCTGTTGTTGCCGCCGCCGCCGCCGCCGCCGCTGCTGCTGCTGCCGCCGCCCTTATCTTATGTTTTCGCTTTGCTGAACGAGAGGGCTTCACCAAAGACTCCGTCTCTTCTATTTGCTTACCCGCAGCACCAGACTCTTCCAACACAGTTGAAGCAGGTGGGGCAGAGTGCGTCACTGATGACTCGGCTTCACCCACTTCTGTTGCTGTGGTTTCTTTGTGTTGACCATCCTCGCACATTGCAAGCGGCTGAGGGGGCGCCGCAGGGGAGGTCGTCGTCTCTGGTCCCCCCACCGCAGAGGTCGTTGGTCCAGATTCGGCAGACAGCGATGCGACTAGTGGCAAGCTGCCGCCATCTTGCGGGGTGGCCAAACATGACGACGCTCCCGTCGTCGGGGCTGCCTCGGAGTGGCTTGCTGCCGCGATCACCGGCGCGAGCGTGGTGGCGGTACTGCGATCGCATGCCGCACCACCTGCGAGGCTTGCCGCTCCCGCTACGTCGCGCAGACGGAAGGCCGTGATAGCTGCGCTATCCCGCGATTGTGCGGCGGGTGGCCGCATGTTAGTTCTGTTGACCGAAGAACGTGGTGATTCGTCTGTGGGCTTCGACTCGACTGCATTCACGCTGGGGCGCAACGGGGGTGGCGATGTAGATGTCAAAGCAACGGGCGGTGCCGTCGATCCCGCAACAGCCGCGGCACTGGTCGATGGCGTCGAGGTTGCACCGGACTCCATCCTGCCTACACCCATAAGGGTCGCGGTGCTGGGGCTGCTGTCGTCACCACCACTGTTGCACCGGGCGTGTGGCGGTCGGTAGAGCTTGCCAGGTGATGTTCCGGGGGCCTGGGTGGAGGCAACGCTCGCAACACCCGCAGAGGTTTCATTAACACTGTCTGCATACTCCGGTCGATGGCTTGGTGCCACATCTGCTTTGCAAGCAGTTAAAGTACGAGCAGGAGCAGCCGCGGAAGCCGTTGTGGTCAATGTAGCGGTCGATTGTGCATCCGATGGCGTCAGCGACGGCTTCAATCGGTCCAACAACGAGGTACCCACTGCCAGGGCAGGAACCGACTTAGCGGGCGTGCTGTTCGCTGATGTGAGAAGCGATAACGATGCAGGAGAGGTATCTCGACTCCTTAGAGCCGCTGCACCCATGCCGCCTTTCTGCGTCATCACCACTGTCACAGCAGACGACAGGGGCATTGACGATGAGGTGCCTGGGCCGTTGCTTGACTGACTAAAATTTCTATCCAGCACCGCAAAGCGGTCACGCATGGAGGGCTCTACGTGCGGCACAACGCTCCCATCTGTCTGCAAGGGGTCCACTACATGCGGCCCCCCTGGCATCGATAAAGGTGCTCCCGCTGCTGGTGTGACGCGCAAGGGTTGTGTACGCGTGGATGCCCCTGAGGTCTGCGGAGGCGGATGAGAGGGCCTATTCGAGCTCATTTTTCTTTGGTTTAAACTAGATTGTCAAAGATTATGTTTTTTTTTTTTGCTCGGGGAAGGGGAGGGAGGGGGGGAGTGAAGGGAAGGGGGTGGTGGGGTGGGGGGGAGTCACTAACACGGAAAAATATAAAACCACAATTACACAGAACAATTCTTTTGTTCTCTTCCACACAACAGCCAACAACAACAACAATAAAAAAAAAGAAAACAACGAAACAGAACACCGCCACACCCAAGACAACACTAGCACAAAAAAAAGAGAAAAAAAGGGAGGAGGAGGAGTGGAAAAAAAAAACAGAACAAAGCAACGGCAACAACAAATATAAAAAAAAAGCAAAAAAAAAACAAAGAAGATGGAAAAAAAAAGAGAGACGGGTGATTCGATGATAGACGCAAACCGTTTTTTTCACACACACACACACACACACACACGAAACGCCTGTATCACATATACAGAGCCGTGTTGTGCGTATGTTGTGTTTGGTAGGAGGAGGAGGGGGAGCGGCTGTAGAGTGGTGCAATAGATGTGTCTGTTTCTTCTCCCCCCCACCCACCACCCCCTACACTATTACTCCTCGGACTCAAACAGAAACAGCGTCCAAAGACACTACACACACACACACTCCAAACAGCCACGCGCGAAGAACAGAGATGGTTTCTTTCTCCACTACTTCCCCCTTCGATCAACAGAGCAGGAGAGGGTGATGGTGGTGGTGATGGGGGGAGGAGGTGCCGTCAGGGACCACAACAACCCAGTTTTATCCAGTGATGCCAGCACAGTCAACCGCACGCCCCGCCTGTTTTTTTTTTCCGAGGAGGAGGAAGAGGAGGAGGGAGGAAGAGAGGAGCAAAGGAATGAACACAAAAATAATAAAATCAAAAGTTGCATAGAAATAGCGTACCTTCTAACGGCGTAAGGAGGTGCGACGTGTTTACTGCAAAGTTCACAGAGGCGCGCGAACACACACGCACTCACAGTTCAAACGCAGATAAGAGCACTCGTGTGGGGGGTGAGAAAAAGTGGCAGACAGCGAGGCACACAAGATGCCTCCGGCTACTCCCCCCTTTTTGATATTTTTTTCTTTCCTTGTAATATATATATATATATATATATTCTATTTTTTTTTTCACTCGTTTCTCTTCAGTGTAGTAATGCGCGTATATACTCTCTGCGTTTGTGAAGAATACAGAGGGCCTTTGTCACCTCTCGTCCCGACCACCACACAGCCGTCGTGTGTGAAGAAAATGTGTGTATCCCTCTCTGTCCTTCTGTTCTGTCGTTGCTTCCCCCCTCTTTCTCGCTTTTTTTTGTAGTTGTTGTTGTTGTTGCTGTGGTGGTGTGAGTGGTCACCCCAGTTTTGATCAAAGGACTTATATATATAGATTGATATGTTTGTTTTTTTTCGTGGTGTATGTGCCGCTGGTTGTCGGGGGTTTACTCCCTCACTTTTTTTCACCTCCCCCCCTCCCCTCCCCTCCCGGCCTTGGCCTTATTTTTGTGTGTTCGTTTGAATGTGAGGAGAGGGGGAGAGAGGAAGATATATATATATATAGATATATATAGATATATATAGATATATACACACAATGCCTCCCTTCACCACCACCACCACCACACACACGACGACGACAATGAAAGGATGAGGAGAGGAAAAACAAATTAAAGAAACTACTATATAATTATATATAGAATTATATATACACACAGGCTTCTGGGAATGGGAGGGGGGAGGGGAGGAGTGGTGGGGGGAGGTGAGGTGGGGAGGGGTGTGCCTTCCCCAGGATCTTTTTACTTGTGTAAGGTTGTCTGTGGGTGTGTCAGTGTCCGTACCCACCACTTGCATACATCTATATATATATATATATATATTATAGCGACCTTCTTGTTCGTGAGGTCTCGGTTTACGTACGGTAGGTGATATATATATATATACGTGTGTGTGTGTGTGTGAGAGGAGGGGGGGAGGGGGAGGGGAGATAAACAAAGCGACAGACACACGTTTTTCTTCTCTCCTCCTTTGCCCTCTTCTTTTTTCGCCCCCCCTTGTCTTTTATTCACGTGTCTGCACGTGAAGCGAAAAAAAAAAGCAAAAACTATATATAATAATAATAATATAATCTGTATATATATAGTATGGCGAGCTGCTGTTCTCTCTCTTTTCTTCACCCCCTACAGGTGCGGGGGAGGGAGGGTCGGGGGAGGCGGCGCTGTCTTTGTTCGCTTGTCTTTCCGCCACATGAACACACGCGCCCAACCCCTTCACGTAGAGAGAGTGTGTGTGTGTGTGCGTGTGCGTGGAGGGGGATGGGGAGGTGTAGGGCGGGGGGGAGGTGAGGGGAATAGGCCGTTCACAGATATGTGGGGGATTCGAGCGAATGTTCCCCTCGCTTTTCTTTTGTGCGTGCGCAGATTGGGGGGGGGGAGGGCGTACGAGTGTGTGTGTGTGTGATGAGGTGTGTGTATATATATATATCCAAGGGAAAGAGGGAGGGGGGAGGAGGTGTGTGTAGCAGCAACAGCAACAATAGTCATGAATCACAAGGAGGCATGGCGACCTGCCGCATCGGTAAGGCCCGCGGTAGCGCGCAGCTCTTTATTTTCCGTAGAGTTTTGTCTGGTAGCAGCCCCAAAAAAGGGGGGGAGGGCTCAAGGCAGCATCATCTCCTACGCCTTGTATATATATTTATGTATATATATTGTATATATATTGTATATAAACAGAATCTTTCGCGTGTGTGATTACGTGCTGTTTTGTCACGATTAAAGATGGCAGCGATATGTGATGCAACAGCATTGAGGGGGTGGAAGGGGGAAGGGGGGGAGGTTGTATCCATCTTGACGTATGCGCGTCTCCCTCTGCGTCTGTGGTGCATCAGATCATCTTTTTACATGTTGTAGCCGTTGAATGCATTACGCACACATACTGGTGCACGCTATGGGGGATAAGGGGGTGGGGGGGCAGAGAGAGAGAGAGAGGAGAGGAGGGGCGGGGCAACCGTTAGTCCGAATGTGTATACATACACACATAAGGCCAGTGTATAGGCGGCGGCGGGGGTGGGGTGGGGTGGGGGGGGCGATATTTAGCGGGTATCTATAGCTCGTTGTCCATCGTGAGGCCTCCACTATAGCTATTAACGGTGTGCCCTCCCCCCCCTCCCTCCCCCACACCTCTCCTCCTCCTCTTCTCGGCAGTATCGACTTTTTTTTTCCGTTAGTAATCATCGCCTGCGACGCCGATAGACTGCACATAAAAGCGGTACATCTCCCTCGCTTTATCCATCGCTGCATCCCACTCCCGCTGCGTTTGTTCATCGGCACCAGCGCGCGGCGTGGCTGCGGCTGCTGCAGCGTCGTTACGGCTAATATTGATGGATCCCACGCGGATCATCTCTTGAAAGATCTGCATCGACAGTGCTGAGTTGTTGTCACCGCAGTATTGATCAGCGCCATGCTTCTCTTCAACCCCCTCTTCGGCCTGTGGCGCTGAGTGCCACGTCTGTTGAGGTTGGGAGGGGCCGACCTCGCCCCAATCCGTTGGACACGCCGTTTTTTCTGCCCCGGTGACGATCTCGGTGGCACCGCCTGCTGCTACTGCTGCTGCTGCTGCTTTTTCAGGTGTGTGCCCAGCATTTCTTGTGTGCGACTCAGGTTGATGCTGATGATGACAGTGGTTGCTGCTACAGGCGTTGCTGCTCGACAACTGCCACCGCTGATGGTTTGTCACGAGTTGTTGAAGGTATGGGTTGATCTGCGGCACTCGGTAGAGCTGCTTCGTGAGCGAGGAGCAACCGAAGAATTCGCAAAGGTTTGCCCACATACCATAGTCGAACAGGCTGTATACTCTCTCTCCCAGGGTGAAGCAGTACAGGCTACTTTCCCCCTCGCTATGCTTCACGTCGTACAAGGTCAGGTTTCGGGCTATAGCCCAGAACTGCTTCCATAGGGAAAACACAATGGCCAGCATCACCAAGGGCAGGGCCACTTGGATGTGCATGTAGGCAAAGCGACGTCCGGTTGTCGAAAACACAACGGCTTCGTATTTTCGAGCGATCTCATCGTTACCGGCCGTGCCCCCTAATGTGTGCGACAGTTGAGCGATTTGGCTCATGAGACGACTGTATTCGCATGCGTAGCGGTAGAAGCAGCTCAACAGCGAGAGCAGCGCGACGTGCAACCAAACAAATGCGCGGTGGTTGCCACCGCCGATGGCGATGCCGCCCATGTCGAAGCTATAATGGTCATAGCGTAGGACGACGCGCCCAATCTGCGGGCAGTACTGCGCACGCAGTGGTTTGCGCACCATTGTGCGGAGATCCGCGCCATACAGCAACTCTTTAGGATATTCGCCCTTGACGCTCCGAAGACTCGCGTAGATGCCCTTGCGCTGTCCCTCCGTGCTCGTCACCATGCCAGGAGAGAGGCATAGGACGCACACACTGAGAGCCAAGGTTGCAACAATGGCGGGAACGAGCCACATGCTAAGCATTTTGTGGTCCTCCAAGAGCACGCTGTAGTACATGTAGTAGTAGTTCACTGAGAAGAACCCAAAACAGATTCCCTGTACACCCAAAAAACCGATCCACCAGCCCAAACCAGTGAGGCGGCAGCTGTTGGCATTACGGCTATTGCGCCGCTTCATCTGCAGATAACAAGTGAACATGAGCGGCAGCAATGCCAACAATACAAAAAAATTGTCGGTGATGCAACAGCAGCCGTAGAACAAGCCATGTGGCAACGTGGCAATGGCGAGGAGCTGCAGCACATTTTTTGGAGTGAGCAGCTGCCACAGAGTCCGCGCCGAGTCATCCCGCAACACCTTCTCTCGTGACTGTGTGGTGGTCGCACGACTATACGCCCTCAGAAGCGACCGCGTGTCGCGGAGACTCGCTTTACACTGCTGTTGTCGCTCATCACGCCGGTGGCGAGCAGCGCTGGCGGACTTGGACCGCAGCAACACAATAAGCTTGTCCCTCCAGTACTGCTTCCATGATTGCACCCGCGAGGCCGGTGACTGGGCGAGCTGCAGTGGTGTGACGCCGTTGTTGTTGGCAGCGTAGACGTTGGCCCCTTTTTCGAGCAGCGCCCGCACGAGGGCCACGTCGCCGGTGATCACTGCGCAATGCAGCGGCGTGTCACCGCCGTGCAAAGCGTCCGCGTTGGCGGCTTCCGTTGTGGCGAGGCCTACACCGTCAGCAGAACCAAAGGGTGAGTTGTAGTTCCGAAACGCTGTCGATATGCCGTTGTTGTTCGTGAGCGGTATCGAACTGTCAGAGGGGTGCGTGGGCCACTGTGCCCGGGGCATGCCATTTGTGACACCACATGCGAATAGTGTCGACGGTGTGCTAGCTGTGTGAGCAGGGTAGTCGTCGCCGTGATCAATTCGAACGGTCCCGGCGCCAGCCGACCACCCTTGGTTGGGCAGCCCCGTCGCTGGCAACGCAGTAGATGACAGAGCATCCCAGTCATCCCTCATGTTGACATCCAGGCCTACTTGCTCAATGAGATACAGAGCCGCATAGATGTTGCCAAGGGAGCGACACGCCGTATGTAGTAACCGCTCGCGCGCCGCCGCTTCGTGAAAGGCTTCTTCACCCATCGACACCCGCAGCGTCTCCATCAAGTGCGGGTAGGCAACAGCGTAGCTCAGTACCGTACGCCCTCGCGCATCCTGCACGTTCAGGTCAGCCCCTTTCGCCAGCAGCAGCTTCACCACCTGCGTGTTCTGCCGTGCTGCGGCCACCATGAGCGGTGTCTGTCCCTGCCCGTTCCGCATGGCGGCGTTTATATCGGCGCCATTGTCGATGAGAAACGAGACGATCAGCTGGTTCTGGGAAGACAGGTGCAGGATGTGGCTCGTGCTGCCTCTGCTCTCATCCTCTGCACAATCACCACACTCTTTACCCATATGGCTTCCAGCCAGAAAGTCACACGTATTGTCACCACTGTCGAAGGTGACTTTGTTTAGCGCCTCCACCGTACCCGCCGCGGCAACGTGTAGCGCTGTCGCGCCGTCTTCGCCTCGCGTAGCGTTGACTGGCACGCCACTCATCATAAATGTCGTGAGAATCGCAAAGTCTGCATCGTTCAATAGACACTCAAAGAACGTGCGCCGGTCTACGCGGGTGTGGTCGAGGTCAATCGGCTTGTCCCGGCCCTGCGCTGCGCCAGTGTCGGGAGTGCTGCCAACATCGGGTTGCAGATAGTACGAGAGCGGGAGCGGTCCACCGTTTTTTTCAATAGCGCCGTGGAACACCTGCATGGTCGTGTGTATGTGGCGGTGGTGTGGTGTGGGATCTGATTATAATAGATGGTTTGTGCGTTGGAGCGAGGGCGGTGACAAGCAACACGGCGCACACAGACACACGACGTTGGTGTTGTACTGCTACAACGACGCGTGTGGCGATTAGGAGCTATACTCTACGAAAAAATGTTCACTCCTTAGCGACACAGCGAGTAGGTGAGAGAGAGGGAGGGAGGGGGGTGGGGGAGAGGGGGGATGGGATGGGAAGACCAGACAGAGAGGCGGTTCATGTGACCGAGACCGCGTGAGACACGCCGCGGCACCGTACTAACCACCATCCCGCACATCGATGCGTTCCGCTCGCTGTCTCTAGTAATGCCTCCGCTCCCGAGAGAGAGAGTGGAGTGGGGTGGGGTGGGGTGGGGGGGAGGAGGAAAGATTTATTCTCTGTGTGTTGAGAGTTTTTTTTTTGTGATCTCGTGAGGCACCTCTCCCCCTTTTTTCTCTTTTCTAATTCACACACACACACACACTCTCAGGCACACACGATACGGACAACCAAAAGAAAACAAGGTGCTACGCTTCACGTGACCGCTTACGATCCACCACCGCGTTCGCTTCACCGAGAACCACTGGCGCACCCTGCGGCATCACCACCGCCGCCGCATCCACAGCGAGGACGCCACAACTGCTACTACTATTGCCGTTTTTTGTTGGGGCATCACCCATCCTTCTCATCGCTACCGGTGTGAAGAGGGCACGTGTTGTCTCCTGCTGCTGCCGCGCCAGCTCCGCGAGCGGCACCGCATCGTACGCTCGCAGACCGTCCAGAAGTCGACGTATTTTGGTTAGTCCCCGCTGCAGCTCTTTTCGAGACGCCGCCAATCGTGCACGAGCTTGCTCCATACGCGCTTCAAGAGTACTTCGAGTCAAGGTTAGGCTCAGCTCTTCTGGTGTCTGGAGAGGACTCGCAGTGCCGGGGGAGAGCGAAGAGCCGTCACCCTCGCCGCGCCACTGCTGGCCATCTGCCGGCGACGACGCCAGTGGCGAGGCCGTAAAGATGTCAACAGCTGCGCGGCCTTTTGTCTTACTCAGCTCTCCGTCACTGGTTGATGATGATGCCGTCTCTGTGCGAGGAGCTTGCTGCTCCTGCAGTGATGCAGTCGAGTCTGCGTTGGATAACAGTTGTCGCGCATCGTGCAGCTGCAGTGCCTTGCGGTAGCAGCCCACCTGCTTTGCCGCTTCTGCACTACAGAGGAAGTGCGGCCAGACGATCTCGTGGAGGAGATGGCAGCCACCGATGGGGAGCAGAGGTGTGTCAACGAGAACCCGCTGCAGCACAGCCGTCACCGCCAGCGCGGACGCCGGGTTCGAGGTGGCTGCACTGCCCAATATGCTTGTCTGCGCGATCGCCAGGCGCTGTGTCGCGTCTAGCGTGGTGGGTGTCGTCGCTACATCTTCTGTCATATCACCCGAGGTTAAATCCGGGTGCTGCTGCTGCTGCCGCTGCGGTGGTGGTGGTGGTGAGAGGCGCAACGAGCGTGGCGTCTCACTAATCATGAAGGGGTTCCGTGAGACGCGCTCCAGCACAAAAGCCGAGAATGATGGTGCCGGTGTGCTGGTCGACGCTGCAGAGCTTCTCGCGGCCCCTGCTGCGGATGGTAAAGGGGTCGATAGCGACGGCAGCATCTCGTTTTTTTTTTCGTGTGTGTGTGATCGCAACCGCCCCCGCCCCCCTGAAGGAGAAATACGTGCTGCGAGCGCGGTTGTGCGCGTTGGTGTGTGCCGCAGCCTTGGATTCGGTACGACAGATGAAGGAGGAGGGATGAAGGGAGGGGGGATGAAGGGAGGGGCAAGCGCCGACGCGCACGACATGACATCCATCTCAGGTATATACGCTTCGTTGGGCGCATTTTTTTTTGTCCAGACGGGAAAAGGGGAGGGGGGTGGGTGGGGGGTTGCTGCTGTTTGATGATGCTACTTTTTAATAGTTTTGTTTGTTCAACACTTTATGATAAGAGCCTGCGAGGCGGGGAAAGAGAAAGAACGCTGTGTGTGTGTGCGCGTGTGTGTGTGTGGGGGGGGGGGGGGAGGGGATGCAGGCACTCCAATACACACACACACACACGCGCAAAAAAAAAAACGAGATGCTGCCATCTACGTGTCTACCACACAAGAAGCAATCGAAGCAATCGTTACACATGTATACAACATGCACACGTCAAAGGAGAAGACGCATACATTTTAATTATATAAACTAAAGCGTACATTGAACAGGCAAAGCCGCTGCTGACAGCCAAGCGTTTAGAGAGAGAGAGAGGTTGCACAGCTGCTACCCCCTTCCTTCCCTCCCTTACTCAGACGCTTAATATATATATATATATATATATCTGACTGCGGCCGTGCTTTCGTTCACGAAACCCCGCAGGGCGGCACCATCCAAACTTTATAAAGGCAGCCTCCCCCCCCCTCCCTCCCCCTTTCTATCATACGAGAAGTGCAACCGGAGGAGGAGGAGGAGGAGAGGAGAGTCGCAGAGAGAAGAGGAAACACGGCTTAACAATGGCACGGCAGGTTATGTACGGCACGTACTTGATTGGCAAGTTAAGTGATCCTCGATCGTTTCTGCTCTCGTGCATGCGTGTACGGCACGGTTCGTCTACATGACTTTGCGGTCCGTATGACGGTCGTTGCCCCCCTCCCCCCCCTTTTTGTTGTTTTGCGACTGTGCGGCAATGTGGTATGGCGCATCCGCTTCGCGCTGTTCATCTGGTTGCTTTGGGTGATCCATTTTTACCTCGAGAGCACCGCAACGCCACTCTTCGAGAAGCGCAGCTGTTCGCCTCTCGAGAAGCCAATCGTTGTGACGATACGTTCGATTCTACTCTAGGAGCAATGATCCCCCTCCCCGTGATGGTGAGTCCGCCCTCCCCATCCCGCCACCGCTGAGTCTCGCGCTAGTCATGTGCGTCGACGTTTTCATTGCGACTGATCTTCATGGACTTGAGCGTTTGCAGGAATTGCCGGAGGCTCACATATCCTGTATGTTGGGGATCGCAGAGCCGATAGTACTGCATTGCCTGTTCGGGCGTCTGGACGTGCTTGTACGTCAAACACAGGGCTCTGAACCTACTTGCATCGATCAAGCCCTTGTACTCGGGATCAGCGGCGCGAAACTGCAGGATGGCATCCATGTACTCAAATCGACTCAGCCCAAAGAGGGACGACGGGTCTGGCTGATGCCTGCTGAACCAAGTGATGAAGTCGTCCTGAGAGACGTACCCCTTCCGTCCCCGATCCATGCTAGAGAATATGGTGTCCATGTCCTCGTCGCGTTGGACAAAATTCATGCAAACACACAAATCTCGCAGTTGTGTACGGTTCAGCTGGCCCGTGTCGTCGTCGAACATCATGAAGACGCCGATCAGCTGATCGCAATCGATCTGCGAGAGCCCGTAGTGCGGCAGCAGGTCTTGGGAATAGGTAGAGGTGAGGACGACGGGTGAGCGGTTAGTGTGCAACCCACTACCACCACCACCCTGATTACTTGCATATGCTGTTTCCTCTGACGGGTTCGCTGCAACCCCCGCGGGGGGTAGCCGAGGCGGGGATGAGATGTGATCTGAGCAGCTGGCTGATGTCGTCTCAGCGGGTGTGTCTTTGAACAAGGTACCAGCGCCCTCTCCGGGCGACGATATGCAGTTGGCACGCACCGTCGTCCATGTCGGGTTGTCCCCGATGGGGGTGTAGCCGTCCTCGATTTCGTGCTGCGCTCGACGCGGTCCACCGTAGTTTGTTGGCGGCCTGCTCAGGAGGGGCCGAGATGGTTGCGCCTCATCAACTGCAATGTCAGGTTTTGTGATGGCGTCTGCTGAGACAAACCATTCAACGCTAGTTGGCGCGGTTGAGGGGCTTTGCTGCTTCTGCCCTGCTCGGTTCACCTCCTCACATGTGTGGTGGTGCTCCGAGGACTCACGCGACCCTCGCCAGTGGCAGTACTGACACTCGACCTCTACCCTCATGACAGCGTTGAGCAACACGCGGTTGGGCTGCTTTTCCCTCTGCACAGCCGTTTGGCAGATGGGGCACTGGAGGGCTTCCACTATCCTGGGCCGCGCCGCCTGCTGCGCGCGGGCTGCATCGATGCATTGCTTGCAACATATGTCTCCACATGGCTCCAATTCCACTGGGTCAATCCAAGGGTCGTGGCAAAGGGGGCACAGAAGCAGTGGATCGATGTTTTGTCCTGGCACGATCGTGAACTGCCGCCACGGCAGTGGGACCCCCGCCATCTTGACGATCGCAGCAGCGCAGAGAGGGGTGTCTCACTGCCGTCGCGGCAGTTCACGATGATGCCAGGACACCGCGCGTATGAGTGACAGACACACACACACACGCACACGCACACGCAAAGGGTTGTCAGGAGTGGTGATGGAGGAAAACGAGCGAGGAAAGAAAAAAAAATACCAAAAAAAAAGGACTGCTAAAAAGGAGAGGAGTCGATGCAATATTAGACGTGTGCCCGCGTGTGTGCGTGCGTGTGTGTGTGTGTGTGTGTACACTCCGTTTTGGAGAGGTGGAGGCTAACGCATACTCACACCTCTACGTGCACTCCAAAGAGCGACATTGGCGGGTGGAGACACAACAGCATCCGCGTTCCACAACAACGATAATAAACCCAGCACAAAAAAAAACCCAGGGAGCAGGTGCGAGAGAGAGAGAGAGAGGAAAGTTGTGAGCATGTACGTGTATGGGTGTGCCTGTGATGGTGGTGGTGGTTGTGTTGTGTTGTGTGTTGTGGGAAGACTTGAGCCGACTGACACGAGTAGCCGTAAAAGCACAGCCTCTCTCATCACCATTGAAGAGAGTGGGCGTTGAAGCCTGTCCATGAAGGAAGCAGAGCAGAATGAAGAGAGAGGAGGAAGGGGGGGGGGCTTGACTTGCCCGGTCTCACGAGCTGCATCATATTCGAACTCCCGCATCCTGCAAATCCTTCAAGGGATCCGTTTTTTCTCTTCTGGTACACACTCACCCCTCCCCTCCTTGTCGTCTGTGCGAGAGAGGCGGGAGGGAGGGAAGGGGGTGAGGGGTGAGTGAGTGCGTGTGTGTTCACCCCTCCTCCCCCTCCCCCCCCTTCCTCCTCTCCACGCAGCGACGGCGCTTGAAGCTGAGAGGTAGAGGTGGTTTGTTTTTTTTCTTCTACTTTTTTTTCCCCCAAGCTCATATAATAATGACGGAGTGGGTGGGGCAGAGACCTTCACATAGGCCGTCAACAGCACCACCATCGGGTGGGGTGGTGGCGGCAGATCAGTAACAGCCCGTAAGCGTTTGCCTTCATTACATACTGCACACTAAAAAATACGCAAACACATGTTGATCTATTCGAGCTCGAGAGAAGACGGTGAAACTCAGCTCCCCCCT
Source organism: Porcisia hertigi (assembly GCF_017918235.1). Taxonomy (NCBI): domain Eukaryota; phylum Euglenozoa; class Kinetoplastea; order Trypanosomatida; family Trypanosomatidae; genus Porcisia; species Porcisia hertigi. Next base: position 182,714 of record NC_090563.1, read on the forward strand.
CTTTTTTCTCCTCCTCCTCTTCCCCCCCTCCCCCCTCCCGTTCCGACTGACCACTACAGGGCTGCTTCTCTGCTGCGTTTGGTTAGGGGGAATCACACACGTCCACTCGCACTACCTGTTCCAAGCACCCAGTCACGGTCGAAGCATCGAGTAGGCGATGTCCATGACGTCAGCTTCGATGCGCGGGTACGTGGGGTGATGTGCAAGCACGCGCTTACATATGTCAATCGCCTTCACTGGCTCGCCACCGCGCAGGTAGTTGAAGCCCAGCTTGTATCCGACAGCCGGGTCGGACTCCTGGACCAACTCCCATGCTTTTTGATAGCATCGCGAGGCTTCCTTGTGCTTCTGCTGTCGCTCATGGATCACGCCGAGAGCGTTCCAGGCGGCTCCGCAGCCCTGGTTTGCTGCTAGCACCTGCTGCAACACGAGCCGGGCGTCCTCCAAGTGGTTTGCATGGGTGTCCATGTACGCTTGCAGCAGCATGGCACGCTCGATCGTGTCGTCCTCGGAACAAGTGAGGAGAGCCATCGGTGGAGAGAGGACAGCCGGAGCTGGCGGTGGGGTACCGCCATTGGATGCGGTGTTGTGGCTACTCTTGTCCACCTGCTTTCCCGCATGCTTCATAACCTCCGCCACCGTCGTTTTGACATCTGTGCTGGCCCACAGCCTCGCCAGCACATTGCGCGCCGCCGTTTCTTGTCCGGATATGAACAGGCACATGGCCAGCCCAAGAAACGCGGCCGGATGCACTACTTTGCACTGTAGCGCGAAGGCGAGTGTGGCGGTGTTGTTGCTGTTGTTGCTGCGCTGCGCCGCGGCCTCGTGCATGCCGGCGAGAAGCCGGAGGTCTTCGTCGTCGTCATCCGAGTCGTTCTGGATGACATTCCTCGACGACTTCGCTGCTCCGGCGGCAGCAGCAGCAGCAGCAGCGGGGCTGTTTTTCAGGCTGCCACCGTCGCCCCCTTTCGCGGCCGTTACACCGCTCGCGTCTTTCAGACTGGGCCCGCCGTCCGTTTCTGCGAACACGATACACTCCAGGAAGAGATGCATGGCGGTCTCGATCTCCGCTGGGCGTCGCGTCGCCATTGTGCAGTAGGCCTGAAGAATGCGTCGTTCTTCGCTATGCACCGGCAGCAGCAACAGAAGTCGCTCCGCGAAGCGAATGTTATCGTGCAGATCTGTACTACCAGTCGCAGTCGCTGCTGCCGCCGAGGCGTGCTTGTTTGAGGAATGCTGTTGTTTTGCGGTAGGCGGTGGGTTTGCCTGCCCCGCTGGGTTCGCGCTTCGCACCCAAAGATCCTGGGTGGTCGGCACCAGGTAGATGCGAATCATGCGCACCAGGGCCCGCGTACACCACGCATTGTCGGCTGGCAGACGGGCCAAGTTGAAGTGTCGAAGCGCCTCGGGGTTGTTATTGCAAAAATGCTCGTAGAGGCCGCGTGCGTAGCTCAGGCCCGGGTCTGCGCGTTGGCCCGCCGGTGTGGCTGCCGCCGCGGCCCGCTCGAGCGTATTTTTGGCGTCGGTCAACGCCCCGGCGTGGTAAAGCAGGACGAGGTAGTACACCAAAGCCTCGTAGTGCTGAGGATTCTTCTCCAGGAGAGTCTCGAACATGGCGCGAGCGTCCTCGGTACGGCCCTGCTGCGTGTACAGGTTCGCCAGTAGTATCACTGCCTCTCCATTGCCTGTGCTGCCACCATCCATGCGTAGAACAGTCGTGCAGTACTGCTCACACTTGTCCATATCCCCGGTGCGGTAGCAGAGCCGCGCCGACTCGAGCTGGGCACGCTCGTTGGACTCATCGTACGTGATAGCCTCTTGCAGGTACTCACGCGCGTTCGTGAGGCGGACAGCAATGGCGGACTGGATCGCCAGCGCCGCCGCAGCCTCCACTTTCTTGTCTGTCATAATGACTGAGGCCGGCGGCGGGGCCGGGGTACTGTAGATGCACCGCGCGCCGAGTTCCGCACAAATGCCGGCCATGACCACGCGCTGCTCGGCGTGCACGTCGGCTGTCTCGGCACGTAAATGATGATCGAGGAGGCGCCGTTGCAGCGATCGGGCAGTGCGAAGAGCCGCGAGAGCTACATCGCCGTGATCACGGCTTGCAGCGCCACCGGTATCGGTGGCTGTGCCCTGCGCGCTCAGCGGCACCGTCCATGGCTGGTCACGCAGCACCTTGTACAGGAGGAGGTAAAGGTTGATCTGCTCAATCGCCGTCACCACCGCTTCTTCAGGCGCCGCCGCTGCTGCGGTGGGCGTCAGCCCTTCTTCTCCAGCGCCCGTCGAGGATAGCTCGTACACAGGCGACTGCAGGATTGTTTCGCGCGCCTCATCGATGCGGCCCAGCCGCCACTGCAGCGTGGCAAGATCGGCCCGCACGGCGGAGAGGTACGGATCGGTCGTGAGCGCGTCCTGGTAGTACCGGACCGCCTTGGCGTAGTCGTGTGACGCAACAAGAGCGCGGCCGACGCGCACAGATAGCTCGTTGCTGGATGGGGAAAGTGCCTTGGCCTTCTCGTACGCCGCGATTGCCTTCTCCGGTTCCTGGATTGTCGAATAGGCGTCGCCAAGCTCCACGTAGCTCTGCGCCGACTGCACCGCCTCCGCCATTTCTTCGAAACAGCGGATGTACATGGCGACGTTGTGCTTCTGCGAGAGAAAGAGTTTCCCAAGCTGCGAGTGGGCGGCAATGTAGTACGGGCTCTTGCTCGGCACCTGCCGAAGCAGTTCGATGCTCTTATCCACATCTGTGCGCGCGGCCAGCATGGCTTGTGCAATGGCGACGCGCCCCACCTGCGTGGATTCCCGAAACTTGAGTGCCGCCTCCGCTAGCGTCGTGCGCGCCGCGTCGACGTCGCGTACGCGCAGCTGCGCCTGCGCCAGCTGAAGGTATAATGTCACTAGCTCTGGCACACTCAGCGACTGTATCTCATTGCCCGAAGGGGCTGTGGTGGCGGCACTCTTCACCGCGTCGAGGGCGCGTTGCAGCGACTTGAGGGCCTCCGTCGACTTGCCTGTGGAGCTTTGCACGGTGCCAAGCAGCAGGTTATACAAGGGCTGCTCCTGTATGGAGAAGTTGAGGGTCAGTGCCTGCTCAAGAGCTCGGCTGGCCAGCTTGACATCCCCCATGTACTGGCATATCTGGCTGGACAACAAGAACGCTTCCGGTAGCGGCTGTTCCTGGACGAGAAGCGTGCTCTTGAGCAGATCCTGTGCTTTGCGCACCTCTCCCGTGATGAACCACACCTTGGCCAGCATGAGCTGGGCCTCCATGCAGGCTGGCAGGCGCTGTACGATAAATTGAAGATGACGTCCACATTTTTCACCAACCACGTCGGCCTGCTTGAACATCGGGTCCGGCGGTTCGTTGCGACAGTGAATCAAGTACGCATGAGCAACACTGAGCGCGACGGGTGCGTTGAGATGAACGTACATTTCCATTCCACAGCCCGCCAGCGCATTGACATCCTGCTTGATCGCATCGGCGGCCTGGTCCAGATACCGCAGCACCGTCGTCTCCTCCTCCACGCCGCGTCGGCGCCACTGCAGCTCTGCGTTCAGCAGGCAAAGCTCAGCGTTGCGCTGTGTGGCCGGCTGCAGCTCGTTGCAAAACTGTAGTTGCTTTGCTGCTTCCTCCAGCTCGTTTTGGTGCAAGAGGCACGTGACAGTACCTAAAAGCGGGGCTAGGCTGTCCGTCAGTGTTGCCGCCTTTCGGAACGTCGCCGATGCAGCTTTGTAGTCGCGTCGATACAGCTGCTGGTACCCCAGTCCGCAGAGCACATCTCCGTTGCGGCTTTCCAGTGCACACGCCAGCTCCGAGAACTTCGTTGTGGCATTCAAGAGATCCAACCGATCACCGGCCAGGCGTGAAAAAACGAGCGCGTATTGGTGCAGCAGCGCCACGTTGCGCGGCTCCTTGACCTGAACGGCTTCGAGCAGCCGGCGCAGACGCACCGCCGCGGCGTCGTAGCGGGTGTCCTTTCCAAAGGCGTAAAGTGCCTCGAGCGTGAGGGCCTCGACGTTGTCCTTGTCTCGGGCGAGGATGCGGCGGGCCACCTCAATCGCTTGATCCCAGTCCTCGGCGTGCATGAGTAGGCGGGCCTTGGTCACCAGCGGGGGAACGCTGCAGTTTGGGTAGAGAACGACAAGGCGGTCCAGCAAACTTTGCGCCCGTGTGATTTGTGTTTTTCGCTCCAGGAAGGCCACATAGCCAAGAGCGGCGTTCATATCAGTCCACTTGGACGCACTGCCTCCCCCACCACCGTCCACATCGCTGCCGGCCTGGAAGAAGGAGTACTGCACCTCCTCCATCTTCAGCGCACTCGAGAAGAGCGACCCCGCCTTCTCCAGCAGCGCGCTGCGACCTGAGAGTAGGTCTACCCAGCCGCGAATGGTGGAGAAGTTCGTGTACTCGTCTCGGTACGCCATCGCCGCCTCGTTGTCAGTGAACTTGAGGAGGATGTCTCTGGCCGTCTTGAGGTCACCGGTTGCCCAGCACAGCGCAGCTGCCTGTACCCAGCCCCCCATGTTGTCTGCAACCTCCAGAGCGTCGAGCCTCGCTTCAGTCTGCCCCAAGCCCTCCTGGTCCCGGTTCTGTTTGTAAATGAACTGCATGCCCATGAGCGCCGGTACGGCGGTGCTGCGGCGCGACTCGACAGCCTTGTACTCACGAAGGGCCTCGTTTGCCATACCTTGCCGATCAAGCGTCAGCGCGCGCCACACACGAAACAGGTGGTCGTCTGTGGTGTGGATGACAGACTGGCACACCTCCTCTGCATGGTGCCAGTACTGCTCCCGGACGTAGAAGAGGAGGAGGGCATAGTTGGTGCGCAGGATCGTGTCGGTCATGATTGGGGCTTGGATACGACAAAGTGAAGAAGGGGGATGGGGGCGCAGTTGACACCACACAGCTACTAAGTGACGGTGTCTACCGCAATGTCTCTCTCTTGTTGTCCCTCTGTGCCTGTGATATTTGTAATCTCACTTTGTTGTTCCCAGCGTGTGTGTGCGTATGTGCGGCGAAGTGCTTCTTTGGAGCCAAAAAAAAAAGATGAGGAGATGCCTGCACTTGGCGTTGAATGTAGTCCACACCTTCTTACTCTACCCTCTCCTCTGACGGTACAATGGGTTCTGTGTGTGTGTATCTCTGTGAGCTTCCCTGTGTGGTGGTGGTGGTGGTGTTGACTCCGTCCACCAGCCCCCCCGTCCCACCGTCCCCAACACGGCAGAATGGCACAGCGGTCCAAAACCAACAGTATAAAGATGGAGGAGTGAAGTGACAGTCAGTGAAGTGAGCGAGACAGGGAGGAGAGCGCCGTCAGCCGGGTGGGAGACACAAAAGAGAGCGGCGCGCTGAGGCGTAAAAAAAATGAACACACCATTCAGTGCTCACACTTTTGGAGACAACCTCTTCACCAATTTGCACGTCTGTGTGTAATTTTTTGTCCAGGAATTCCTCCGCTCCACACACACACACACACACGCGCGCGGGCGCGGTGGTCGTCTATTGGCCGCCCCCCCTCTTCCTCAGAAAAGGGGGAGCGCAGACAGCGGTCGAGGAAAGGTCATCATTCGCCACGGGCTCAGGACAGTGCGTGGGCGGCGGCGGTGCACAGACACGCTTCCGCATGGACCCACACCGCACCGCCAACGGCAGATGCCACGCTGGCACACGACAGAGGCTGCGACAGCGGGGCGGGGGCGGGGTAAGTGTGTGAGGGGGTGTTGCATCAGCCATACAAAAAGAACGGAACTGTAAGCGATCATTCATCTACACGGATCAGATTGAAGGGCTAACTTCAATGAACTGCTATGATATGTGTCGCATCATATGCATGGACGGCCGCATGTCCGCACCCGCCTTCCCTTCCCCTCCCCTCCCCTCCCCCCCCTTCCTCTCCACTCGTGTTCACCACACTTGCATCTCCGTCACTGCTATCACAGGCTGCACAACTAATGTGGGTGTCTGCACAGTCTGCTTACACAAGCACGTGAGCACACATACACACACCACCACCCTCACGAGTGGAACACCCGTCCATTTAATACACTCTCTGATGCGTTTTGTTCGGCCAGCACACACACGCGCGCGGGCGCGGTGGTCGTCTATTGGCCGCCCCCCCTCTTCCTCAGAAAAGGGGGAGCGCAGACAGCGGCCGAGGAAAGGTCATCATTCGCCACGGGCTCAGGACAGTGCGTGGGCGGCGGCGGTGCACAGACACGCTTCGGCATGGACCCACACCGCACCGCCAACGGCAGATGCCACGCCGGCACACGACAGAGGCTGCGACAGCGGGGCGGGGGCGGGGTAAGTGTGTGAGGGGGTGTTGCATCAGCCATACAAAAAGAACGGAACTGTAAGCGATCATTCATCTACACGGATCAGATTGAAGGGCTAACTTCAATGAACTGCTATGATATGTGTCGCATCATATGCATGGACGGCCGCATGTCCGCACCCGCCTTCCCCTCCTCCCCTCCCCTCCCCCTTCCTCTCCACTCGTGTTCACCACACTTGCATCTCCGTCACTGCTATCACAGGCTGCACAACTAATGTGGGTGTCTGCACAGTCTGCTTACACAAGCACGTGAGCACACATACACACACCACCACCCTCACGAGTGGAACACCCGTCCATTTAATACACTCTCTGATGCGTTTTGTTCGGCCAGCACACACACGCGCGCGGGCGCGGTGGTCGTCTATTGGCCGCCCCCCCTCTTCCTCAGAAAAGGGGGAGCGCAGACAGCGGTCGAGGAAAGGTCATCATTCGCCACGGGCTCAGGACAGTGCGTGGGCGGCGGCGGTGCACAGACACGCTTCCGCATGGACCCACACCGCACCGCCAACGGCAGATGCCACGCCGGCACACGACAGAGGCTGCGACAGCGGGGCGGGGGCGGGGTAAGTGTGTGAGGGGGTGTTGCATCAGCCATACAAAAAGAACGGAACTGTAAGCGATCATTCATCTACACGGATCAGATTGAAGGGCTAACTTCAATGAACTGCTATGATATGTGTCGCATCATATGCATGGACGGCCGCATGTCCGCACCCGCCTTCCCTTCCCTCCCCTCCCCTCCCCCTTCCTCTCCACTCGTGTTCACCACACTTGCATCTCCGTCACTGCTATCACAGGCTGCACAACTAATGTGGGTGTCTGCACAGTCTGCTTACACAAGCACGTGAGCACACATACACACACACACACACACACACACACACACACACACACACCACCACCCTCACGAGTGGAACACCCGTCCATTTAATACACTCTCTGATGCGTTTTGTTCGGCCAGCACACACACGCGCGCGGGCGCGGTGGTCGTCTATTAGCCGCCCCCCTCTTCCTCAGAAAAGGGGGAGCGCAGACAGCGGTCGAGGAAAGGTCATCATTCGCCACGGGCTCAGGACAGTGCGTGGGCGGCGGCGGTGCACAGACACGCTTCCGCATGGACCCACACCGCACCGCCAACGGCAGATGCCACGCCGGCACACGACAGAGGCTGCGACAGCGGGGCGGGGGCGGGGTAAGTGTGTGAGGGGGTGTTGCATCAGCCATACAAAAAGAACGGAACTGTAAGCGATCATTCATCTACACGGATCAGATTGAAGGGCTAACTTCAATGAACTGCTATGATATGTGTCGCATCATATGCATGGACGGCCGCATGTCCGCACCCGCCTTCCCTTCCCCTCCCTCCCCTCCCCCTTCCTCTCCACTCGTGTTCACCACACTTGCATCTCCGTCACTGCTATCACAGGCTGCACAACTAATGTGGGTGTCTGCACAGTCTGCTTACACAAGCACGTGAGCACACATACACACACCACCACCCTCACGAGTGGAACACCCGTCCATTTAATACACTCTCTGATGCGTTTTGTTCGGCCAGCACACACACGCGCGCGGGCGCGGTGGTCGTCTATTAGCCGCCCCCCTCTTCCTCAGAAAAGGGGGAGCGCAGACAGCGGTCGAGGAAAGGTCATCATTCGCCACGGGCTCAGGACAGTGCGTGGGCGGCGGCGGTGCACAGACACGCTTCCGCATGGACCCACACCGCACCGCCAACGGCAGATGCCACGCCGGCACACGACAGAGGCTGCGACAGCGGGGCGGGGGCGGGGTAAGTGTGTGAGGGGGTGTTGCATCAGCCATACAAAAAGAACGGAACTGTAAGCGATCATTCATCTACACGGATCAGATTGAAGGGCTAACTTCAATGAACTGCTATGATATGTGTCGCATCATATGCATGGACGGCCGCATGTCCGCACCCGCCTTCCCCTCCCCTCCCCTCCCCCTTCCTCTCCACTCGTGTTCACCACACTTGCATCTCCGTCACTGCTATCACAGGCTGCACAACTAATGTGGGTGTCTGCACAGTCTGCTTACACAAGCACGTGAGCACACATACACACACACACACACACACACACACACACACACACACACACACACACACCACCACCCTCACGAGTGGAACACCCGTCCATTTAATACACTCTCTGATGCGTTTTGTTCGGCCAGCACACACACGCGCGCGGGCGCGGTGGTCGTCTATTGGCCGCCCCCCCTCTTCCTCAGAAAAGGGGGAGCGCAGACAGCGGTCGAGGAAAGGTCATCATTCGCCACGGGCTCAGGACAGTGCGTGGGCGGCGGCGGTGCACAGACACGCTTCGGCATGGACCCACACCGCACCGCCAACAGCAGATGCCACGCCGGCACACGACAGAGGCTGCGACAGCGGGGCGGGGGCGGGGTAAGTGTGTGAGGGGGTGTTGCATCAGCCATACAAAAAGAACGGAACTGTAAGCGATCATTCATCTACACGGATCAGATTGAAGGGCTAACTTCAATGAACTGCTATGATATGTGTCGCATCATATGCATGGACGGCCGCATGTCCGCACCCGCCTTCCCCTCCCCTCCCCTCCCCTCCCCCTTCCTCTCCACTCGTGTTCACCACACTTGCATCTCCGTCACTGCTATCACAGGCTGCACAACTAATGTGGGTGTCTGCACAGTCTGCTTACACAAGCACGTGAGCACACATACACACACCACCACCCTCACGAGTGGAACACCCGTCCATTTAATACACTCTCTGATGCGTTTTGTTCGGCCAGCACACACACGCGCGCGGGCGCGGTGGTCGTCTATTAGCCGCCCCCCTCTTCCTCAGAAAAGGGGGAGCGCAGACAGCGGTCGAGGAAAGGTCATCATTCGCCACGGGCTCAGGACAGTGCGTGGGCGGCGGCGGTGCACAGACACGCTTCCGCATGGACCCACACCGCACCGCCAACAGCAGATGCCACGCCGGCACACGACAGAGGCTGCGACAGCGGGGCGGGGGCGGGGTAAGTGTGTGAGGGGGTGTTGCATCAGCCATACAAAAAGAACGGAACTGTAAGCGATCATTCATCTACACGGATCAGATTGAAGGGCTAACTTCAATGAACTGCTATGATATGTGTCGCATCATATGCATGGACGGCCGCATGTCCGCACCCGCCTTCCCTTCCCCTCCCTCCCCTCCCCCTTCCTCTCCACTCGTGTTCACCACACTTGCATCTCCGTCACTGCTATCACAGGCTGCACAACTAATGTGGGTGTCTGCACAGTCTGCTTACACAAGCACGTGAGCACACATACACACACACACACACACACACACACACCACCACCCTCACGAGTGGAACACCCGTCCATTTAATACACTCTCTGATGCGTTTTGTTCGGCCAGCACACACACGCGCGCGGGCGCGGTGGTCGTCTATTGGCCGCCCCCCCTCTTCCTCAGAAAAGGGGGAGCGCAGACAGCGGTCGAGGAAAGGTCATCATTCGCCACGGGCTCAGGACAGTGCGTGGGCGGCGGCGGTGCACAGACACGCTTCCGCATGGACCCACACCGCACCGCCAACAGCAGATGCCACGCCGGCACACGACAGAGGCTGCGACAGCGGGGCGGGGGCGGGGTAAGTGTGTGAGGGGGTGTTGCATCAGCCATACAAAAAGAACGGAACTGTAAGCGATCATTCATCTACACGGATCAGATTGAAGGGCTAACTTCAATGAACTGCTATGATATGTGTCGCATCATATGCATGGACGGCCGCATGTCCGCACACACTGGTACCACGAGTGTGGATGGAGTAGTCACGGGTGGTCATTAGAGGTTGGGAAGGCGATGAGGATAGGCGCTCATGGTGGTGCACTGCTGGGGGTTGCGTACAGAAGAGATCTGCTCAAAGTGCACAGCAAGGTGATGGTGGGGTAAAATGTCGTTCTAAATCTCGAGTGCAGAACGTCTGTGGTGGGTGAACGGGAAAAAAAAAGTGTCGATTAGGGGGACTGGATTGGCCCGTGTGTATGTCGGAGGGGGACGGAGTGGTGATTCGGACAAGTAACAGAAAAAAGAAATAAATGGGACAGGTGTAGACGCGCGAGGGGAGATGGTGAGACATCCAAACACCAGTACGGCGTGTGGTGCACAGCGTTGAGTGGCCGACGCCCGTAATCCCCCGACCCTCCTCCCTTCCCTGGCCAGCATGTCGTTCATATATATAATTGAGGGACGGATGGGCTCTGAGGGGGTGTGTGAGGTAGCGACTGAGAGCCCACGGAGCCCCTAATCGCCGTCTTGATGGATTTTCTATCCGTTGCAGCCGCACCTAAAAATGGGCTTGCGCCGTTCCGCGTGGAGGGGCCGCTGCATCTGAGAGTGGATTGATGCTGCTCCCCTCTGCCGTTGAGTGTCCCCTTGTTGTTATCCCACCGAGACTCGCGGTCGGCTCTCTGCCCAGTAAGACTTGACCAGACGAGGTTAGAGAGGCGCATATATTGGAGAGGGAGACCGACAAGGGGGGAGTGCGGTGAGGAGATGCGAGAGGGGGGGGTGGTGGTGGGGGGACGGGGGATGGCGGTGGTGGTGGACATTCTTCGCCACTGATGTCTTCTTCCTTGCTGGTGTTAACGAACTGCGTGAACATCTGCATGCACTGCGAAAGTATCCAGAGAAGGAAAAAAAAAAGATCGAGATAAAGAGAGACAAGGGCGCGGCAGGGGTGGTGGTGGTGGTGGTTGAGCTTGCAACTGGAGAGATTTGTTTTTTTTTGTTCTTCATCGGTTTCCTTCACGCATGGACGCCGCCTTCTTCAGAAACATTGCAAGCTGGTGTGTGTGTGTGTAAAAGGTGGGGTGGAGGGGGAGAGAGGGAGGGAAGAGGAACAAGCAAAAACATAAAGCACCACAGGACGAGCACACAGCGGCTCTGAATGCATGCACGCGTGAAGACTATACACAAGTGAAAGCGAAAGACCCAACACAGGCAGGGGCAACTCGGGGGGAGGGGAGGGTGGGAAGAGGGAGGAGGAAAGAGCCAAGCGCCCCTCCCCCTCCCCCTCCCCCCCCATCGGCCAGTCATTGCGTCTTTCTGTCGTCCGCGGAGCGTTGGCTTGTGTCTTGGAAGGGCTCAGAGAAGCAGGTTGCGGATGCGTCCCCTATCACTTTACTTCTCCCGAGCCTGCGTGGCTGCTGCTGTAGTTGCCACGAGGGCTGTTGAGAGGTGGCTGCCATTGCCAGAGCTCATCGAGTTAGCAGGTGTGGAGGGTTGCGACGGCTGCTGCTGCTGCTGCTGCTTAGTTCCTGTAACTGAAGGGCTATATGTGGCGGTGATGGGCGTCGGGCCATTACCTGGGGTCGCGGCAGCCGTCGCTGAGCTCGTTACTGGTTTGGCAGCGCAGTAGCCATTGCTCTTGAGGTACTTGTCCGGTGCGAGCAAGCTGTACCCAAGCTGTGCCGTCTCCGCCTCCATGAGTTCGCGATCGGATGTCACAAACGATACACGTGGCGTCACCGTCACCCACGACGCCACGAACGGTGGGGTCAGCTTCACAATGGGATGATACAGCTCCACGTACTGCTGATCCCCAACTCGGGCCTTATCGCTGGCAAAGCGCTTGTATTCTTCAAATATGGACACCAAAGACCAGCCTTGAAGGTGACGCAAACATGCCACGACCGTACCCGTGCGGTGTTTACCTTTATTGCAGTGTATGAGCAGGGGGAGATTGCGAGTGTCGCAGATGGCGCTGAGGATGCGGTGCATCAGTGGCTCCGAAATATCACTGAAGGGCTCCTTGTTGCCTTCTGTGGGGAAGCGCAGGACATGAATGTCGTTCTCTTCACAGAATTTGAGATTGCTTTCTGCGTACGCCTCTGGACAGAGGTACAATACGCTGCGCAGCCGCAGTGCACAGAGGAACGAGTAATTCTTTTTTGTTGGGTAGCCGCTGCGGTACACACCAGGGCACACCATAGAGAAGTTGATCGACGGCACGAGGGGCTCTCGTGAAGAAGAAACGGTGGCCATTCGATGAGGATGCCCTTTTCGAACCAACGCCACCGCGTTCTCCTCTGTTCCCCGCCCCCCAGTTTAATTGGTCCTCACAAATGTTTTTTTTTTTTTCGTGTGTGTGTGTGTGTGTGCGTGAATGACGAGTCGGAGGAGGGAGAGCGGAATTCGGGGCTGCTGGTGCGGTTTTGCTGCAGTTTGTTCAGGCGTTGTGGTAGGTCGAGGAGGAGGACGACTAACACGCTGGGATGTGCGTCCGCCGTCGGTGATCGTTCCAGGGAGAACGAGGAGGGAAAAGAGGGAGTGAAAGATGAAGCAGAGAGAACAAACAACACAGAACAGATGCAGGAAAACATATGTGCACATATGCAAAGCCAACTTCTTTGGCCGGTCCGGGATTCGAGAGTGTTTCTTCGGTTGGTTTGCCTAACATCCCGCATCCATCCGTCTCACACCCCGACGCCCCCCCCCTCTCCCCGTTTTTTTTTTTAGGTACTGCGATGCTCTACATGTGAAACATGTATGTGTGTGCGTGTGTGGGAGGGAAGGGGAGGGGGGCAGGAGCATAGTAGCACACACTGTAAACCACAACGAAAAAGGAAAAAAAAACGCGGCAACCTGTGTGTATGTATACCGCCCTACGCGCGGGAGCCCTAACAACCACAGCTCTACACCGACCTTAGCCACACCACCTGCAGCTTTGTGTTCTTCACGTCAATGACGTCCCCTCCTTTTTCCTTTTTAAAAGAAGTCGTTTAGGGATTGCATTCGAAGATGATGCGCTGCTGCTGTCGATTTTATCTGCTGCTCCGGTTGTTGGCTGCTCTTCTCTGGGGCTGCAGCGTGCACTGACGGATACACTGGGTGTTCCGCGAATAGGTCGTCCATTACGGTGCTAGGCGTCGGCGCTACACCGGCGGCGGGGGTCGGAGAGCATGCGAATGCGTTGGGGGGCGATGCTGTTTTTATCCCACTCAGCATCATCGGGGGTGCCAGCGGTGCCCCGCTACTCCAAACGCCGCCCTCACTGTCACTCCAGCAGTCGTAGGTGGCCGTCTGCGTATTTGCCCATTCGGTTGCAGTCGTCCTCATTGGCGTTGACTGGACACTCGTTATGACCAATGGCCCTTTGACGTCCCACACGTGGTGGTGGTGCGGTGTCGAGCGACTAGGGCTAGTGCTGTTGCTTGCAAGGGGTGCTGCTGACCGATCCGCTCTGGACCGCGGCGACGAGTCGACCGTGGAGGTGCGGGTAGACGCTGGCGGGTGCTGCTGCTGCTGCTGCTGCGGCGGCGTATCCACACCGTGACATCTGCTCGGTTCGGCAGGTCGCCAAGAGATGTAGTCCTGCGGGACCCCGCTGGTGAAGACCCCCCACGCTGACGGCACCGACGCCTCCATCGGCACAGTGGGCTCGGTCGTCACTGGCGGGGCTGTTAGCTGCGGTGCCGCTGGGAAGGACCACAAGGAGTCTTGAGGAGTTGGTGTCTCCGCCGGCTTTTCAGACCTGGGAGGCGGCGGCAGTCCTGGCGGCGCAGGAGACGTGGGAGACAACGCCGCGGGTGACTTCGTGGTGTGCGGACACGACTGTTCCAGCAGATCCCGCGTAGCACGCGCCTCTATCTCACGCCACACATTTATGCACAATGGACACAGGAGCCCTACTCGCATGTAGGTCTCCGCAGACCCTGGCCCTACTGTACCCCCACCAAAGCTCACTGATGGGGTGTCTGCACTTTTTGAGGGGACAGGACGCAGTAGCGGCTCGTACGCGTCGAAGCTGTGAACAATGTCGAGCGGCAGGGCACGGCAGATGTAGAGAGAGGCCTCTGACGCTGCTCGCAGATCTGATTCACAAAGCGGTGCATCTGCACCGATGCCGACCTTACCCCGCCCATTGCCGGGGTCACTCTCGGTGCGCGTGATGGCGTCAAACATAGCCGAGTCGATCCCCAGGTCACTCATTTGTGCTCTTCGGCCACCGCTGAGGTCCACCGCCCGTATGTTGCTTTCACTGTCATGCAGAGTAAAGTCCGCGTCGAGTGCAATGCTCTGTTGTTGCTGCTGCTGCCGGACCCACTGCATTCGCTGGGGCCGGGATGTGCAGGCTGCGAGGTATGCTTGTGCGTCGCACTGACGGCGATGCCGATGGCGACCCAAACGACCACTCGCTTCTCCCTTGTTGCTCTCCAAGGGTGTGCTTTCCGAGTACGTAATGGCGAACGAGTGCGGGGGCACCGGCATCTGCGAGAAGAGGGGGACACTGAGGGTGTGCATACAGGCGATGGCCGCAGGGAGGTACACCCTCGGAAGCTCGCGCGCGCGCCCACTGCTACCGTGACCGCTGCCGCCGGCGCTGTTGATGCCCTTCTTCACCACCTTCGCGACCTTCGAGAGGAATCCACGAAGGCGTCTCCCACCACCGCCATCACTGCTGCTGCAGGAGTCGCGGTACTCTTCGAGGCCGTTCTTGTTATAGGCAAGGTGCATTGTATCGGCATCCGCACTCCCCACAGTGCCGTTGTCGCTTCTGCCGAAGCCACCAGCTAGGAGTCGGACGGGACCCGGCACCACCACCGACATTGAGGAGCCGCGTCGGTGCGCGAACCAGCGCGTGACCACAGACGTGTACACGTCTCCCACTGCGTCCACGGAGGCCACATCAGCGTACAGATACGCGTGGTGGAGGCGAGCACGGCTGCAGAGGAGGGAAAAGAGTGCCAGGGAGCGGGCGTTGGTAAGCGCAGGATGGCCTTCCGAACCCTTGCCTTGGTGCTGAGGTAGCTGTATCCCGCCCACGCGCGTTTGAGCAGCGCCAGAGAGGACCTGGCGCAGCCCCAGTTTTTCTGCTTCCAATACAAGGCACTCAAACTGCTTGAACATGTGCGTGTTCCCGACGCGCTCCGCCAGTGCGTAGCGGTTGTCCATCCCCGGAACCAAGAACGCTGACGACTCGATTTTTGGGGGGCGGCGCGGTCCCGTCTCACTGGCGCCGCCGCTGCCCAGTGTCGTCGTGGACAACCCTCGGCGGTAGGCCCCTGTGAAACGACTCACCATATAATCGAACACACCCACATGCACTTGCCAGAGTTCACTGGAAGAGAATGTCGAGAACTGCGGAACGGGGGTGGCAGCGACGGACATCGCTGCAGATGAGTCCGCGCTAGAGAAAGACTGCGAGTATAGTCGCGTGAGAGCCTCTGTAGTGGTGCGCAGCCACGCAGTGTCGTCGTCGTCGTCGTCGGTGGCGCGCACTGCTGTAAGTCCACCGTCGCCACTTTCGGGGTCCCTGTAGGTGCCAGGAGCTGCAAAGCTGTTGTTCCAGGTCGCCGCAACAGATATGTTGCCCACGGCAGCGGCAGTCGTGGTTGCTTGTCGAAGTCCTCGTGCCAGACGCGCTGCTATTGACTCGAGACCCTCAAGTCGAGCCTGCGCGTGCTGCACCACCGCATCCAGACTATGCCGGAAAAGGCGGCGCTTCTCAGCGGTCGCCACGCGGCGCAGCGTGTCTCGAAGCTCATCGCTGAAGACAGGCAGAAGATCGAGTGGTGCTGCGCCCATGACGTTCGACACCGCCAAGGCGCGCAGGTCGCTGCAAAGGGCCTTGTAGAGGCTGGCCACGCTTCGGTGCCTGCTGTCCTCATTGATGTGGGGCGCGATTTGACTGAAGCTCACGTGCGCGCGACTCACCCAAGCCGTGAGGACGCTGACCTTGTCCGTTGCTGTGGTCGCTGGCACCTTGGAGGGGGATCCGGTCGGTGGTGGTGGTGGTGGTGGTGCATCAGCCCTCGAGAATCGTGCTATTGGCTCTTCCGGGCATACACCGACGCAGCCGGTTCGAGCGTCAGCGATCCAGACCCGCGACTTGCGCGTGCCCGTGTGGTTGTGACTGTCGGGGTTCATGTCCGTCTCGCTGGCCGAGGAGGAAAAGAGAATAAGATAGGGCTGAATGGCCGCGGTGCTACCGACCAGAAAACCACTGCTCTCCTCTCGCTCCGAGGAGGGCTTCAACAGTGACTGCAGCAGCCCAGTCACGGCGGTGAGATGCGGGGGGAGATATGGGACGAGCGGGGAGACCCAGGTGAGAGGGCTCAGCAACGCCAGCAAGCTGATGACGCACGCCGACGCATGCTGCGGAGTGGCACCCAGCACAACCACCCGCTCTTCCTGCAGCAGAAGCGACTGCAGCACACGCAGAGCGTCCTCGTTGAAGCTCAATAACAGAAGCGAAAGCGGTACGTCGGCGTGGGGGTAAAGCAGGTCAAGAGGACGATGGAAGGTCAATCGATCCGGCACAGAGAACGTGAGTGGGATTGATGGATCGGCGGCACCACTGTTTCCGCCCGAGAGTGGCAACTGGACTGAGAAAGTGTCCCCAGGCAACGTTCGGCTGCTGACGGAACCAGGAGTGAGCAACTCCATCGCCAGAGGTCGTACAACTCTGTCCTGTATCGCGTCATCGAGGAGCGCTGTGTAGATGTCGCGGGGAAGCGAGGGATTCGCACCAGACGACGATGCCGTGGGCACGACGCGCTCGCGGAAAAGACGCTGAGCGACAAAACACATCGCTGCTACGGCTCCGTGCGCAAGGGCACACATAAAATTGTATACTGGCGCGTCACTCAGCACACACCACAGCAGAACACTTGCCTCCTCGTCGCTGTCGTTACGCAACGACGCCTCCAAGCCCTGACCCTCCGAAGAAGCCATGGCCGCTTCCGCCGTTGTTGTTGTTGCCTCCTCGATCCCGCTGCGGCCTGTGAATTCGTCTCCCTCGAGAATGAAGGCGTAGCCATGCATGTAACCACCATCCTCAGCGACGCTTGCGTAGTGTACAGTGTCGTCGTACCGCATCGCACCACCGCGCATGGCCTGTTCCTGGCACCAATGCACGAAGGGCGGCGTTGGTACGGTGAGGTAGCAGCCCTCCGCAGAGACAGGGAGGAGACTCCATGGGTTTGGCTGCTGGTGATGCGACGTGATTGTGCTGCTCCACGAGGCGTCCTCGACAAAGTTCGCAGCAGCAGCAGCGACAACGCCGTGCAGCTGGCCGGTATCAACGCCTCTGCTGCTGCTGCTGCTGCTAACGCTACCCGATGCAGAAATAGCCTCCGTGGAAGAGGCCAGTGCCGCTACCCGTATCAGCTTCACAGCTGTCTGCAGAATATTGGTTTGCAGGCGACGCAGTTTAACGCGCTCCGCGAGACGGCCCGCAGCGAGAGAGCTGAGCAGGCCACTGAGCGAGGGGTGCGCTTCTAAAAACTGTGTTTCTTCCTGTGGGGTGGCGGTCATGGGGTGAGGTGGCGAGGTGGAGGTCGATGCTGACCTTTGCGTGTAAAGCGAGACAACGCGCAGTTTTGGCGTCATGAGAGCCGTCTCGGCAGCCGAGAGGGTTGATGGCTCGGGGGGTGTCACGCTAAAGCGGACGGTGGCACGAAGCAGGAGAAGGTGCGTGATGAGCGGAACGCCGCCGCCTCCACCAATGGCATCGCCACCACTAACACTACGGGCTCCACTGGACATGTTACACAATCAAGAGCAATGCGAATAGAAATAAAAAACGGGAGTTGGGGGGAGTTGGGGGGAGGAAGAGGAGAGGGAAAGCGAGTGAGCGTGAGTGGGAGCCCGTCGGTAGGTCACTCAATCATATATTAATAAATAAATATGCGTGTGTGTGTGTGTGTCCGAGGTGCGATTTCTGCACATGCGCGTGTGTCCTCCTTTGCGTGGAGATTGAGTACGCACCACAGAGGCACTGTAAGACAGTATTTTGGGGGGAGGAGGAGGAGGGAGAGAGGGGGAGGAGCAGACGAGCAAAACAGATGGGAAAAGGATGTTATACACACATACATGTATATATATATGTGTGTGTGTGTGCCCAAATCTTTGTGTGTGTGTGTGTGTGTGTGTGTGTGTGTATCAGCAGATGCCCAGGGGAAACAAATGAAAAAGGAAAATATTGAAGGGACTGAACAATCTTCACACCGTCACGCACGCACGCGCACTCCTCCTCCCCCAACACACACACACACACACACGTGCGCGCAGAGAGACGTATCGCTACCCTGACTTCAGCTCTGAAGAAGCCTAGGACGGCAACTGCGTCAGGGTTGATGTAGGCTTCTCTTAGTGGTAAGCACGAACAGGTTTGGAGAGAGAGAAAAGAGAGAGACCAGCAAAAGTGAT
This sequence comes from Porcisia hertigi, assembly GCF_017918235.1. Lineage (NCBI taxonomy): Eukaryota > Euglenozoa > Kinetoplastea > Trypanosomatida > Trypanosomatidae > Porcisia > Porcisia hertigi. The sequence continues at coordinate 201,263 of NC_090563.1, forward strand.
AACGATGTCCTTTGGACAGCTCGGCAGGGGAGACGCATCAGAGGGGAATAATGAAGGAGGGTGGGAGGGGGGGGGGCGCGATAAAGTGGCGGCGCGCGTGGAGGGCCGAGTGCAGGCTGACTCGTTCCCGCTGCAACCCTCCTCACGATAGGGGGGTGCCCGCCGCATACACCCTCTTCTCCCCCCCTATCTGCCCACCAGCACGTACAACATACACCTACATTTTTTCAAGACGGGGGGGGGTTCCTCAGCACTGAAGGTTAATGTCGTATTGTTCGGCTGATGTTACAATGCGATCGACGTACGCCTTTCCCCTCCTCTCTCTCCCTCCCTCCCCCGCCTTTTCACTGTGTGTGTGGGGGGGGGGGGGTAGGGGGAGGGAGTGCGGGGAGAGAGTGGTCGTGGTCAATGCCTTTATCCACGCAAGCACACACGCATAGTGGTGGAGGGAGAGAGAACAAGGGATGAGTAATGTGGATTAGTCGTATGCGTATATATAAATATATATATATATATATATAGATATATATGTCCCCCCCCTTCAAGGGGGACAGGAAAAAGGGGGAGGGGGCCATTGTAGCGGAACAGCAGCGAGGAATCATCCCATTGATGTAATGAACAAACCAGTGGGGCAACGCGAGCGACACTGCATGCTCGACGCGTTATCGGCAAGTACGCAACCGACTCCCCCCCCTCCTCCCCATTCTCCTCCTCCCTCTTTGCTCCTCGTTTCTGTCGTTCACGGTTGCTACTCGTTCAGGTACGCCGCGAAGCGCGGCAGCACAAAGGCCGCTTTATGCATGTCACTGCTGTAGTATTTTAACTTGTCAGCGAACCCGAGTGACTCCACCGGCCGCATCGGCACCGTCGGGTCGATATCGGGGGACTTGGCACAGACGAATGTGCCGATGCTGCCACACGGGTAGGTGGGGATGTACATCAACGCGTACTTGACGGTGGCAAAGCCAATATCCTTTTTGAGGAAGCTCATCATCCTCTCGATCAGTGGACGGTGAAGCCAAATAGACTCGCCTTGGTTGCAGACGATGCCACTTGGCCGCAGTATGCGCATCACGTTCTTGTAGAAGTCCGCACCGAACAGCTCCGACGCCGGCCCCTCCGGGTCTGTGGTGTCAATGATGATGACATCGTACGTGCTATCCGGCGCGTTCTTGACGAAGGCAACGCCGTCGCCAACAGTCGCCGTCACGCACGGGTTCTCGAAGCCGCACGCGATCTGCGGAAAATACTTTTTACTCTGCTCAATCACAGCACCGTCGATGTCGACCAGCTCAATGGACTGCACCACGCCCTCCTTCTCGCTCTTGTGGCGCAGCACCTCGCGCACGACACCGCCGTCACCACCACCAATGACGAGCACACGTTCTGGCTTGTGGTGGCACGTCAGCGAGAGGTTGGCAAGCATCTCATGGTATACAAACTCATCGTAGTCTGTGAACTGGATGGCACCGTCGAGGGTCATGACGGTGCCCCATGGGCCCTTCGGGTCAGATTCAAACACGGTCAAGTGTTGGAACTCAGTTGGCTGGTCGTACAACACTTTGTCCACCTTGAGACCCTGCGCTTGCCCAGGCCAGAGATTGCTCTCTTCACGGAACCAACCATCAGGCAGAAGACCAGGGCCAGGCATCTCGCTCTGTCGATAATGTTTTTTTTTTTTGTTGTTGTTGTTGTTTTATTTCACAGGTTATTCTTTCGCGAGTCGGCTTGTCGCTGAGCGTACGAATAGTGGAGAGCGCGGGGATGATCAGTCTTTTCAGTTTGTGTGGCGTGCTGTTGTTTGTAAAGTCCGTGCGTGTGCGCGTGTAGGCTGAGAGGTAGAAGAAAACGGTGGTGGTAGTGGTGTGTGTGTGTGTGTGTGTGTGTAGGGGGGGGGGAGAGGGGATATAGAGAAAGGAGTCAGACAGACAGACACGCACAAACCCCTTACTGATCATCCATGTTGGGTGGTGTAGAGGAGAAGGATGTGAGAGGAGGGTTCGCTCTGTGTCTGTGTGATGTTTCTTATTTTTTTTTTGCGAGGGGTGGGTGGGAGGGAGTTGTGTTGTGATGTCTGGTCGTTGGCGAGATACGAGTCAAGGGCGTGTGAAGGCTCGCGGCACGTGTCAGTGTCACTCAAGATCCAAGACGACAATGCAGCATCACTCACTTAAACAAAAAATAAAAGCAAACCCTTGAGTATACGGAACAGCCCCGTTGATTCTCTCTTTCTCGCTCCCTCTCCTCCCTCTCTTCCCCTCCCCTCCCCCTCCTCTGCAAAGGGGCTGAAGTGGGGTGAGGGGAGGGGAGGGGAAGAGAGGGAGGAGAGAAGAGTGTTACAAAAGCTTCGGGAAGGTACACCACTCCACTGCTCAATTGGCCAGCACGCTTGCGCGGGCGAGCAGCACCAGCATAGCGATGAGGCAAAGTAAGTTCACGTAGTTGCAGTACGCGCGCATGCTGGTGAGGTATCGGTCTACCCCGCACACAATGAGACCACCGAACAACACGGCCAGCATTGCCATGACTCCGACACCGTGGATTACGTTTGGCTGCTGTGTGAAGATCGAGAGGGCGACTCCGAGGCTGATCGTCACTAAAACGGCAACAATGATGTTCGTCATCACCTCATCCGCCATGACGTCGGGCTTCTTGATGCGATCGCGAAGCGGAGTCTGACCAGCCTTGCGGCGCTCGTCATTCGCTTCCCAAAACCGAATCCTCTCGGCGAGTTCCTGTGCATCTTTCGCTAGCCGGTCTTTTCGGGTTTTTGGGTTCGAGACGGCCGCCAGCCACTCCGCGTCTGCCTCGTCGTCTACACGCCGCTGTTCCTTTGCTAGAGCACGGCTGCTTGCGGCGAGGAGGCTGTTCGTGGCGAAGGTGCACAACACAACCGTGAGCATGTCGAAGCTAATCACCAGTGGGGGGTCTGGTAGCAGCGCCGCCTCACGACTCTGCATGCGAGCACGGCTCTTGCGGCCAAACGCCCGCCAGAGACCCTCGGGTCCTTGTAGTGGTGTGCTCCCGGTGGTACCCGCGAGAAAATAGTAACTGGCGGCTATGAGTAACATGCTGAGCGCAACCTCTGGAGACTGGAGGATATTTAGAATAGATGCACGACGAGGGTCGGGTATGTGGATGGGCGTCACCGGACGCTCGGACTTGAGCCAGCTCATCTTCCTTTTCGCTGTTGCTGTTGTTCTCTAGGTTTTGTGATGACACAAGTGTTTTTGTTTTGATGTTTCGCTGCAGCTGTGGCTGATGAGGAGGACTCGGAGCAAAGCGGGAGGGAGGGGAGAGGGGGAGGAGTGGCGTGGCGTGGCGTGGCGTGAAGGGCGTCTTGCCATGAAGAGAGGTGGGGGTCGGGGCGGAGATGGAGATCGGCCAATGACAACCTCAACTCAAAGGGGAGCTTCTATATTTAGAGCGTGTATCGCATGATTGTGTATCTGGCTTGGGCTAGATCGGGATGGATGGAGGGAGGGGAGGGAAGGAGGGGGAGGGAAGGAGGGGAGGGGAGGGGTTCTTCATCCCTTCAAAGCGAGTTGAATCCAAAAGGGGGGATCTCGTATCAAATGACTTGTTCTTCAGCACACACACACACACACACACACAGACATCTTTCGTCTCAGCGGCTGCTCCATCTCTCTCTTTTTTTCTCACAGATGACTACAGATGTTTACCAGAGGTGACGGCGTCCAGGAAAAGATAGCGCAGAGCCGTCCCTTCCACCGCTGCGCACACGATACTGTGGGCCTTGACTGGGTTGCGTACGACGTGCGTGAGAAACACATCATGCGGCTCCAGAAGCGTGTGCTCCACAGTAGCGGGGAGGTCGGAGGTCGACACAGCCGCGGGCGTCAGGACGGCGGACGACGACGTGTCAAAATGTAGTGGATGTTCTCGGTTGATGTATTGTATGGAGGGCGTATCGGCCACCGCGTTTGCTGCTATCGTTGTCTCATCACGGGCTTCATCCAGGTTCAGGCCAGCGTACAGGCGCTGAGGGGGTGAGTGGGGGCGTGCGGCAGGGCCTTCGCCGCCACTGCCGTTGATGCTGCTGCTGCTCCTGGTATACCCTGCGATCATCGACTGAAGCGTCTGGATGTCCTGATCGATGAGCCATGACTGCAGTTGGACGGGCAGCGCGTCCGCGTCCGCACCATCGACACTGGCGCCGTCCTCGGTGGTGGAAGGGACCCTTTCACCGGTCAGGGAGGCACCTGGCCAGGTCGGCATGGGGCGGGCAGCAGCACGAGCATCGTCGATGATGCCCAGTGCTGCCGTCAAGGTGGCGGCCATCGTTGCGGGCTGCGGTGAGGGGGGCGTTGGGAAGCGCGAAGCCGTCTTCGTCATCGGCGACGACGTCGAGTGTACGTTGTCCTTTGTCAGCGAGCCCGTTTTGCCACCGGTGGCACCACACGCCATGGTGGTGGTGGTGGTGGTGGGAACAACGGGCGGCAACGACAAGAGCGGCAACCCGGTGTGCTGGGCGCTGCCTCTTGGCGTGTCCGCCGTTTCGGGCACAGGCGGTGTGCAGAGGAGCTGCTGTTGCTGCCGTTCTGCCTCGCGCTCTTCCTGAGCAGATATCCCGAGGAGATACTCTGCACTACTAGTCTTGGCAACCTGCCGCAGCGCTGCCCGTGTCGTCGGTGTGAGCCGCGCGTAGTACCGCTCTCCCGAGGAGGAGATGGCGACAGTGGCCGCAGCGATCGCTGCAGCCGCAGACGCCGGTGGGAACGCTGAGAGCGTACTCTGGGTTGCTGCAGCGAGGCTGTCTCCGACTGCGGCGGCGGCGTTGGCGGTGGTGCTCGACAGAGCCCCACTCTGACGTGCGATATGCTCGGAGCTAGCGGTGGCGGAGGTCGCCCTGTTGTCACCGCCGCTGCGGCGCCCCACCGCCGCCGCCGCCGCTGCGATGGCTTCTGCCGAGTGTCTCAAGAAATGCGTCATCGTCTCTTCAGAGGCGAAGAGAAACGTCGCGCCATACGCACAGAGCAGATACACCATGCGTGCGTTTCGGTTGGCGATGGCGTAGTGTAGCGGGGTCAGTCCGCGGGCATCGACGGCGTTGAGCTCTGCACTGAGTGTACGCAGCAGCCACAGCGTGCTCTGCCTTTGCCTTCCACTGGAGTTGAGTTTCTCTTTGTCAGTCGTGGCGTTTGTGGTCATGGTTGGGTGAGGAGAACTACAGTGGGGTTGCAGCGATGGCAAAACCGCACAGGCGCTTGCCAGGGATGAGCCGCGGCGGCAGCAGCTGCCTCCGTCTTTACTGCAGACGTTGCCCTTAGTCCCCGTCGGCGCATACACGGTGCCCAGGGCCGCTGTGATGGCTGTCAGCTCATTATTACTCGCTATGCCCGACGCTTGTCCATCGTGCTGGGAAGCCACCGCTACTGTCGTCAGACGACCAAGTCTTGCGGCGTGCGGCATGCGGCAGTGGTGATGCTGTCGACCCCGATTCACGATCAGCAGCGCCTGTTGCAGGGCACGGCTGCGCTGATAGCGCAGACTGCGAAGCCGCTTCGCTCCTTTCCCGTGCCGGTGCACAGCTTGGGGTACAACGGGGCCTGCAAGGACGTGGTGCACGTCTTGGTGGCTGTTAGTGCTGCCCCCGTTCGGTACCCTGCCCGTGCGAGCCGGGCGTGGTGGTGGCCGACGACGCGTATAATGAGCACTTGCGGGCGAAGCCGCATTCCCAAGGGTACCGCGGCCAAACACCGTCGCGCGCACTCGTCGTCGCACTGCATCAAGGCGAATGTCCGTGTATAGTAGCGTGGCAAGAGCGTGCATGAAGGCTTGCTGCCTCGGTCGCATGCGTCGCGCTCGCTGTGAAGGTGTTGACTTCGCTGCTGCGTAGGCGGCCTCATGGGTTTCAGGAGAGAGTCTGCCGGTGCTCCACGTCTTGGGGAAAAAATACGGGGTGGTGCTGAAGGTCCTGCCGTCACCGTGGGTCTTGAGTGCCATCTCGGCGGAGTCGAATGTGCGCAAGCCTGTTGAGGGCGCCTCCGGCAACTCGTGCAGTGCTGTTGCGACTTCTGCGGCTACCGCACTCGTCGCGGCCGCAGCAGGCAGCAGAGAGGAGAACGGCTTGCATACATCGCCTGGGTCTCCAAATTTATGCAACAGAGCTCCTGCTTCCGCTGCGGTGGCATCCGCACCACACGTTACCATGTGGTGGACCCGCGTTGTGCTTGTGTTGCTGGTCTTCGGGGAGACGGGCACCATGTCTTCCTCCGTATTGAGCGCATTCGCCTTGGTAGGCACCGCCAACGCCTCGGCTAACCCAGCGATGTTGGACATAGCCTGACTGCTGCGATAGGCGCGCCCACGCTTCTTCTTTCGGTGGTGCTGTCGGCGACGCCGCTGCGTGCCCGGCGTCGCCGTCGTTGACTTTTGGGAGCCGCCACCTTTAGCCTGCAGCTCGTCCTGGAAGACGACGTTCAGCTCACACGGAATGTAGTCTGGTGCACCACGCCAATACAGCACGTACGCGAGGCACTCCGTCGAGTTGCCCAGGGCCGCCAGGTGAAACAGATTCATGCGCAGTGGCAAGACCCAGAAGGCAGTCGGTCCGGCGGAGGGGACGAGGGAAAGGGTCGCTGCTGCTGCCGCTGCTTTTCTTTCACTCACGTCCGTATTCTGTGGACGCCCCTCGGCTTTCTCAGCGAGTGGCATTGTGGTGTGATCCAGCACGGGTTGGTGTTGCCGCACAGGCGCCTCGCCAACCCAGAAATTGCTGGTCGCACCATCGAATGCCGCTATGACCTGAGGGGACATCGGTGGCCCCTGCATGTCCGAGTCGAGCGCCTTTCGGCCCACTCTCTCTGCCTCCATGGCCTTTTGCGGTGCAGCTGTTGGGGCATGGTCGTTTGCGATGGCTTCGGCGCAGCCCTGCCCTAGAAGCAGGGCCCCTGTCATCCCTGCGTCGCCATGGATCAGGGCGCTGTGCAGTGGACTGAAGCCGTGGAGGTCGCACCACGGCAACTGCCGCGTTGGCGTCCATGGCGAGGCAAGTGCGGTGGCAACGGGGGTGGTGGGGGTATCGGAGGCAACGCTGTTATGCGCAACGCGAGCCATGGCCGGAGACCAGGGCCGCTTGATTGGCTGGTGCGCGGTGCTGACGTGAGAGTTGATGGTGGTTGCGGCTGCTGCGGTGAAGGCCACAGAAGCCGACAACAGGGGCGTCATGGCGGCGTCTCCCACCGGGCTGTCCTCCGGCAGATGCCTCACCGATTCCAACGAGGCGCTGCAGGAGGGTGCGGTAGAGGTGGAGAGACCGAGGGAAGCGGCGGAGTGCCCAGTAAAGCCGCTGAACGTTTTTCCAGCATCGACAGGCAGCAGTGCCAGCAGCGGTGTGCTTTGCCCTCGCGACGACAGCGAGACATTTGCAACCGATATCATGTCAATCGGTGAGGGGGATCCTGGAGGTGCAGGCAGGAGCGTTGGTGGCGGCAATTCCCGCAAAAGGGCGACAGACACCATGCCAGGTGAGGGCCCGGGCACCACCTGGGCCGTGCTGGCCTGCGAAGGGGCGTGGCGCCACATGTTGGCCACCCCCGCCAACTCCTCGTCAAGCCTCACAGTTAGAAACAAAGGCGATTCGGGATGTTTTCTCGTAGTGGAGTGACTCGCGTTGGTGATCAGCAGGCCCACCAACTCGCGGAGCTGTGCAACAGTACTGTCGACATGTTCCGTGTCGACCTCCTCACTGTCACTGTCGCTCTCTCTCCACGAGGCGGCGCTGATTGGCGAGGGGAGTGAGAGCGCCTCTAGCTCCACGCCCACCAGCGGATTCGCATCTTCACACAGGAGAGTGCTGGCAAGTCTTACAGACCCCTGCATCACAGCCAGGTGCAGCGCTGTCACACCCGTTGCGGTGGGGAGGTTGACTGGTGCGCCAAGGCGCACCAGCGCACCATTCATGTCCTGCTCGTGCTCTTCCTTCGGTACAGCGGCTGCCGCCGGGCTGCAGATCTCCTTTGGCGGCGGCCGCCGCTGTGGTGGCAACGCAAGGCCTGGGGTTGGCGAGACGACAGGCGAGTGGCCTAATATACTTCTCATCCTTAAGTCGTCCCTGGAGCGCGGGTTTTTCTTTTTTACTGTCGTCCTGCTGCGCGCCACAGCGCTGGAGTCCGCCTCCATGCTGTCCATGTGGGTGGCTTGCACTGGTACGGTGGTCGCCATCGTTATGCCCAAGCCATGCCGGGCCCCCTGCACGGCACCACTCGGCGACTCGAACGTTACATGTGGTGACAGGCGAGCTTTGGTGTGGTGGTGCACAGCGGAGTGCAGCGGCGCGTAGCCTGCCTTGTCCGACAGGTTTAAATGAACGCCGATGCGGCTGAGGACTGCCCTGTACACGAACCTGGCCACGGCTGCATAATGCACGGCACCGCGTTCCTTGATATCCATTCGCATCCCGTACAAGTGTTTGTACACTGCCGATACGCGTTCCAAAGAAGACGTGTTGTGACTGTGGCAGCGTACGTAGTCCACAAGGCGCTGGAGGCCCTCCCCGCACTTGACCAGCAGACGCGCTGCGGCGGCGCCGAGAGAGGAGAGCCTTCCCGCGAAGGATGTGCTCGAAAATACAGCGCGGGTGGACGGCTGCACCGCCGGAAACGGCTCGCCGGTACAGCCGCCCGCGTCGCCGCGGTGGCTGACGTGGCTGCAAGCGCTTGGCACCACCACAGTCGCAAGAGGACCACCGCTGTTCAGGTGGTGTCCCTCCTCATCGAAAGGTTCCGAGTTGACAGCGATCGCGGGTGAGACATACCGTCGCCGTGTCCTCATCGCCGCCGCCGCCGCCGCCCCCTGACGAGGCACGACGCGCTCCATCGAGAAGAGGTGCTCTTCCGGATCCAGCTCTGCTTCCCCAGTGGCCCCGCCCACGCGTGCAACACTTGGCAGTGTCAAGAGCATCGACCCTTTCAAGTTTTCGGGGGTGAAGCCGGCATGGCCGGGATTCAGGTGTTCAATACCCCGCCTAGGCGAGAGCATCACCAGAGGACTGACACGCGGTACAGCGTAAAGCATGGCAGAGGCGGCAGTGGTCCCACTGAAGGGGTCGTCTGGGACACCAAGGAGGCTCTTGCTGGGTCTGGCTGGAGTCGTGCTTTCGGTCGCAGCCGCTGGGCTGCGGAGTCCAATCGCCCCAGTGTTGGTTCCTTCACCGCTGCCGCTGGCGCTGCCAGTGCAGTACCCTCGTCCGCCAGCCAGCACAGGCCTTTCGCCGACCGCAGATGGACCCAGGCCATTCATAAATTCACTACTCTCACGAGCGCGTGAAGGGTCACTGCCCGGCACCGCCACACCTGCCACTTCGCCGGTCGCTTTGCCAGATTGCTGCAGGACTTTCGCTGCTACCCTGTGCCAGAACTCCATGGGCGACACCGACGTCCCCCCCACGGTTGCGTCACCGCCTGCCACGCCAACTGGACCTGATGCATACCACCCATAAAGTCCACTGCCCGAATCCACGCTGCCGACGCCTTCTCCAAACAGTGTAGCGGACGTTACGACTGATGAGCGTGACGGAGACGAAGCGTTACCGTGGAGGGACACCCCGATATGGCGCGCCACTCCCAGCGTGTGTGCGCTTCCCCTGCCTCCCGACACACGCACGTTGCGCTGAGCGTGGGCATAGCGGCGGAGGCGATTGCCAAACGACGACCCCACGTCAGGGCTGGTGACCAACCTGTTCGTGTGGGCCCGCTTCGCCAGCCAGTCAATTTTCCCCACCTCCGCTGGCGGGTCCATCCCACTGAGGAACCCCGCGGTCGTTGCCAGGACCGAGTTCATGACGTGCTGCCCGTGCACGTTGAGTAAGTCGAGAGAGAAGGGGGTGAAGGAGACAGAGAAGAAGAGCTCCCACCACGAGCGGTTCACAAGATGACGGTACTCGGTGGAGACCCACCTCAGCGGATCCACCACTGCCTCGACGAGGCTGGCCATCGCACTCCCTGTTGTTAGCAGCACCGCCGCCGCCCACGCCCACGCAGCATCGGGAAAAAGCTGTAGAGTGAACATGAGCGAAGTAACCGTCAACACATGGCGGAAGCGGATCGGCGGCACCGCCGTCGCTGTGGCCATGGAGGCCGTCATGGTTGCGCCAATTGCAACAGATTCTGCGGTCTCCGTACAGTAAAGCTCGTTGGCGAAGAGGCTACACGAGAGACCGAGTCTGTTGCGGTTGTTGCCGCAAGATACGCCGCCGCCGCTTGGCTTTCGCGAGGAGCGCCGCAGCGGACGGTGTTGCTCGTGTGCCGTGAGAGGGTTACTACTACGAGTGCCGGAGGTGTCACCTGACGCAGCTGCGGCGGTCTCAGACACAGAGAAAAGCAGCTGTCCCAACAGCTTCGCCCAACGCCGCAGAGCTAGCCATTCCACAGCGAGTGACAGCAATCCAAGAACCCCAACAAGGCCCTCTGTTGGGTATGGAACTGCTGTAGCGACGGTGGTGGCTGTGAGCCATCGCCGACCACTTCTGCATGTTCCATACATCATCCGCCCATCCTCTCTTTCCGCAGTTGAGTCTTCCATCGTTGCCCAGGCAGAGACCACCCCCAGAGCGATGGTGACGCGAGCCACCGCCAGCAGAGCAAAGAGCAGAAACGTGACCAGAACCACTACAGCGTCGCTCAACCAGAAGGGTGCCAGCAGTCCGTGAAAGCGACGGTGATGCTCATAAAACAGATGGCTTCCATGAGCATCGGAGGCATAGGTGTTTTGTCCGGGCAGTGCACCTCGGTCTTCGCAATCCTGGGCGTTGGAAAGCCACGGACGCCACCGGAAGGGAGGCAGCAGCCGACGACACAGGCAACGGCTTGTGCTCCGTACTTCCCTACCGACCCTGGTGAGGGACGAAGTAATGATATAGTGGCCCGGGATCCTGAGTTCCAAGATACTCGACAACCCTCCGCCATCGTCGCTTTCGTACTCGTTATTGGGTAGACGTTCGACGCGCTGCCGCTGACGGTGCAGCCGTGCATGACGCAGCATACGCCACCCAAACTTGCGCCGTCTGTCAATGACCGTTACTTCTTCCACCGGGGCAACGTTCATATGCACAGCCACTGAGGCTGCTATACTGTGGCTGACTGAGCCACGCTTCGGCTTATGTGGGGAAGCAGCGTCGATAAAGCAGTCTTGCTCGCTGAAGACCTTCGCACCAGTAATGTTGGTGGTGGTGGTGGCCATGGTGGTCGTGCTCACACCACGGTCGGCGGGCTTGCTTCGAGGGCTTTCAGAACCATCACCACCACCACCGCCACGCACGCTGCTTACAGACGAGGGAACACGTGCCCGACGTCGGCGCGGCACAACGAGGGGTCCCTGGAAAAAGCTGTCCGGTGTCAAAGCGGAACCTCGACTCATGGAAGACGAGGGAGAAACAGACGCGTCGCACCTATCCGTTCTCTCCAAGGAGGAGGAGGAGGAGGAAGAGGTGGTGGTGGTGGTGGTGGTGCGGCCTTGAGTCATCCCTGCAGCCGCCATTCGCGCCGCCGCCGCCGCTGTACCACTCCTCGGCGCTGGTGCCGTAGCTGTAGCAAAGACGGCGGCAGCCACAACGGCTTTCCAGAGGCCGGGCCGCCTCTCCGCTGTAGTGGTCACTGCATAGCGCCACCGTGCGTTGCACAACAGAGAAAAGCTACTGAAGAGTGCCGTGGAGGCGATGACCTGCAGGAGAGGCTCAATGAGACGTGGAGTGGGCACCACCAAGGTTGTCTTGCCCGTCAGAGGTGGTGGTGCTGATGCCGCTTGTGTCCATGGGCTCAGGAAAGCATCGATCACCATATGGCCTAGTAGCGTACACACTTGCCACGGCCTAGACGCTGGCGACGGCTGCGGTGGTGGCGTTGCCCCAGCTGACATCCTTGTCGACCGCGGCAGTGTCTGGGGGAGAGAGGAGCCCCATACGGAGGCCTCGCTTTCGCCTTCATCTTTACTCCAGCGGAGGCGTCTCATTGACACGGCACTCAGGAGGTAGACGATAAAGCAACCGTAGCACAGATAGTGCGCCAGGCAGTACCAAGGCTGCACCTGACGCACACACTGCAGACAGCGGAAGCGCACAAAGAAATATGTCACGGCAAGACCACCCAAGACGTAGCCAACGAGAGCCACCAGACACAGAGCTACGTATAGCGCCATTTTATGTGTTGTGTTTTGTGTTGTTATTTAATTTTTGTTGTTGTTTTTTGTTATTATTATTCACCGCTTGCGTGCTGCGCAGTTGCGTTGAGCTGCAGCAGCAGATATAAAGAGAGGGGGAAGGGGGAGGAGGAGCTCGTGGAGCGAACAACAACAATAAAAAAGGTGGAGGAGGTGTGTGGGGGGGGGGGGGGGAGGGAGGGATTGGCGTGGCGTGGCGTGGGTTGTGTTTAAATCCTACAAGAGTAGACGGGAGCCCGAGCGACTAATGTCAAAGAAAAGGCGGGCAAAAAAAAAGAAAGAACGAAAGAAATGGGCTACAGCTGGCCCGTGCACGGGGAAGTCGGAATGGCGTCCGCGTACAAACACATGTAGAGGTACGTACACATCCCACGCATAACCACCACAATACACACACCCACACCCACACACCGACACACACACACACACGCGCGCAAAAAAAAAAAAACAGCAGATTGACGGCAGACGGAGGCGCAAAAGCACTCCCCGACACGTCGGGGTCTGACAAGCAACAACAAAAAGAGATCGAGGGGCAGAGCAACGAGAAGTTTGACGTGATCCTTCCAGAGGCAGACCGAATGCTTCAACTACAAACTTCACTGCTCTCCCCCCTCTCTCTCTCCCTCCCTCCAACACCACCACCACTTCCTCAAACACTCAAAAAAAAAGGAAAATAAACGGAGAGACGATCGAGCACTGAAAAGTTTAAAATACACACCAGAGACGCGTGAAGTGTATTATGGAAAGAGAGGGAGAGAGAGAGGGAGGGGGGAAGGCGGTGGTGGTGGTGGTGGTGGTGGTAGGGAGGGGGACACCAACGCACGTGCTGTGGAACGAGAAGGTATGCGTACTCGACCAACGTGCTATAAGCCAACCGCAACCCCCCAAAAAAAGAACGAACGCGAAATACAGGCAGTGAAGACAGCCAATAACAAACCTATATAGATATATATATATATATATATTCAGGTGGAGGAAGAGGGGGGTGAGAGAGTGTGTGTATATGCTTATCGCATTTACACGTGCTCCTTTGTATGCACCTCTCGCAACAACCAAAGTAGATGAGAAAGCGCACACAATTTTGTTGGGGGGGGGGGTTGGGGGGTGGGGGGGTGGTGGACAGAGAGAGAGGCAGGCAAGCAAGCAGACCACAAAACAGCACCCATGAACGAAAAGAAAGCCGATAGCCAAAAAAAGAGGAGGAGGAGGAGGGAGGGAGGGAGGGAGGGGGGGAGGGAGGGAGACGACAAAAAAAAAAGATACCGTTGATATTTCTCAAAAGTGTGTGTATGTGTATTTATGTATACAGATACATTTATTTTTAATTGATGTGTCTTCGGTTTTGAATGCGGTGTGTGACCGCGTGGGGGGAACTCTCTGTTTCTCCTGGGTGAACTACGCAGTGGTGGTGGGGAGGGGCCGGTAGAGCGTCGAGTTCCAGTCACCACCACCACCACCCCAATACATACACGAAAAAAATATATATATGTATGCTTTGTATTTGATGCAGTGCTGCTTGTGGATGTGTGGTGCCAATGGGCCAAGTGAGCAGGGGGTTGAGGGTCTGGGGGGGGGGGCGGCGGCAATAAAAGGGGGTCGGGTGTGTGTGGGTGTGAGAGGGGGCCCAGTGGGCACCACACGTACGCTTACAGACTTCGAGACCCGAGCACACAGAACAAGAACCGTTGCGGGGAACGCAGAAAGAGAAAGAGGTGTGGTCGCGTCGCCGTAGCACATCACATTACATCACCTCCCCCCCCCCTCCCCCCTCCCCCCGGCACACACAGAGACCGGTGGAGGGGGGGGGGGGAAGGGTGTACGATCCAGCGCCCCGGAGTCGCCGGCTGCTGTGGCGCACCACACATCGTAGGAGAGGGGTGGGATGGACGGAGCGTAGATACTCCACAACACATGAGCAGTATATATGTATACACACACACACACACACACACACAAACGCGTTGTTTGTTGAGTGGGTCGACCGTATGCTTCTCCTCCCTTTTCTTCTTCTGTTTGGCATGCCTCTTCTTTGAGGCGGTACTGTACACGAGACGCAATCAACAACGATATGCTGTCACCCCGATTCTATTTTACTCTCACCGTCACCACCCCCCCCCTTTCAATACGCTTCCACGTCTCTGCGCCAATCTACTACATGAGAGATACAAAAGAAAGAATACGGAGTGGAAGGTGCAGGTAGGGAGGAGGAAGAGGAAGAGGGGGGGGGCGGCTGATGTGAGCCAGCGCTCTCATTATTGGTCTCCACTATGTGCACGCGTGCGTGCGAGTGAGTGAGTGAGAAAGGGGGAGGGGGGGGCGGGCGGGGGAGCGAGGACAGCAGAGTACGTACATACCCTGCACACACGTCGCCCCCTCCCCCTCCCCCTTTTATTATTGTGCCGGCAGCGCTCTTTTTCTAACCATTGTTATTCATTATCGCTGTCGCCGCCCGAGTCACTTGGCGACGACGACGACGACGCAGAGCCCTCTTGGTCAGAGCCCGAGTCCGAGACGAGTCCATTACGCAGCTTCTCCTCCAGTCGCTGCTTCTTCCTTATCTTCTTGGAGGCACGGCGGCTACGCTTTTTTGCTTGTGCGCTTACAAGTTTCTTGACCTTCTCCTGATGGTTCTGACGACGCTGCTGCTGCTCGGCAGCAGCAGCAGCTGCTGCACGGAGGTGCTGCTGGCGGACCTCCTCACGTTCTTCTGCAATACGCGTATTTGTGTTCGTCTTTCCGCCCGCGCCGGCAATCGTGGACCGAAGTCGCGGCAGCGAGCGCATCGTTGCGATGCCACGAATGTACGACTCGTGCTCACGCTGCAGCCGTGCGTCTCGAGCGGCCTTCTCCTCTGGCGTCAGAGGCGGCGGCATCGCGTTGCCGCCACGATTCTTGCCGTAGGCAGAGGACTCAGACATGTTTCACCCAGAGGAGGGGGGGGGGATAGAGGGATAGGAGGGCGGCTGGGTTGTTGCGTGTGATCGATAGGATATGTGCATATGTATATGTATGTATATATGTGTACACACGTGAGTATGGTGAGAAGGGGGTACGGGGCGAGGATGAAGCTTTGGTGAGGGTGTATCGGATCAACAGGAGGCATGTGTCACGTTTTCTTTTCTTGATCTGTCCACTTCTTTGGGTGCCTGTGCTTGTGTCGTTTCCTTTAGAGCTGAGCGCAGCACAAGGATCGGTCGACTGTGTGTGTGTGTGTGTGTGTCTGTCTGGGCGGGAGCGGGGGGTTCACATCCGCGAAAACACTGGTGCTGGAGCGCACAAGAACAACAAAAAAAAAACAAGAAGGGGGAAGCCATGCACTGGCTCAACTCATGCACACAAGCAGGAGGAGAAGGGGCAAGACAGGACCCTCTCAGCTGATCTACATGGAATCATGACAACACCATCGGAGTTTGCGCTTGCGGTTGGTATGTTTGTACGTCGATGTCATCTATGAGCGGAGTGTCCATGCGTCAGGGCATAGGTTGCTCACGCTGAGAGAGAGAAAAAAAAACGAGAAAGAGAGTAGCACACACACACACACACAGACACACACCACACAGACACAGAGAGAGAGAGACGGCAGGGGCAATAGAAACCCATCAGACATTCCCAAAATGTGTGTGTGTGTGTGTTGCGAGCAGTGCTACGGTATTGGTCACACGTCTCTTCAACAAGTTTATTTCCGACTCGCCCTGCCGTACTACTGGTGGCGTTGGTGTTTACCTCCCCCTCTCATAGGCGACGCTGGGAGGGGCGGCGCGTGGCGCGCCACACCTCGCGTAATCTTGTATGCACTGGCAGCCACATTTTCGCGTGACGCCGGTGCCGCAGCAGTGATGGCAGGTGATGATGTAACGCCTACATGAGTAGCCTTTCCTTTCGTGATCTTGTTTTTCTGAGTAGCCGATGGGTAGGCGTTGGCGCAGTTCACAGCGCGCGGTCGTATTGGCGGCAGCGGCGGGTCCGAGTTGGTGGATGGAGGGGCAGTGATGGATGCGCCAGGCCCCATGGAGATGTTGCGCGGAAGTGCAAAGACATTCGTGAGTGAGACACTCGGCACCGCCCTCGTCGCTGTCATCACAGCAGCGTCTCCTCGAGGACGCTGACGTCGGCGAACGCAGTCGCCGGTGTTGTGTCGGCGCTCGACCTGTTGAGCACTCCTGCTGTTGTCATCCGCGCCGTTCCTCTCACGCACACGCTTAAGAGACGACTGGAGAGGCGAGGATTGGTGCTGGTTGAAGCGATCCGTGCGCACCACTGGTGAGTCGTCCGCTGCCGTTGCTGATGCCGGGGGCGAAAATGGGCACGGAGAGGCCAGTGCGGGTTTAGCCGGTGCCTCACCGCTTCTACCCACGCTGAAGCACGGCAACTCTTCGTTGCTGTTGGCGCGATGCGAGGGGAGGGCGACTTCCACCACCTCTGCGGTCAACACTCTACCTCCGGGCCCCATCATCGATTTTTCAGGAGAGTGAGGCGCTCTGGGGTCTGGTGGCTGAGGCGAGACGCTATACGAGGCCTCGGAACCTCCATTATATCGTGCCAGTCTTGCGCCGTTGCCGTCCTGGCTATCTTGGGCACTGCCTCCATCCTGAGAAAGCATGGCATAGCGCAGAGGGTCGCTGCATGGGCTGCACCGACTCGCGCTGGGGCTGCGGCACGCATCAACGCCGGTGAGCGCGGCAGTTCTTCCGACTTGTAGCGAGCGAAGCCGCTGCTGCTGCCAGCGCAAAATACTATCTGCTTCGTCAGCCCATCGGAAGTCCATGGTGGAGACCGAGCGCCGTGCCGCTCTATCCTCCAGCAGAAGTGATGACTGCTGCTGCTGCTGTGGTAGTTCTTCTTCAGGCTTTGATGCGCAGAATGAGGGGTTGTTGGCATGAGGTTGTGGGGAGGCGGTGGTCGAGCAGATGGAAACCAGGGCGTTCGCCACGGATGCGGGGACAGCATTTGCCATGCACGTCACTTCTCCGCTGTCGCCCGCCGCCTTCGCAACACTTAGTGATCCACAGACCGCAATGTCGGCATCAAGGGGGTGCTGCGCAGTGACGCTCTCATCACGGCGAGCGCACCGCTCCGGAAAAAATCGCTGGCACGATAGTGACGCCTTCACGGCCGACGCCCCCGCATTCTTCGCTTCGGCTTCCGCGTCGCTGTCAGCAGACTCGTTCTCAACGCCAACGGCCACAGCCGTCAGGCCCCGGCCGTCTTCAGCAGCTTCGGCGAGGCAAGTCACATCCGCCGGCGCACTCGGCACCTCGGTGTCTCGCAGTGCAGCAGCGCTCGTACAGCCTTCTAGGGTGGTGCTCGGGATGGTGGTCGTAGTTGTAGTCGTCTCGTGCCGGTTAATCTCGCGTGGTGGCGAGTCGTGGACCAGGGCGGTGTCTGCTACAGGGTCGTGGTCCGCGCAGATTGCATCTGTGGCGTCCGCAGCGTTGTCCATCCTACTCGTGAGAGAGACGGCTGAGGGGGCAGGCGGCGGTGTCACTGCTACAAAAAGTAAGGCTGGCGCTGGTGGGGTGTGTGAGTCATATTGAAGGTTATCTCGCTGGTGGGGTGTCAACCATCGCGGTGAGAGCAGCCGCGGCGGCGACTGCTGCGGTGATTCAGGCACCGGAGTGAGGTGCGCACACTCCTCTATGCCCCCTTGACTCGGCTCACAGGAGCGACAGCGATGCGCCCGCGACCGCATCTGCTGCTGGCGCTGTGGGCTGAAGACAAGTCCGTCGCGGTCCACTACCGGGCTTACCGACGTCGTCGACACGCTGGTGACGAGTCTACGGCCCTTCCACGAATTAAGCCGTGACTCACGCCCGTCATGTTCTTTGAACTTGCGCGGTTGCTCCGACCCAATAAGAGTGGTCGTGGTATCGTTGAGCTCCACAATCTGCGCCGAAGACGGCGTCGGAGGGCTTGCATGATCGCCGCCACCCTCTCCAGAGCATGGGTGCCCCTCCTCAAAAAATCTAGCAGATGGAGATGTGGTGAGGGACAGGAGCCTCATTGCCCCATCGTCATCCCTGTCACCGCTTCCACCTTGTTCTTCGTCGTGGCGGCCCCCTTCGGCGCACCGGTCTGCGTTTGGTGAGCTGTGGTGGTGGGACCACGTTCCCGTGGTAATATTTTGCCGTGTACCAGATAACACCTCCCCCTCCTCTTCCTCCTGTTGCTGTTGTGCACCTAACTCTTCTTCTTCTTCTGCCTGATCCACGCCGCCACGGCCCTCCTCATCACCCACCTGGTAATTGGGTGGCTCCGATAAATAATCACAGGCTCTAACGTCGACGGGGCTGTCGCACTTATTATTTTTCTGTATCGTCACACTGAGCGCCAACGTGAATGGGGGGTGCGTGGAGAGAGGAGTTGATGCAGGAAATGCTGCCTTTACCAACGGCGCTTCGCCACCGCGTTCGGCCTTCTCGTTTTCGCTGCTGCAATCATCGCAGTCGTCCCGCTCAAGACTCATAGGTGCTACCGCTGCCTTCCTCATCTCACCCGCTTGCGCCGCCGACGCACACGACAACGGCGACACGGATGGGTGCGGGAGGTCTGAGGTGGATGCGGGGAGTGCACAGTCAGGTAGTGAGGCGGTGGATGTGGCACGCGTCCAGCACGGCATCAGCAGCACAGTGCGGCCGGCGTCATCTCCGTCAGTGTCTACATCTAGCTTGCAACCGGAGCATCGCAGCGTCGATGACTGCGGAGAGGACACGGACACGGACACCATGGTACCGTCATGGTGGGAGACTGTCGTGGCTGCCATCGGAGGCTCCGTGGGATGCCCACAGCCGACACCATTGGCTGATTGGACCTTGGCGCATGTGTGTGTCCCGTCCCGCGGTGACGGCGCTGGAGTCTCCGCCGGGCTCGTCATCAGCTGTTGCTGAGGAAGTCCCCTTGACTGGGGAAGCGCCTCGACCGGTGCGCCAGCGTACACCTTGCGGTCAGGAGGTGAGCTTAGCGTCGAGACGGAGATGCCGCACGGCACGGGTAGCGGCCTTGACGCGACGGCCTGTACCACACCCACCGAAACACATTCTTCGGTGGGTTCAACTGTGACACTGGGAGAGCTCTCTTTCCAGGCCCACTGCGCCTCTTCTTCCTCCCCACCCCCACCACCTGCTTTGGTTTCGTGGAGAGGCGTTACCATAGCCACTGCAATGGTGGCGTTGGTTGTGACACTGGAGAATTGCCCTGCTGGTGCAACCGTCACCTTTTGGGCGGTCGGCGGCAGCATTGATGCCATCGACGAGGATGCACCGGGCAGGGTGGCCATTTCCCTGGAATGCACTCCCGCCCATCGCAGGTCATTGGCGCCATAGCGGCGACAATGGGCGTTGTTGCATTCGCCGTTGCCAGTCTCAGACAGGCGGAGACACAAGAGGCGCTCCACAGTAAGCGACACTCTAGCTGGTGAGTAGAGCTGCTCCCAGAGAGCGTACGTGCTTGCCTGTACCACGTTCCCTTCTTCAGCGCTCGTTGCGCTGCTGCCCTGCATTTCCATTATGTACTTGTGCTTGCCATCTATGCGATCCTCGCCACCATTACCTTTTACTCCGTCTTGCACCCTCCGTGGAGAAGAAGGCATCGCCGCGGATACGGACGCGAGCAGACGGGGAAGAAGACGCAGCGAGAGAGGTGAGCAACGCCAAACAATGGAAATGCTGGGAGCCAGAGGATCACTCCCCCCCCTTTTTTCCTCAGACAGACCGACACACACACACACACACGCACACACAGACAGACCACCAGGAAAAGAGAGCTGCCCTGCAATTGAGTGTCTCTTCGCCCGTCCGTGAGTGCGTTAAAGACGAGGTGTATGCAAACGCCAACGAGCGCGAGAGAGGAGAGGCGAGCTATCGGCGGTGTAAGGTTGTGTGCCCGAGCGGCCACCAGCCGGTCTAAAATGGTCTACAAACACACAATTGTTCTAGAATATTGTGTGTGAGTGTGTATGTGTGTGGCGGTGGAGGTGCGAACACCGAGCGGTTCAGCTGCCAAGAGCTTCATTAAAAAAAATATATATATATATATATATATGTACACGTAGAGAACAACCGAGATGGAGGTGACGGGTGTGGGATGTTGGGTCGAGTGAAGGGAGCGATAGAGGGGGGGGGGGAAGACCAGTGAAAATAGGGTGGACGAGTGAAGCGATGGATGAGGCAGACGTAAAGAGGACTGAGGTGCTGCAGTCCTAGCGGTGGTGGTGCACGCTTATAGACAACACGGCAGGAGGGGGGGGGGAGGAGGAGGAGTAGAGCGGAGGAGCAAGGTTGGCACTGCGTGGTGCTCTTGGTACACGGTTTCCCCCGAGAACCCCCAATGAAGCATTTGTGTTGCCCCAACATCCGGATCCGAGATCTGTTTTTGCACACACACACACACACCTACGCACAGTCGTGTGTGAACGAGCTCGAACATCTCAAGGTATGCCCCCCTCCCCTTCCTACCCTTTCTCTTTCACACACACAAACGGAAAGCTCTGCTTTCCTTTTTTTTTTGCGTACTTGACATGGAATGCTGAGCACTACAGCACACCTTCCCCTCCATACACACGTACAAAACGATGGTGTGACGTGGGTGGCCACCCACGTCACACTCACCCGCCCACCCATTCCGCGTAGGACTCGAGGAGGCAAAATATGCGAGGTAGTGTCATACAGCGCATGGCGCGGGGGGAGGGGGAAGGGGGGTAGTTGAACGATTGGTGCTGTGATTTAGTGTACGCACGCACGCACAGAGGAAGCGAGGGCTACAAAGGCGGCAGCAGCAGCAGCCGCAGCCACACACCGTGGCTAAGAGAGAATAAATATCGAGGGGAGAAAGGCGGGGGTAAGCTGGGCCCTGACGCCAACACCCCCCCGTGATATGACGGGGCGTTGTCAAACGAAAAACACCATCAGGAAAAAATACACAGAGACCATGCGTATGTGTGTGTAATCGAGAATAGACATCACACAGAGATTGAGGGGATAATGTGTCAAGGAAAAAAAAGAAAATATGGGAGGGGCTCGGTCTGTGCGTGCGTGGACGTACAACGACAACGACCCCTCCCTTTGTTCAAGAAAAGAGGATAGCAATAACAGAATAAGGGTGAAAAAAAAAAACATCACTCGCCTGTACGTGTGCGCTGCTCACCGGCGATGCAAGACGCTCGGTTAACCGTGTTTACCGCGGGTGCTGGCTCTGCTTTGATCGTGTCATCGTCGTTGCATGTGCTGGAGGGTGTGGCACTCGGGCGCCTTCCCGCACACAGTATTTACTGTTATCATGTGCGCGGTCTGTGCAGCAGCGTGTGCGTGGGGAGGGGGGGGGGGGTCTCGCCACCGCCAACAAAGGAGGTGCATTGTCAGGGGGAGGGAGGTAAAGGCAATTTGGAAAAAAAAAATGTGCAATCATATGCGACCTCTTCCTGTCGCAAAGGGAGAGTGAGGATCCCCCCCGCTCACACACACACACACACACACACACTGCTGCATCGACCCCAATCCAATCTACCGACGGGGTACGCTGATACACCCCCCAATCAAGTTTAGCCTGACAGAGTTTGTTCATGTTGTTTTTTCTTTCCTCCCCCTTTTTTTTTTGCGTGCCACCTCCCCCCAATCAATGGTCCAGGATGTTCCGTAATGCGTCAATCGCTGTTGTCGTCAGCCACTGGGGAGTTCACTTGACAGCAAACCATCGAAGTCTGGGATGCCGCAGTCGCTGCCGTTTGCGCCGGGGAATACGTTCGCCCTCCGTGCCCTTGAGCGATGTTCGATGAGGGCTAGCAGGGTCGAACTCTTTTGGTTTCATGGCAGACCAAGGCACCCTCTGCTGTGCCAGCTCCAGGCCAAGTTGCAACGCCGGTGAGAGGCGCTCGGACAGTATTCGCAATGGGCGTGCTACAAGAGACGTTGGCGAGGGAGCGGCTAAGGTCAGCGCTTCCGTTTTTTTTTCCGGTAAAAAACAAAGCGGTAATCAT
Organism: Porcisia hertigi; assembly: GCF_017918235.1. Taxonomy (NCBI): domain Eukaryota; phylum Euglenozoa; class Kinetoplastea; order Trypanosomatida; family Trypanosomatidae; genus Porcisia; species Porcisia hertigi. The sequence continues at coordinate 223,407 of NC_090563.1, forward strand.
ATGACTGGGGAGGCAGTTTGTAGCGTCGTTGAAACCCTCAGCAGTGAGGGATTCGTTCACAATCCTGCGGTCCATAGGCGTGCGCTCGCCTCAGTTCACATTGACATCGTAGGAACACCTTGAAGGGGGTACCCTCGTAGCTGCACGTAGCAGCTTGGCACTTGTTGAGGTCCCTCAACACGAGTGTGTAGTAGTAGTAGTAGTTCTTTTCTCTTGGGTTATTTTCGAAGCAGAGTCGGCTGAACGCAACGAGCTTCTTAGTCGTCACACACACCCCACACACACCGTTAACGATACACCGTGAAGTAACTGTGGCTCATTGTGATCATGAGTGTATGCTGCGAGGCAAAGATCGATAGGAGGTCAACGCACACAGGGTGAATGGAGTTGCAATAGGTAAGCGAAGGGCGAGATGAGGGTTATCAGCGCAATGGGGGAAGAGAGTAGGTAAAGCACGTGCCATTCGAGAATGATACTGTTCAAGGGGCTAGTCACTCTCGTGGCATGAAAAAACTCTTCCCAGGATTGTAACCGAGAAGACTGATCAACATCGGCTGAGTAATGGTCATTTTTATTTGCTCAAAGTACATCAACGCGCAAGCGAATGCGCACAGGTTCCGATGTTCTTTTACCCCCTCGTTTTTTTTTGGGGGGAGAGATGCTCACTTCGAGTAACAAAACTAGCAGGAGTAAAGGCGAAGAAAAGCAAACAAGGGTGGCTAGGAGGAAAAGAGAGCCAAGGGAGAGAGAGAAAAAAAACAGGCGCGGTATACATCGGTGCAAGTATATATATATATATATATATAATGTAGAGCGGCTGTGTTATCAACAACAAAATATTGGACTGGAGGCTTTTTCATTCGAAGGGCTACAACGGGGCTCTGTGTGTTTGTTTTTCATTCCATTGGGATATAGATGAGATTTACAGGCGATAGCATCATCATCATCAAGAATGGAAAAAAAAAAGGATACAGAGCGTACAAATCGACACGAAATTCAAATGTCACAGGTCTGGTAGGCATGATTTCCGACCAAATGAGGTGTCCAAGAGTGAGGCCTGATGCTTGCCACGGAGCTGCCCTGTGTGCGTCGCCGAGCTTATTGGTCGCATAATATATAGGGGTAAGTCCGATTGAAGATGTCGAGATGGGTACGAACTAGCCTTTGAGAAAGCCAAGGACGTTACACTGGGAGAGGCTTCGCGTATATGGGAAAGGATTGATTCATAAGCAGTATGTTTACGATGCTCAAATCCTGGAGAAGTCGATGGTCTTGAGGCGATTAGTTTGTACTTTTTCGTGCGTGAGCTATTTCCACTGCTGATCCTTGCGTTACACTTCGGGCGAGGCTCAGGGCACCTTGGGATTCGACTAGCCATCGTCACCATGACCTCATCAGAGCGAGGGGAGTCGCTTAGATGCTCGCGCTGCTTTCGATCCACAGAGGTGCTGAAGAGAATTTCTGAGGAGCAGCAAAACTGGAGTTTCTCATCTAGTATATCCAGCACCTCTGTGGACCAACCCTCAAGCCATCGCTTCACAGCCTCACATACGCGCGCATACTGCTGTGTGCAGTGGTCGCTCTCAGATGCAGCGGTATCCTCATCTGCACAAGATGTCTGCGTGGCAACTGAGGCTTGCAGTGGTGCACATAGGGAGGATCGTGAAACTCTATTGTGACGATCAGATGTTTCCTTTTCAGCGCTCCCGAAAAGAGCTACTTTCTTCCACATGTTTGCCGCTTTCTCAGCCTCGGCTAGTTTCGATCGCAGTAGCGCTGTGTGCGTATCAAATATACGTTCAATAGCATTGGCGGCAAGTTTCTCATGATTGACGCGAAGAGGTTGTACGTCATTCAAAGTGGGTTCAAGACCCCCTGCGCTCAGAAGAGTCACTGCTTTTTCAAGAACTTCATTTTTGTACGCCAGATATGTGAGTGCCTCGCCACTGTCGACAAACCTTGGAGTCAGGGTTGCTCTAAACTCCTGCAGCAACGCTATCACTTGATCTCTCTCATAACCCATTATCAGCACCGCTACGTGATTCTGGGGAGAGATGCTAGTAGTCTTCAAGAGGAATCGCAATTTTTTTTTTTGCACCAAAAGTCCATGTGGGGGAATTCGTGAGACACAGAGAAATGTGGACGATAGCAAGCGTTCGTGTCAAGATGTGAAGCTATGTTTCAATACCGAAAGGAGATCACTGCTACATAGGAAGAGAGACGAGGCATGGCTATCAGATGTGGTTCGGGCCCCTTCATCTTGCTTTTATTGTTTCAGGTGCGACCTGTGGTGCCTGTATCGGCGGCCATCTCAGCAATAGCTTGTCGAAGTTGTTTTTTTTCTCAAAGATATCTCAGTATTATCTTTTTTTCTCTTTTTTTGTTAATTTCTTTTTTTTTTTGGGTCACATCAACCTAAGGAATTGACTAGGAAAAATAAAAGGACCTCAGAAACAATAGACGGTGTTCAAGGGTATGCTGATCAAAAGTCACAACGTGCTGACTCCCTGATTGCAAATGTTACTCATTTTCTGACTTTGGCGGACAACCGAAAACCATGACGAGAAGCCTTTGTAATTTTCTATTTGCTAAGAATCACGAGCTAAAAAACGGGAAAAAACTGGAAAGGACTTTTTTCTTTGGTGCGCGTATGACAATGCATGGTATCAATTACTTAAACTCAGCATATTGAGGGGCCTGGCCGTAACGGTACCACCAGATAAACAGGGTCACAACAAACGCCATCATCGTCGTGACAAAGGTGCAATACCAAATGAGGGACATGAATTCCTCATCCGTGCCGGGGCGGGAGTTTTGGTTCATTGCGTTTTCCGTAACACCGACCAGATTTGTTGATTCACACACGAACAGCACACGTGTCCAGAGTTCCTGCATGTGCTTTTTGTAGTCGTTGCTCATCTTCTTGCTGGTCATGTAGCTGGTTAGGCGCTTGACCTCGTACTCGTCCTTCGGGATAATGCTACCCATGTGGTCCAGTTCTACGGTGTTTGTGATGGTAGCAGCATAGCAGCCGTTCTTGAAGGTCATTTTATTCTTCATGTAACGCCTGACGATCTCGTGGAAGCGGATTTCGGCGGCGGTGCGAACCTTGGTGCGGAACACGTGACGGCGGAGCGGGTAGTATACCTTATTGACCTCTTTGTACACGAACTTCTTAGCCAGAGGGCTCGTGTAATTGCACATCGGGTTGGATTGACCACCGAAGGTGGCCATGGCACCCCCGAGGGTCATATTACCGAAGTTCATCGTCATTTTGGCGACTGAAGAATGGTCTTGGTGTTCTAGCTGATGTGAGTCGATTTCTTTGTGCTTTTTGTTTTTTGTTATGAGAGGTGAGGGGTGGAGAGAGAAGGGATTCAAGTGAAAAGCCCTCGCATGAAACGTAACCGCTCGTATTGTTTAGAGTGGTGCAAGATTCGAAGATGAGAACATGAAAAATACATTTTTTTTTCGGAGACATTTTTGCGGTATCAGCTTTTAGCAACTTTAAGCGTTCATGGCTTGATTCGCTCTAAAGGCGAATAGTGAGGTGTGTTCAGTACTTTAAGTCTAACTGCAACTGCCGCGTGCACGGTACCGTTGTGACGATTGAAATTGTCAAAGCTGGTTGGACAGGGGCGGCGTGCAGTCGCGGCGCCTTGTGTGTGCGTGGTTGTCCTCGCGGGGGTGGGCGGCGGGTCGGTTCGTGTGTGTGTGTCTCGGGCTGTGGGTGGGTGGGGTCGTTGCCCGCCGGGGGCCCCGCCGGCGCGTGCGCCACCGGGCCCAATGGGCGCCGGGCGCCCTCCGCGGCCCGCGCAGGGCGGGCGGCGCGCTTCCCGGCCCGGGCGCCCGTCGTGCGCGCCTGCGAAAGGCGCGCAGGCGCTTATTTTTGCCCCCGCCCGTCTCCCCGCGGGCAGGCGCGCCCCGGTAAGCAGCGGCCCACCCGACCAAGGCTAAGCAAGGGAAGGAAAAAGGGACGAATCCCTCACCCCGGAAAGAAAACCCTTGTGCTCACGTCTCCTTCCCTTCCCCCCCCTCTTCCGGGGGTGGGGTCGGCAGCTTTCGCACTCTCATCCGACTTCGTGGCGCATGCTCACTTGTAGTGGAGGGTGGGGTGGGGGAGGGCGCAGGGCAAGCGGGGAAAACTCTCCTGATGGCCGTTGTCGCGGGGGCCCTTGTCGAGGGAGGGGGGGGGGTGCGTGCCTGCGTGTGTGCGCGACGGGGGCGTGTATTTACTTTCACGCTTGTTTCCTCTCGCCCGCCCTTCTCCAGAGATGGCGGTCAGGGTTTGAGATCGTGGAAGAGGGCGCTCTGCAGGAAGTGACCTGTGAGGATGACGCCGACTGCTGCGAGGCAGATGTCATCTGCGTACGCCGCGGGGGTGTACACCACAGTGGTCAAGGCCTGTACGGCACTGCTGCACGCGACTGCGATGGCCGACGAGGGCGCATCGTGCTTGGCAGTCTGCTGTGCGACAGTATCCGCCACCTCTGTCAAGTGAATCGGCCAAAGCATGTAGGTGAGCATGGTGATGTGCAGAACGGCAATGCGGAGGCCGATCACGATGGGTAGCAGACGCGCGTGTGTCATGATACGCAGTCGCAGCACGCATCGGTCCAGCAGCGACAGCTTCTTTGCGCCACAGAATCCCCCGTTGTACTTCTGCATTAGAAGCACATCATCGATGGAGGGCCTCGAACCGGTGACAGACACGGGGCACATGAGTTCTACGGGCTGGCGGCAGAGCGGGCACCGCATTTGCCGATACATCCCGGAACACTGCCACATTTGCACGAGACAGTGGGCGCAGAACTGTTGATGACCACACGGGAGTAGTTCCACGGGGTGGTCCACAATGGCGGTGAGGCAGATGGTGCAGTGCATGGCAACTCTAGCCCCAGTCACTGCCCTGGCTGCCGCAGGCGCAATACCCTTCGCTGCCTCCTGCGATGGGGCGGGACGCTTCGGTCGCAGGGTAGCCGCCACCGCTTGGACCTCGATGTAGTGCGGCAGTGTTCCCCAGTTAGTCGCGTAGCGGCACATCCGCTGTGCCTCGAGGCGCATCACGACCAACCGCGTCATCCATAAAATCAGCATCGCAAGTGCCAATGCCGGTGCTGCGACGTACACGAAGTCCATCGCCACGGAGTCGCCAGTTGACAGACTCGCGAGGACGTGACAACCGGCTGGGAATGCGGATGCCGCTGGGTGGTGAGACGTGTTGGCGTACCTTGCCTGCGCAAACGTCAGTACCGGTCGCGACCGGTACTCCATCCTGCCCCCTCCCCTTTCACCTTCTCGCTCCCTGCGCATGTGCGTATCGGCTTCTCACGTGAGAGCCCCCCTCCCCCTCTCCCCCCTCCGTGGAGAACAGCGCCCGGGAGCGGGTCACCACTACACGGAGGTGGAAGGGGTGTGGGAAGACCACCGTGGTGAAGGCGGAGCGGGCGAAGAAGCACACCACACCACACACACGTTCTCTTCCCCCACCGGAACACACACAAGTACGTACAACAGCAGCAGCCAAAGAGGCCCACAACAGAAAAACAACAAAATAAGGTAGGGAGAGACACACAAACAAAAAAAGCAGTTTTGAAAAAAAGACACGAAGAGAGAAGAAACAGCAGCAGTGAAAGAGGTTAACGGTCGCAGACACCACAACGTACCGAGGGAGAGTGGTTGAACACAAGAAGGACAGACAAGGGAAAAGAGCTATTTTCTTGACTATGAGGGCCACACACAGCGTCACCAGGCCGTGCGACGATTGTGAGTACTTCTTCACACACACACACACACACACACACACAAACGAAGAGAAGAGGTAAGACTGTTCGTGTTACTGACGTGTAACGTCGTCGTCGCCACCCAGTGTGCGCTACAGAAATGTACACGTGTCTCTGTGTGCTTCTTCGGGCTCATGCGAGCTGTGAGAGTCTCTCACAGCTCCGCGCTCCACGTGAAAAAAACGGGCTCTCTCTTTGTGTGTGTGTGTGAGGTTGCAGGACAAACGCCGAGACACGCGCTTTCCAGTGGGTCGGCGCGCTTGACTCAAGAAGGTCCGAGGAGGGCGGTTATGCGTTGTGTGTGTGTGTGTGTATGCATGAAGGGGAGAGAGGGAGGGAGGGAGAGCTCACCGTCGTATTTCAAAAGCAAGCAGACGAGAAAAAACAAACGGAAACAAGGAAAAAAGGGGTGATCGAAATCGAAACAGACGCGGTGGATAACAATGACGATCTAGAAAGTGAGCGCGATATGACCGCGCGCGTGTGTGTGTGTGTGTTGTGTGTAGCTCAGAGCAAGCAGAGGTGAAATAAATCACGCAGGTGTCAGACTTGTCGGGGGAAGAACTGTAACTCGAGGGCGGCAGGGATACCTCCACTTGACCAGCTCAACCACGTTAGACACCCGGGAAAACAAACATAACAAAGGAGGAGCACCGAAGGGTGTTGGTGGAAGAAAAAAAAATTCGATTTTTTTTTGTTTGCGGACGAACAGGTATTGTCGCTGGGATTCGATGAGAAGAAGATGTATATTGCATATATATATATATGTAAATCTGCTCTTTTTTTTAGAGGGGGATGAGGCCTATGAGGGGGGACGGGGTTGGGCAGAGGAGGGAGTCGGTCCACCAAAAGGCTTTCGCAAGGGGCAGTCAGACAAGGTCGTGGCGGTGGTGGTGGTGGTGGATGAGTGTGCTGGAGGACATGGGTGTCGATAATGGCTCGTACCTCTTGGAGAACCAGACAAGAGTGCAGGCGCAGAGAACGACTTACCCTTGCTGACCAATATTCCACACCTTGACCCGCTGGAGGGTGCGGGAAGGGCGGGGGTGGGGGGGTGGGGGGGGGGGGGGCGCAGTGCGTTACAACGAGCGTCCGTGAGCGGCAGCGCTGTGCCTCACTTCCATGGCGATGCCTTTTTTTTTTCTTTGCTCGTGGCGTCACTCAGTGAGTGGGGGAGAACGACCGCAGCACGGCGGCGGCGGGAGCGGGGCAGTGCGTCTGTCTGTCCTGTTCCCCGCCCCCGCCTTTTTAACAACGTGTTACCCAAAACAATCTTCCATTGACACCACGAGCTAGTTCTGTTCATGGCTTCACGAATCACACGCACTCGCGCAGCCACGGATGCTGCAGCGCCTCATAAGCTGTCAGCCGTCTCGATGGGTACTTCTCGAGAAGTCCGCGAAGAAAGGAGGAGCCGAGCCCAGAGACGGGTGGTAGAGGGACATCCACGACGTGTCCGTCGGGTGCCATGACCCAGCCCGCAGAGGCGTTGGCCCCTGAACCCGTTGCGGCGGCATCTGTTGAGACGTATACAAGGCGATCGAGGTCTACTTCCATCCCATTCGACGCGCACGCGTTTGCATACGTGGTCAGCGACGCTATCAGCTGCTCCACTGTGGAGTCGAACAGCGCGGCAGCCGGCTCGGCTGTGTTGCTGCCGCCAACACTGTTCTTCGCATGGTCTCTTTTTTGTTCTGAATGACGTACACAAGCTGCCATGGCCTCGGTGTGTCGGTGCCACTGCTGCGTTTCTTTTGAGGCAGCAGATGGCGCCGCGGACGGCTCGGTGTGTACTTGTGGCAGGGCCACACGCACCGACTCTGCCACCGACAGCGACGGTAGGCATACGTGAGGAGGAGGGAAACAGTCGAGCGAGCGGGTCAATTGTTGTTGTGGCAGCGGCGGTCGTACAGCACGGCCTGTAGCACTCTTCGGCGCTGCTGGGCGGCGACGGTATCTGTCGAAGCGCAGAGGGGCGTCATAGTCCACGACAGGTGGTCCGTCTGGTCGCCGCGGGTGTTTAGCTGACGGGAACGGCGTCCGCCCCGTCAGTAGTGCATATGCAATGACGCCGACGGAGTACATGTCAACTGCTGCGCTGTACCCCATCTTGTCCGGACGTAGGGCCGGAATGGTGACTTCAGGGGCTGCATAAATGGGGGTACCGCAGCTTGTCGTGGCGTTGTTGCGAGAGTAGATGAGCAGTACCCGCTCCGACATCGTCTCTGTGGCTGCTGCTGCAGCTGACATCCCTTCAACTTTCTGAGGCCTCGCAGAGGTCTCACCTATGGGGCCGTGCAGCGTTCCCGTGGACTCGGACGGACGTGTCCGCAGCTGATCAAGCACACGCGATAGGCCAAAATCCATGACCTTCACGACTGGCCACAAGTGCCGTGGCACATGCACGGTATGAAGCACCGATAACGGGTTCGTAAACTCTGTTGCCTCGCTACCATCTTCAGACGCGTGCGCAGCTGACATGCATGTGCTGCTACTTGCACGATTCGAATTTGAATAGACGCGGAGCTGATGAAGCAACATCTGCAGCTGCAGCGCGTTTAGCGCGTAGCGGTCGCAGGGACGATGCAACATGAGGTTTTCGAGCTTCAAGTCACGGTGGATGATACCCATTGTGTGTAGATAGAGCACTGCCTCAATGATTTGAACCACTATTATTTTCACAAGGAACTCCGGCAGTGGGCCACCGACTGAGACGAGGTTGACGTCGTCGTACGTGGCCGAGGCCGAGGCCGTGTTCGAGTGGTATTGGCCATCACCGATGCGTTTTACACCGATATCACAAGGACTATCACTATTACGCTCACTTTTTGGGGCGCCTGCTGGTCCTCGGCGCTCACGTTGTTTGTACGTCTGCAGCAGGTCCCACACCTCCCCTCCAGTTGCCTGCTCCATCACCAGGGCCAGGTGATCTGGCTGGTCAAATACTTCGTACAAGGCAGTTATATTGGGGTGATGCACTGCAAGGAGAATGTTGATCTCACACTGCTGACGGCGTCGGTGCTGGAGTTCCTTTTCGTATGTCCGACGGAGTTCCTCAGGGAGGCAGCGGATCAGCTCACGACGGCGTTGCTCACGCTCTTGCAGGTCCCGCGATGGCTGTGCCGTCCCTTCTTCATTTGAGGCGTCGCCGTTTCGCTGCTTGTGCTGCGACTTGCAAAGTGCACTGCAGGGGGACAACGGTGACAGGATAGCGGGAGTAGAGTCGGCCAGCTGAAGGCTGGCGAGTGCACCTGCTGTCCACTCCTCGCGTCTCTGCTCAGCCAGGTCGTCAGGCTGTGTCTCCAAGAGCAACAGCTGCTCAATCACCATCACTTCTGCAGGCGATATCGGTCTTGCTGCAGCCCCCGCCGTGCCCAGTGTGGGGGCGGTCCCTACGTGTATACACGACGGCGCTGGTTCATCTCCAACCACTCCGTCTTCTCCTGTATGCAGCATCTGCTGCTGCTGCTGCTGCTGCCGCTGTTGCATCTGCCGAAGAGCTTCAACCAGCATGCGCTGCTTTCGAATAATTTTTACAGCGAACACTTGTGGGCCACACCTCGTTGTTGTTGTTGTCTCGAGCGTTGCTTCCGCAGTCGATGCTGCCGACGCGGATACGCGCAGCACGGTGACTGGCGCCTGCTTTTCCTTCTCTCGTATGTAGGCTTCCCGTAGCTCATTCACGTCGGTCCAGTTCGCTGTACGGGTACACATGTTGGGGTCGCTGAACATGTGCTCCCAATTCGGTGGCACTCCCGCCGCGCCAACAGCCCCAGCGTGTGGGGGCGACACCGGCGGCCATGATGAGCCCGACGCATCTGTGCGCAAGGCGGCACGGTACACGGTGCCGAACGTGCCCCGGCCCAGCGGATGTCCTCGATCAAGCGAGTAGTACTCGTCAACGCTGTGGCCGTACATGCGCCGAACCTGCGCCTCGACGTTCCACTGCGCTCTGCACAGCAGCGCACGCCGTCGCGCCCCTGTCCGCACATCGTGGCTTTTCGGCTGCGCGTTCTTCGCCAAGGCGGCGCCATGACCACTATTTTTCATGGTCTTGACCTTGTGCTGCTGCTCGGACACCCAACGCAGAAACGTGTCCGCGGTGAGGAATACGAAGGAAAGGTTGTAGTCTGCTGTGTGTCGCGGGCCGGCATTGATAAGCTCAACGACATCACCGTCGCGCAGACGGACCGATGCGCCCTTGCCTACTCGCTCACTGTTGACAATGCAGCCGTTTGTGCTGTAGTCAGAAAGGATAATGTGGGCCTTGATTGATGGTTGCTGCTCCTCCTGCTGCTGCTGCTCGGCGACAGGGTTTCGGCTGGTGGCAGTGTTGCGTGGTGGCGGTGTATACGGCGCTGCCGCTGCTGGTAGAGAGCTGTCATGATGGTGTGCCACGGCCCTGTCCAGGGCTACCGTCGCCTTGTACAAGGCTCTCTGTGCCTCCTCGTTTTCTGTCGATCCAACAGCCACAGCAGCACTGTCGCGACGTCGATCACTTCCTGGCTGAATGGCGATGATGCAGTGCACGCCGCTGACACAGGGGTTTGTGGGGAAGACAATGTCGTTGACGCCGATGCGACCAAGACTGACGGCGCCGTTGTTGCTGCGAGTTCCACACAGAGGCAAGAGAAGGCGGGGTGGTGTGTCGAGGGACACCGTTTTTCCCTCCCCCGGCAGCGAGGCCTTCCCACTCTTCTCCCAAGGTTCTTCGGCGGCCGGTGCGCTGAGGCACGTGTGGCCGCTACTGAAGCACGCTGGAGAGTACCGCTCCCGCAATGCCGGTGGTACACACCGCCACAGCCACTTCTCCCCCGGGTGGCGCAGGGACGATGAGCCTCTCAACTTCTCATCTGGGCCCCTCCTCAGCGCGTCTGCCTCTGCCACCGCGCAGCTGGAGTGCTGAACGTACATCCACAACCCGTTTTCCCTTGAAGGCATGTTCTGCGCGACAAGCACAGCCCACACATGCGCGTCATCCACGCCGTCATCTCCAACACCCCCGACGCCATCTAGATCTCCACGGCGATGCTTTTTATGCACAGGTTGCACGCTGCTGCTGCTGCTCGTGCTACTGCATTCGTATCCCGATCTGCTCATCGAGAGCACCGTGAAAAAAAAAAGGTGGGAGGAAGTGGGTTTCTATTAACTGTAAACATTCATGAACGCCAATGGGTGTGCAGGAGTGGTGTGTGTGTGTGTGTGTGTGGAGAAAGAAAGCCCAACACTCCTTGCTACGTGAGGGTGGTGAGAGCAACGAGGCATCCAGACGGAGACGAGTTTGCAATATTGGAAGAGGAACGGTGTAGCCTTTGTCTCCGCGGCCCGGGGAACGAAGGGGAGAGGGGGCGGAGGGGATCGTGACCCCGCGAGATTCCATGCGCGACGTTGCGGCTTATATATATATATATATGCGATTCCCCCCTGTCCCTCTACCCCTCTCCTTCCTCAAATATTTGATACTTAAACAACATCGCACCAACAACATGCATTGGATGTGTGTGTTCGGGGTGGGGGGTGGGGGGGGGGGAGGACCTGAGAGTGCACCTTCACCCCCCCCCTCCTCTAGATGAGTGCCCAGAGAGGCTAATCGCTTCACGAGGATCAAAAAAAAAAAGGGGGAGGGAGGGGGGAAAAATTGAACAAGCACGAAAACGTATACGAACAACAGCAGCAAAGTTAAACGCGGTGTGTAGGTGTGAGTGGCAGGGCGTGCGTGACGTGAGAAAGTGTGTGAGGGGGTGGGGAGGGGTATCATGAGAGCGGGTGAGGGGGCACCCGAACGTACTTCGAGATACACGAGCACACAAACACACCAACGCCGATACCCCCACCTCCTCCCCTCCAAGAATCAGCAAAAAACTTGCGAGGAGGGGTAGAGACACCCCCCCGGCGGAGATCACCACCACCACTGACGTTTATGCAGCATTTGACCGTGATTTGTAGTGACACAAGTGCGACAGAGGTGGCGCTGAGAGGGAGCGGGATAACATGTTCGTTTGAGCAGTTCCTCCAACGAGTCCTCCCCTTCCTCCCAATCGATGCTACGCCTGGGTAGGCTGCATCGGATGCTCTTTCTGGCACTGTGTGAAGTAGTCCCACGCCCATTTACAGCTTTCGGCGGACTCGGGGTTTGCCTCCATACATTTGGAGTAACCCACAAGTTGCGGCGTGCAGACGTGACCCTGCTGCTGCGCGGCCTGCGCCAGCTGCTGCGCCTCTGCCGGCTGCGTCGGCGCTTGGTTGCTCTGGCCATAGAGGTAGTTGCTGATGCCGTGGCCAAGGACGCTACCACCGGCGACGGCCGCCATCGTGCCGAGGATGCCGCTACCACCACCGCCACCCATTGGACGCTGAACGTAGATGTTCGTGGCGCCGTTTGGTGGCGGTGGGTGCGAGGTGGCCTGCGGTGCGGTGCGCTGCGGTGCGCGAAACCCACTGAAGGAGCTTCGGCGACCACCACCACCACCACCACGAGGCATTGCTTAAAGCACGTATGGAAATGTTATTTTTGTTTTTCTCGTGTCTGTATCTGTATCTCTGTGTGTGTGTGTGTGCTGGTCGGGTTGGGAGGACGACGAGAGGATGAGAAAAATGGGGGATAGCGTTGAAAGTACAGGAAGGAAGAGGACACCCACACACACACGAAAAAAAATGTCGAGGTGCTCCTTTGCATGCAAGCAGAGACAGCGATGGCCAGTTGCCGAGTGGGGTCCACGGATATGGGCACTGAACACCCCATTCCCTGTGAGAGTCTCACACGCATGTGCACATCGGGTAGGCACGTTTTTAGAGCACTGCCCCCCCCCCCCCCTCCTAGCCACTACCAAAGAGTGAGGGGTGGGTGGGGCGCGGGTGAGAGACGCTCGAGTCACGTTATCACTTCACTCATCATACTCATTGTATAGACATGTTCGCTGTCGAAGGTTGTCGTTGATGTAACGTCATCCACGGACAGACTGACCGATATCAGTAGCGGTGAATCTCCCTGAGCATCGCTGGCGCCTGTCGACATCCTACTCCCTCCTACCATCACAGCAACTGACTCGGCATTGGCAAGGAAGGGCGGGGGGATGTTGGCCAGGGGAGACTTCAAGCAAAAAAAAAACAAAAAAGACGAAGAAAGAAAGAGGAGGGGCAAATATACGGAATAAATGGGTGATCGTGAAAAAAAAATGAGTACCGCGACGAGACGGGGGAGGGGAGGGTACGACCCCGCCAGGGGGGGGTAGGCTGAACACACATGAAGTATGAGCAGAAGCCCATATGCTCGGGCAACCCCGTCCCCTTTTTTTCGGTTCTCCCCCTCATCCCGTCGCACAAATTTTCCATGCGAAATGGAGAGAGAGAGGGGGGGGGGAGGGAGAGAGAGCGGGGAGGGATATCTGCACCCCCCCCGTATTGTTCTCAGCGCAGGCACTTCCCCCTCCCCCCCCTTCCTCTCCCCTCCCGCCCCAAGGGCTACTCCCGTATGATCCATGGATACATCACCGCTCTCCATTCTTCTCAGCAATTAATATAGAAGTCAAACAGCAGGCGGTGCCCAAACAGAATGTGTGAGTCCGTGCGACGCGTAAACGGCAATTGGTGAACACTAGACAAGAGATGACTGGCCAAAAAAAAAATACGTCGAGGTGTTCATGTGCGTGTGTGTGTGTGCGTGTGCACTTGCATGATTTGTGCCATTATGTATTCTATTCGAGAGAGCGATCGAGGGGAGGGGGGGGTGAGGCTTTTTGGTGCACACACACACACACACATACATGAGTGTAAGTGTATATCACATATATCTGTATGCACGCCTTCATGGCTGTCGGTAGATATTGTCTCTCGAAACGATGCCACACCATCCCCCCCCCCCAAGTCTTCCTTCTTTCACCTCTCGCGATATTATATACACATACTCGGACATACGCACGCACATTCTCTTCCTCTTTTGTGCTTCTTTTTTTGCGCAGTGAATGCCGGCCACACATGAGCATTTTTTTAATGCCCACATGGGAGAACGCGGTGCAAGCACCATCCGCACACACCACCACGCCCCCCCTCCCTCTCTCTCTCTCTCGATATGTCTGAGCGTGCACAGATGCTGCATCCATTGTGTGGACACTTGCAAGTAAAAAAAAACAAGAAGAAAGACATGTAAAGGCACCACCGTCGCCGAATTGCGTTTCATTGGCATGCGCGTGGACTTCTTGGTGTCGGTGTGCTTGATGACACCTATTTTTTTTTTCGGCATGGCATTGAGGGTGCAAGGAGGGGGAGGAGGGCGGTGGCGCGCTACCTCGTGCCGTGCACGCGCCCTCCCCCCCTTTCCTCCCTCTTTCTCTCTTCCCTTTTGCTACCCACTGCTTCACCACACACACACACACACACACACACACAAAACTTCTTACAACTGTGCATCTTCTTGGCATTGCATGTAGCTGTCCAGTGCCCAAGTGCAGTTTGTTTTCATATCCGGGTTCACCTCTAGGCACTGGCGGTAGCCGAGCATCTGTGGCGCACACAGCCCTGGCTGCACGGAGGGGGCGATGTACCCCCCAGAGGGATTAGCGTGTCCATCCGTTGGTGGTGCCAGTGAGCGTTTCGAGGCCGGCCGCATCGCCAACGCTTTGGTGTAGAGATGGTGACCCGAGAGTGACTTGAGAAACGAAGACGAGGCCGACGAGGACGTGGATGTGAGGCTGCTATTATCAACGCCCTCTCCGGTTTCCGTGGGCGGCGGCGGTGAGGCCCTGTTGTGGTTGCGGGCCAAACGAAAAGCGTCGCCCCCCAAGACATTGTCGCTACCGCTTACGTGATTAGAGCTGGCCACACTGCTGCGACGGAGGAAAGATGGAAGTGCATCAAAAGAGTGTTGAAGCTGCAGCACGGGCACCGGTGTGACAGCTGCACTGCCGTGGTACGCTGCTGTGGTGCTCTCGTATAGGGCTCGTGGCGCAGTTATCATGGGGCCTTGTCCGTTGCGAAGGACACAGTCGTCGTCCGAAAGCGGCGCGGCGGCAGTGACGTGTTCATGAACCCCGAGCTCAGTGCCCCTCGAAGCGTTCTGGGGCTGTGCCGAGGCGCCGCGAAAGGGGCTCAGTAGTGCTTTAAAGAAACTCTGTGAACCCGTTTTTATCTGAATGGGCGGCGACTGCTGCGTGCCAGGAGTTGGAGTCAATGGGGCGCCCCCATATAAGTTGGACATTGGCTAATGGAGAGAAGGGAGGGAGGGAGGGAGGGAGGGAAAGAGAATACAGTGAACCCGAGGCACAGCACGAAGGGATGTGACAAACAGAAAACAAAAAAAAATTGAGCAGGTGTGTTCGTGAAGAAGAAATATGCATATATAAATGTATTACACAAGTCGTTTGTTTTTGAAATCGATGCTTTCTCGGTATGTATCTCCCCTCTCCCCCTTTTCTCTCGCTTGTTTTTTTTCACAAATTTGATGCGTCTCTCTCTCTCTCTCTCTTGCGGAGTCTCAAGTCGATGCGCGCGCCGGGAACGAGGAGGAGGATGGGAGGAGAAGCGTGTAATCTTACACACACACACACACACAAATGCAAGCAATCAAAAAAACGAATAATGGAATTTTTCAATTATATAAACGTCTCTTTGGTTGCCTCACTCTCCTCTCCCCCCCTCCCTCCCTCCCTCCCCTGTTGATTTTTTTTGTCTGTTGATGGGAGGAGAGAGAGAGAGAGCACACATGCACGTGTGTGTGTGTGTGTGTGCGCTGTGTCCGGTGCAAGCGGTTCACGGCACTTCTGCAATAGAGAGGAGAGGAGAGCGGGAGGGGAGAAGAGAAACACAAGTGAATATATATGAGTGCCCCCCTTTTTAAAAAATAATGTTGGTAGAAAATGAGGGGGAGGGGCGTGGCGGTGGCGTGTGTGTACCCACACTGTAACTGCGAGTGAAAAACAACAATAACAAAAAAGGGGAGGGAGGGAGAAGAGGGGGTAGAGAGAGAGAGAGGCAGGCGTTGGCGAACAGGAAGGACGCGAGGGGGTGAACCCTCGCTGGCGAGTCGCCGTGGCATTTTTCGTCATACACAGCGCAGTTGTGCTCCTTTTCTTCTTCAAATAGAGATCGGTACGCAGATGCGCGGCATTTTTTTCTTGTTGGTCCGTACTCCATTTCAGCATCTCCGTGTCCTTCACAAAAAAACACGAGACAACTCACCACCACACATACAGATACGCATCCAAATACAATGGGGAGGAAGCAATGTAAGGAGCACACAGGTGTTCAATGTACATTATAAATATATATATATATTTTTCTTGGTGTTGACTCTTTTTTTTTCTCCTTTTCGCCTTCCCTCTCCCTTTCTCTCCATTACGCCTGCTTCGCCTTGTCTGCGTCCATGCGGTGTAGGGCCCCTGGGTGTTCGGTCGTTGAAGGTCGAGGTCGACGATTTTAGTGTGCAGGGGGTGGCTGGTGGAGGCGGGTGGGTGGGTGCGTGGGTGGCGCTGGTCAAAAGAAGCGGGTGAGAGAGCAAGGCCTTTCTCTACTTGCACCTCCTCCGTTACCCTGATATTACGGAAACAGTCAAAAACAAATGTAAAAAAATAATAATAGGAGCAACCACGTGCGGGAGGGGGAAGGTGTGCGTGTGCGTGTGTGTGACGTGAGATGGGGTGGTGTGAGACGCACATGCACGCCAACGCCCGCTTTATGCAGATCGCAGCGGCGCCTACGCCTGGGTAGGCTGCATCGGATGCTCTTTCTGGCACTGTGTGAAGTAGTCCCACGCCCATTTACAGCTTTCGGTGGACTCGGGGTTTGCCTCCATACATTTGGAGTAACCCACAAGTTGCGGCGTGCAGACGTGACCCTGCTGCTGCGCGGCCTGCGCCAGCTGCTGCGCCTCTGCCGGCTGCGTCGGCGCTTGGTTGTTCTGGCCATAGAGGTAGTTGCTGATGCCGTGGCCAAGGACGCTACCACCGGCGACGGCCGCCATCGTGCCGAGGATGCCGCTACCACCACCGCCACCCATTGGACGCTGAACGTAGATGTTCGTAACTGCTGGCTGCTGCGGTGTCGGCGTTGACTGATGCATCGGTTCCGCTTTCTTGGGTGGGGCGGCAGCTGTGTGGCTGCTGCCACTGCTGGTACGAGGGGCGGCACGGGAGCGAGCCATTATGTCGGTAGTCCAAGTGGGCAAAGGGAAGCAGGGAGCAACGAGAATGGCTATGATGTGGGCGTGGATAGAGAGGAGGAGGAGGATGTGTGTGTAGGTGTAATGGGCTTGACTGCGCGCGCGCGCGTGTGTAAGTGAGGGTAGTGTGGAGCGGTTTGACTCGTCTCAGCAAGAGCACCGATCCACCTCCGTGAAAAAAAAGGGGGGATGGGAAAACACGCATGGACGAGGGTGCAGGAGAAAGTAGAAGAAGACACAAGAGATGTGTGGGGGGGGGGATCAGGGCGGGTGTGCTGATATACACACACACACACACAGACGAGTGCACAGGCAGTACTTTGAGACACGCTCATCGGAGAGGGCCTTTCAAGACACCGAAAGCGGCTTTCCTTCTTCGCCCTCTACTACCCCCCCCCTCCCCTCCCCTCCCCCCATTGCATGTGCCTATATAAACGATTCCGCCCACTTACTTGCACGAAAAGTGTCATGGATGGTTTTCAGGAGAGGTTTGCGTGCCTTTTCTTTTTCCGTAGACCGCCGCCCCTCCCCCCGCCCGCCCCCTCCCTTCACACCCACCCATTCCTTGAAGTCGACACACACACACACACAGACACACACACAAAGGCCAAACGGGAGAGGATAGACATGCAAGAGAGAGGGAGAGAGGCAAAACAAGCAAAAAAAAAACATCCAGGCAAACCATTACCCCGCATTGATCCCCTCCATCCACATACACACCAGAACATGAATGAGCTCAAAGCAAAAAAAAAGACCGCAACCCCCCCCCCCCCCAACACGCACACACACACAAAAAAAAGGGAGTGTAACGAGAGGGAGAGTAGGGGGAGACTTGTGTGTGTGCGTGTGTGGGGGTGGGGGGCTGTGAGAGCGGGCCGGGGACGCCTCTCTCGGCCTAATATCCAGACTTCCCTCTAGAATGGTACATAGGCCAGCAATATCAAAACAGGCTTCCCCCTCCCCCCTAAAAAAAAAAACACCATGATTGATCCGGTCGCCTGGCACGGGTGAACATTTTTTTTTATCTCTGTGTGTTTGCAAAAATGTGTAAAGGGGGGCGGGTGGTGGTGAAGAGGTGATTCCCCTCCCCTCCCTCCCCCTTCTCACGTTTTCTGGAACCTTTACGGCTTGGCGTACTTGTGGGTCCACTCGCGGGCTGTCTGCAGTGCGCCAGCCTCATCGTCCTTCCAGTGATCCGCGACGTCGTTCGCGAGCGGATCATCTGGGTTGGGGCTTGACATGAGAATTTGAATAGACAGCAGCACCTTGTTGATGAGAAGGGCTGGTGACCACTTATCTTTGATGATATCGAGGCAGATACGACCCACTTTATCTACGTTGGGGTGGTAGATACGTGTGAGAAAGCGTACCTTTGGTGGCTTCATGGGGTACTCCTCCGGCAAGAAGAGCTCCAAGCGGAAGAGACCGCCTTCATAGCACGACTGAGGCGGCCCTTGGATGGTAACCATAAAGTAGCGTGGGTTCTCCTTCGTCGGCGTCGCTGTGATGCCGGGCGGACACTCCTTCTGGAGTTTCTCTGTTTCCTTAATGATACGCGTCGTGAGCATGATGCCCGAGTGGTTGTGTGTGTGTATATATATATATATATATGTATGTACCCACCACAGAGGGGGGTCAAGGGAGGAGGAGGAGGAGGCGAGGGAGGGAGGCGGGCGGGTGGTCTCAAAGCCGAATCGCTGTGGTCGGCTGGTGCTTCTTTGCTATTGCGAGTACCTCTGAGATAAAAAAAAAATGATGTAGTGTATAGAGCAAAGAATTGGATGATAGGCGTGCAGGCATTTTGTTCAAGGGCGGGCACGGTCGAGATAGAGTGGATGGGAGTGGTGGGGTATACATAAAGCAATGACAGAGGAGGTCGGAGGTGAGTCTTGGTGGGGGGGGGGAGGCGGAGGGAGGACGGCACACATTGTGCACTTGTGCCATATAAACATTAGCTCTTCTCCTCCAGCGCACGACTTCACCTCTACTCCGAACACCCTTCCCGGTACCCCTCCCCTCCCCCACTGGGGAAGGGGGTGGGGAGCAGATACCTTCACCTGTGCCCCCCCCCCCCGTCCAACGTTCCAAAGCCTGTGAAACGCGGTGGTGGTGGGGGAGGGAGGGAGGTGTGTGTGCATGTGTGGTGTGGTCCCCCCTTGTATTATATTGCCGTTTGTTTTGTTTTACGCATGGCTGCCACCACCTCTACAAGAAAACATCGCGGCGGCGTGGTACAGAGAAAAGGAGTGGGCTGAAGGGGGGGGGGAGGGGGTGCGACGTGTGTGTGTGTGTATGTGTGGATCAGGGAGGAGTCGAAAGGAAACATCGAACCCCTACCCCCTTCCCATGGAAAAAAAAAGGAAGACCACCCAAATAGTAGTCTGGAATCGGGGGTGGGAGAGGGTACCCGAGCGTTATTGGGCGCGCATGCCCTAAAAAAGGGGGTAGGGGCTATACATAAAAAAAAAGTGTCGCTATGTGAATAGGTGTGGGATGATGACAGTGTATGTGTTGGGGGAGGGTCACGAGCTCAGGAAGGAATCGCCTTGGGGCCTGACAGATATCAAGAGTAGAAGGGGGGGAGGGGGGGGAAGGGGGGGCAGGCCACCCGAGGCTGTGTATCGGTACCATGAACAGCAGCAGTTTTACAACATGGCAACACAGCTTTTTTTTTTTTTGGGGGAGGGGTAACAAGTGACTGTCGTGGGACTCGTGCGTCATCGACATCGCCCCCTTCCCCCCCCCTTCCTCCAACAACCACCACAAAAGGTGCTGAGATACACACACACACACACATACACACCCACACATGTATATGTACACACATTGAAGCAATCAAACAAGCAACACAACCTCACAGGAGAGTTATTTCTCATCACAGCCCCACGATTCACCAACACATCAAAGTGGGAGCGGGGGTGGGGTGGGTGGAGGTGGAGGTGAATGCAGCGGAGCTCCCCCCTCCCCCTCTTCTTCCCCACCAAAACGACAACAGCACGCACTGGTGTGGCTGAAGGACAGTGTGTGTGTGTGTGTGTGTGTGTGTGTGTGGTTCAAGAGAGGAACCCTGCACATAAACGGACGCGTGCAGGCCAACCACAAAGGGAGCTTCGTAAAGGCAGAAGTTGGGCTGGTCTACGGGGGGTGGGGGGTGGGGTGAGGCAATTGAGCCGCTCGTAGAAAAAAAAATCTGGGCTGAGAAAAACGCTGGCGAACATGCGCTCTCGTTAGCGTGACCACAATTGAATACTACGTGTCCTGGGCAGCTGCCGCTTGGTGTCCATCTCATATGCGTTTTCTCCCTGGTCCTCGCTTCCGCCCCCCCCCCCCCCCCACTCCACTCCACTCCACTCCAGCATCCCCTCTCAGATCACCCTGTCAAGGAGCCACGGCGCGCGGCGTCCTGGGCAATTTTCACTTTTTCTGTGTGCGCCTTCAGTCGCTCCCGCAGACTTGTCTCGAAGTGAACCCGCTCACGGTTCGCCTGTACCTCAGCTGCTTTTTTTTCTTCTACCCAGGCTTTCAGCGCCACCCTGCGCGCTGTCACGTAGGCCAGCTGCGACCGCAGTTCTGCCACCTCACCTTCAAGGGTACCGCGTCGCGCTTCTGTCGCTTCTCGCACATCTTGGCCATCGAGAAGGTGTTCTTGCGTGGCTTTGAAGCGTTCGCGAGCGAGGATGGCCCGTGCATCGATAGAGAGCTGCGCCTCGTCGAGAATGCGTCGAAAGAGAATGCCGCGCTCCGGAAGGTCAACGGTTACTTGTCGGAGGAGCTCCTCACCGAGCAGGTTTAGCTGCACTAGCGTCCGCTCCTTGTTCGCCTCCAGAACATTCAAGGTAGAAGCAACGGTCGCCGACCCGCCGCCACTAACTGACGTGGGTGTGGGTTGCGCTGGCAGCGGCTTCAGCGTGCGCGTGCAGACCGGGTTATTTGGCAACGAAAGGATATGAACGTTTTCTTTCACTTCTCGTGTCTTCCCTGGAGGAGCGAGCAACGTCTTCGACCCACTGGAGAGAGTCGGGGGTGAAGCGGTGTGATGCTGTGGGCGTTGCTTCATTGAGGAGGTGCTCGTGAGCTTCAGTGGGCGACCGCAGCATCGCGCCTTCACCTCGCGCAGCACATCGTCAAGTGTTCGCTCTAGATGCGCAAGATAGTTGCGTGGCGATTGCACGTCACTGGTCCGCTGGAGGATCACCACGATGGCACCTACCAGCGTCTCCTCATACTCTACGGCAAGCGCCGAGCTAAGCGCCTCAATCTCTGCACGCGCGTTCGTATCGTTCCGATGCACCTCCATGTGACGACGAAGGCTCTCGAGGCGAAGCTTGGCAGCCTGGCGCTGCTCTTGCACTGCCATGGCCTTCTCTTGGTGAATGGAATAGTAGATGAACAGCCGCGGCGGCAGGACTGCATCCAAGGTGGAGCGCAGCGTCTGCGACACCACCGGCATCCGCTGGACGGCAGCCGCTGCCAAAGCCTTGGTGTACGGTGCCCTAGACGCCTCATCGGCGGTGCTGTGGCTGGTGTTACCTGAGGTGGTCGTCGGGTGCTGGGCACTGGAGGCTGCTGCGATGGATTCAGAGAGGGGGATGGTAGTAGCCGCGGCGGGCACGTTTTCACTTGGCTCCACCCCTACCAGTAAGTCGTGAACGTATGCTGGCAGCTTGACCTCAGCCTCTCCTACCGCACTCTTCGGCTCAGCGCCACGCCGCGCGTCGGCGAGAGCGACCATTTGACGCAGCAGGTCAGTGTACTCGACGGTGTTGGAGGAGACTTCGCGTAAGCCGCTCAGACACGCGGCCACTGTAAAACCGCGCCGTGCCTCGTCGTGGTCAACGTTACCGGCACCCTCTGTCGACGGAGCAGAGGAGAAGAGGTAGTCTAGGAGTTTCTCCGTCGTCTGCGTGCGGAAGATCTGGTGCTCTGTCTTCTGCGTCAGCGCTGGCGCGATTCCCACGGCATCCTCTTCCGCCTGGTCCGCCGACTGCTGCTGGCGGTGCTCTTCGACGCTCATCGACATTTGTGTTGTCGTGTCGCCTGCTGTGGAGTCTTCCTCATTCTCCGTTGCGTGCATAAAAGATGTCTTGCACCTGCGCGTGTAGCCCACCGCAATCGGAAGCAGTCTCATGACCATGTCGGACATGTGCGCGTGCTGGTACGGCGGCGCAGGGTAATGGGTCGCTTCAGCCGTTAACGATGCCGGGGATGTTAGCGGGTTCTCCTTGCTTCTAAAACGCTCTGCATCGACGGAGGTTTGATGCGTGGCCTGCCGCTGCCGGAACTCGAGTTGGTGACAGATTGTCGGAAGCATGTCCTTGAAGCGTAGGGGCAGCCGGGCTATGACCTTCGCGTCTTCGCAGGCCGTGAATGTCAGCGGTGCATCCTGCGCCAGCGCGACGGCGAGGGGGTCCTCGGGGGAATCATCATCCTTGACCTCAATAGTAGCACTTCCCGCTTTAGGCGTTGCACGGCCCATTGTTCTCTTGCCGTTGCGTTTGCCGGCAACAGTGCCGCGATGCGCCGCTGTCATAGTCAGCGTTGCCGGAGCTGCTGCTGCTGCTGCTACCGTTCTCGTCCCATGGACAGCGGCGTCAACAACACCGGTGACATCGACGTCGCCCCCAGACTGGGGCTTGTCTTCATGCCGCATTTTAACTGCCCTCATTTTTGAAAAAAAAGAACTTTTTTTTTCCTTGGCGTGGCACAGCACCTCGACTTGGTGCGCTCTGCACCACTCGAGTTCGTGATGCGCCTCCGCCTCTTGAACACTTTTTTTCTTCTCTCCCCCCACCCCTTCTCCCCTCCTCCAAAAAAAAAAAAACGACTGGAGCCGGCGGGGTAAAATGGGTGCCTGCTAGTAGACAGAAAGACCGACACACACACACACACACACACCACACTCAGTGAACACACGAGAGAGCAGGGTGTTCCTCGTTGTCGTATCTTCTCTCTCCCCTTGTGACGGACCTCTTCACAGGTGGTGTTATGTTCACACACACACAGACATGCACGTGAGACATACAATCGATGGTGATAGAAAGACAGTTCATGGAGCAAGGGATAAACAGAGATCGAGAGGGGGGAGGGGGGTGGGGAGGGAGGTGAGTAAGCTCACATGTCGATTGTGAATGATATACATTGCCATTCCAGAGGTGTGTGCCCTGCTCAGCGAGTAGAGCGGTAGAGGAGGGTGTGGGTGTGTGTACCCCCGGGAGGGGAGGGGAGGGGGGCGCAGGTAGTTCAAGCGTACTGTTCGCTTTTCGCTCTACCCCCCCAACTTACACGCTCGCCTTTTTACGTCATGCTCGAATCATTTTTATGTGTGTGTGTGTGTGTGGTGCTAAAACGAAGGGAAGAGGGACAGGAGGTGGAGAGGGGAGAGTTAACAACAACAACACGCACACACACACACACCAAAAAAAAGCGAAGTGAAAAAAGAAGGCACCGTAGCTGGACTTGTAGCAGAATTCAAGTGTACAACATATACGAAAAACAAAAAAAACACGAGAGCATTTATATGTGTGTGCGAGAGCTGTCATCGACAATAACAACTACACGTGTTCCTTTTCTCGAGCGCGCGCATGTGCGTGTGTGTGTGTGTGTGGGGGGAGGCGATGAAGGGGAGGGGGGGAGAGCGGTGGTGGCCTTGGCAATCGCCCTCCCCCTCTCTCCCACCTTGGTTTCGTGGGACGCCACCCAGAAAGCAGATGATATGGAGCAACCTTCTGGTTCCGCTACGGACGCCTCGTCGCCTCTCGCAGCCATTTGAAAAGAAGCTGCACCAAACGACGCAGCTCCGCCTGTGCCTCAGCGTCAGCTGCCGCCACCGTTGCAATAGGGGTAACACTCCATGCATCCACCCCGTTGCCACCGCCACTGTTGCTCCCTGCTGGGGGGCGCGGTAGTGGTACTGTTGTGAGAGAGCGCACGTTCATCGCGCGCGGTGCTACGCAGGCCTCGGCCCAGTGCAGCGGCACCCCACCACCGACCACGGCCACGGCGACCCCGAAGAGCGGGTGTTGGTACATGACCGCAGAGAGCTGCGTCACACTCGTTGCCAAAAGTAGCAACGATACCTTCACATTCCCAAACGAAGCGCCCGTTGCTGCCGCTGAAGCCAATGCGGTCTGGGCGTCACAGGCTGGGGGTGGCTGCGAGTCACCCCGCTCACGGCTGGCCCTCGCACCGTAATTTTCTGGCGAGGTTCGGTGCCTCCTGCGAGTTTGACACGGTGGCGCAGGCGGAGACTCGGTTTTCTCGGCTGTCGAAGCCGACGCCGATGCGTCGTCGGTGAACATACACATCAGGGTCATGAGGCGCGTGGCCAACAGCACAACTTGTTGTGTTCGACTCGAGTGCAGAGAGGTCCATGCGGCACGGTCATCGCGGCCCACGGCTCCTTGTGTCGCAGTGCCGTTGCTCCTCTGTATTCCTTGCTCCAACAACCTGTGGTTATGGCGAAGCTGCTCAATGTATAAGTGTAGAACCTCCACCGCCACTGCGCACCATAGCGGCAAGCGGGCTAATTGACCTTGCAGCTCACTGTACACAAAGCTCTCCATCATGCGCAGTGAGGAAGCGACGTCGTCGCTCACATTTGAGTTCGCCGTATGTCGGGACTTTGGGACCACGGAAAGAATTCGGAGGCGCAAGCGGGCAAGCGCTGCCCGCTCCGTGGTTGTATCGTGGGCGGAGGAGTGAAGCAGCAGTTCCTCCACAGCAGTGCGGCGAGGCCGCATTGACGCAGCGGCGCGCGCGAGCGGTGTCTGTGGCTCGCGCCTGCGGGTGCGCGATACTGGTGACCGAATCACTTCCGCCCTTGGCACCAGCACAGACAAGGAGACACACTGCTCCAGCTGCTTCCAAGCAAGCAAGACGCTTGCCATCACCGCCCATAGTCTTTCCGTCTCATCGCAGAAGTGGGAGTAGTAGTTGGCTTGGTCTGCTTCTCTGTTGCTGCCCCTGCTCTTCCTCGTCTGCGATTGCTTTGCCATGGGTGCTCTTTCTATATCCTGCAGATCTGAGGATGCCGCCGCAGTAGAGCCCACAGGCGTGGGGGAAGAGCACCCACCACTCCGCCTTGCCTCGCGCAGCCTCCATCGCCGTCGCTGGCGAGATATCGCCAAACTCCGACGTTTGCTCGAGGCCCCTACAAAACTTGAGAGCGTCTGAAGCGCAAGTAGCGGCAGCAACACCGTCGGCGAGGTACCTCGAGCACACGGAGGGCCGAAAGGAAGAGTAGGGGCGGTATTGAGAGAGGCTTCATGCTCAGGGGCTGATCCGGGAGCACACAACCTGCCAGGGTGAGCAAGGGTGGCGCATCGTGGGTGCTGAAGCGGTTGCCTCTCAGCATGCGGCCGTCTGAACGCAGCTGCCCTCGCCTCTTCGAGCGCGTTGCGTTCACCATCGTGCTGAGCATCCCTCCCCACCGACTCAGCGACTCGGCCGTCGACGATGTCTTGCCGCTGGAATGGGGGGTATCGATTGTGGTGGAGGTAGTAGAGAAGGTGAAATCGGTACAGTGCGGGGTCGAGTAAGTGGCCTGCAGTCAAACATCCACACTGGCACGTGGCATCCTCGACGCCCTCGACGTGCGGTAGCAGTGCGGCCATGGACTCTACCGATGCACCGCCTGCAGTTTGCCACGCCTCTTCGCAGGCGTGTAGAAATGCATGGATCTCTGTCGCTGTCGTCGTTGCAATGTCATGCAGCACCGCCGCGGGCAGTACGGGTGGTGGTGCTGACCGCATGACATCCAGCACCGCGCAGACGCCGAGGCCCAATGCGAGACAGGCACTCGCGTCACGTGGGTAGTGTGTGAGGAGCTTCCACAGATGTTCGTGCTCTTGTGGCATTCGCAAGTTATGGGTGTCGTAGAAATTGGTGGTGCGATCGCCAGAGTTGCTGCAGCGTGGCTTCTTGCAGGCACCGTGATTGTTAATGGTGGGCGCAGCGGCTGTCTGCTGCGGGCGAGTGGGAGGGCATGGACGAGGTGAAGGGGGGGCCCCGGCCCACGAGCGCGCTTCTGTGGACAGTTGTCGATACTTATCGGGTTGAGACGGCGGGGGTGCCGCCGTCGCCACTTCCCGCCTCCGGCGACCCCACCGTACTGTGAGAAAACGGGT
Organism: Porcisia hertigi; assembly: GCF_017918235.1. NCBI lineage: Eukaryota > Euglenozoa > Kinetoplastea > Trypanosomatida > Trypanosomatidae > Porcisia > Porcisia hertigi. Next base: position 249,467 of record NC_090563.1, read on the forward strand.
ACACCCGTCGACATCTGCAGTGGGCAAAGGCCCTGGCGCTGCCGCTGCTACGGGCGATGATGATGGCGGCTCCCGGGGGAGGTAGCGGCAAAGAAGGTGTGCCAATGTCGCAGCAATGTCAGTAGTGTACGAGTGGTCCCCCGAGGGGGACATCTGCCGCGGTGAAAGGTGCGGTGAGGCAGGCGGCGGCTGTCCTTCCACTCCCAGCTGCCCCCGGAGGCCGGGACCCTCCTCCTTCTTGGCGACGCCGCTGCGTTGTCTGGCGCTCTGTAGAGGATGTGCTCGTGTGTGCGGATTCCAGGACAGCTCAGGTATGCCCTCGGCTTGATGCACCTGACCGTCGTCAGCAGTTGGGACATGAGTGCCGCTGTGATCAAGGGCTGTCGTCAGCGGTGAGCTGACACACGTGCCATCCAAGGCGTTGAAGCTGCCGCTGCTACCACCTACAGCTGTGATGCTGCTAAGAGTAACGGCCGTCAGCGGTGTATCCTCTACACGCTCCACGTTCTCACCAGCATAATTTTGACCGCCGCGCACACTTTTGAGAGGTGCCTGTAACGGCGGTGTCAACGAGTTCGAATCTGATGCGGATGTCGAGCGCGGCCGCCGGCGATGCTGAGACCCACATTGCAGCAAGCATGGCTCTTGTAGTGAGACAGCGTGGGACGGGTGTCCACTAGCGTCTTCGATAGATGAAGCACGAGTCGTGGCGCTCACACCATCGATCTCCTCACTAGCATCTGCATCCGCTGCGTAACGTGTGAACGTGTCGTCGTTGCGCGGGCGATGGTGCATTACAACGACCTGGGAGGTGTGCCACGTTGTCTGACATCAAGTGTGAATAAGTATCTCTCCAAGCGCCCCTGTGTGTGTGTGTGTGTCTGTGGTGGTGGTGTGAGTGTGTGTGGTGGTGTGGTGTGAGTGTGTGTCAACACAATCACAGAGACAAACATAAAAATATATAAGCTTCACACACGTAGGCGGCGAAAGAGAAAAAAAAAAGAGGTCTCTGGCATGCTCCCTCTCCCCCTTCCCCACGGATGGCTGTGCAGGTGGTGGTGGGGGGGGGTGGGAGAATGGGCGGGGGACAGAAGAGGGGGAGGGAAAGAGGTGAACAATAATGCCCAAGGTGACCACTCTTTTTTTTTTTTGTGTGTGGGTGCGCCTGTCTCGGAATGCGCACCCAGACCCCTTTCCTCACACACACACACACAGACACACACAGACACACACACAGCACGTAGACTGCGCGTGTTGAGAACTGATTATGCATGTGGGTGGGGTCGAGCGCTGGGGAGCGCAGGTGCCATTGTGGACCAAAAGATGAGCCACTTCGAGCGCTCCGCCCCCCCCCCCCCTCCCCCCTATCTTGTAGGCGGGGGGGGGATACGGTAGGTGATATATATTCTATTTTCTCTCTCTCGTGGTGGTGGTGGTGGCCGTGTGTATGCATGATGTGCACCGGTGCCGGGACCAAACTTTCGTCGCAGCAGACCTCCTCTTCCCATTCCCCTTCCCTTTCTCTCCTCCCCATCCCCCCCCTCCCTCCCCAACGCAGCACGCCACCTTTATATATACATATACAGCGGGTTGATCTATGCGTTGCGATTCAAGGTGGGGCGGGGTACATATCGGAAGAAGTCAGGTTATTTGGTGGTGGTGGTGCTTAGCTGTGGTCGCTGCCCCTCACCAGCGATGCGATAAACGTGTCCTAGACAGACCGGCTGCTGTGGCAAAGATCATTTGCCGTCATGTACCGACACCGGTCAGCCTGTCACTGCCTTCACTCCCTTTTTTATGGTAGACTTCTCTCTACCCCCCTTCTAGCATACGCAACGCACACAATTCGGCGATCGGAAGGGTGTGCGCTCCACTGCTTCGCTACGGAGACCACGCCGCTTCTACGCGTACTGTCACCACCATTGCCAACCCATCCCGGTTGATGCGCACCGGCACAAGCATGCCGGGCGTCAGTTTCTCCTCTATCACACGGCGAAAGTCGCTCACGTTTCGGATGCGCACGCCGTTCAGCTCCTCGATGAAGTCGTTAGGCTGCACACCGGCAAGCACCGAGGGACCCGCGGTGTTCACTACGAGGACGCCGCCATTGTAGTGCGTCGGCACCCCGTTGGCCAACACTGTGCTTGTCACCTCAAGTCCCAGCACCGGAGTCGCACGCATGACGTTGCTGTTAGAGGATCCGGCGTACGACGTCAGTGGTGCCGCCGCCGCCGCTATTGATTGGGAGCCCTGTGATGGAGATGGTGAGGTCACTGAGCTTTGCGGGTGGGTGCCGACAACGCGGATCGCAGGTGACCCAGGGTGGTGTGCGCTGCGGGCCATGAGGGGCAATTTTGAGGGTGGGGCGGAGGTGTGCGGATGCTGCTGCGGTGTTTCTGGTGACACCTCTGGCGGTGTTGGTGCAACCGCACTGCTGCTAACGCTCTGGGCGTAGCCTTCTTGAGCCTCCAAAGTCTCCAAGAACTCGGCTAGCTTCGTGCGCCAGTGTCGGAGACAGTGTAGGAACTGTGGCACCAGTGTGCACAGCGACCATGGCTGGCTCGTGGGCATGTACAGGCTGGCAGACATGAGAACGAAATCGTTGCGGATCGAGGCACCGACGCCGCCACCACACATCTCGCGCCCCAGCAGCGATGCCTCCAGCAGGAACTCGTACATTTTTATTCGACTCTCCACCGTGGCCTGCACAATCGGTGGCAGCGACGCCAGCAGGGTGGAGTAGAGGTAAAGCCGCTCTGTCGCGGCGTCGTAGGTTACGAGAAGCGTGTACTCACCATCGATGCCAATGATGCAGGTATTCGTGTCATCAAAATGCAAAGTGCCGCAAAGGCCGAGATCGTCGCCGAGACGACGAAGGTTCGCATCAGCGTTGTCGCGTGCATCGTAGAAGCTGCTATCCGGCGCTGGCACTACCGCTGCAATCCCGTTTTTGGCGTGCGACTGCAGAGGCGAGGGGGACCGGCGACTGCGCACAAGACCACCGTTGCTGGTGTCTCCAACCTTCTCAACGGACTTCCCGGTTCGTCCTTCAGGCCCCATGGTGCTCAGGGTGGCGTTGCGGTGATGCCCCTGCGACACAGTCAAACAGTAGCTGCTGTCGCCATCATGATCCTCTCCTCTTCCAGTCGGCAAGAGCGCTGCCGCCTCGCGCTGAAGCGCCTGCGGTGCCTCGACACCAAGTTGAGCGTAATAGCGGAGTCGCTGCTGGACAGCCAGGCGACGGTCCAGGTCCAGAGCTCGCACCTCACGAATGCGAGCAAGCCGCTGATGCTCTATATCGATCTCGCGTGCCCGAAGCTCAAGCTCCCGCGCCTTGGTTGTGGCTTCAAAGCACTCCTGCTCCAGCTGCGCCCGCTCTCGCTCGGCCTCAAGGAGCGTCTGCTGCTGCGCAAGCAGCGCCTTTTTCTTTTCGTTCTCAAGCTTCAACATCGCCACAGCGCGGGTGGCCTCCTGCTCGGCGCGGAGCTGTTCGCGGCGCTCCGCTAGCTGCTCCGTGCGCTTCGTCGCACGGGCCGCTTCCTGTGCCCGCAGAATGGAAAGCCGCTCCCGTTCGCGTGCCACCTCAGCCTCCTTGTCCTTGACGCAACGCAGCGCTTCGTCAGCGGTTTCACGTTGCCGCTCGAGTTGGCAACGACGCCGTGTCGCGTGTTCCATTGCTGCATCGGCGTAGTGCAGTGTGTGACGCAAGACTTCGTTTTTCACGACACCGTCGCTCTGCAGCCTTTCATTCTGTTGCTGAAGCGTCTGCAACTCCAACAAGCTGCGCCGATCAGACATCGGGAACGACGACAAAAGTGAGGGCGGCGAGGTGCCATCGGTGACTGCCGCGTCGGCAGGCGATCGTGTGCCCTTCGCAACGTGCGAACGCAGACTGTGGAGCTGCCATGCGCCTTCACTACCGTCACCTGCGTTGCTGCATGTATCCGATCGATGCCGCGCCTCCACGGAGAGGGTGGCGCCACTGCCGATGCCGAAGCTGGCGCAGAGGTCATCATCAGTGCTTAGTGGCACTCCGTTGAGATGCAACACCATGTCATTTAGCGGGATGGGGCACGAGCTGGCGGCGGCGAGGCATTGCTTCACCTTGCCTAACGTGAGGCAGCCTATCGGGGTGCGCACATTGAGCTTATAGCGTTTACCCTCGGCGGAGTGAATAATATTTACGTGCTCGCGGGTCAGCGACGGCGCGGCTGCGCCACCGTTAACAACGCTCATGAAACACGGAGATTGTGCGGCTCGTCGGTGCGGCTGCCTGCGCACGCGCGGGGGTGGGGCGGAGGGTGCAGCTGGCGCGTGTGCAGCGCCCTTGTTCACCAATTTTTCTCTCTAGCACACGAGGGCGGCGGGTACTCCCTCTTTAAAGGAGGGGGGAGAGGGCAATTGAACCCGAAGTGCGCGTGTGCGTCTATGTGTGTGTGTGTGTGTAGGAAGAAAGGGGGAGGGGGGGGGAGGGGAGGCGTGAAGAAAAAGTGGAACTGGTGCACGCAAAGGCCATCATAACATCAATTTTAGCGTATGCATATAGAGAGAGAGAGAGAGCGGCTTTGGGAGGGGAGGGAGGCTGTAGCGTTTTTTTTTGTGCGCTGCGCATGTTTTTTCCCTCTCTCATCTTCCTTCAAAGGCTGAGTATCACATCCCCTTGTACAGATATGCATATATATATATATAGATGTATATATATATGCATACATATACACACATATATATATATATACTTTGCCCCTACTTTATTTTTTCCGTTTACTGCAAGTACCTTTCCACCGCCACTTATTCCCTCCCCTCCCCCCTCCTACACACACGCACGGTGGAGTGTGGTGGTGGTGGTGGTGGTGGGGGCAGGATGGTGTGCGCGCGCGTCTTGTATAAACTCTTCTCTTCCCTCCCCTCCCCCCCCTCCCCCTTCTCCTCTCCCCCCTTCGGCTTCTCCCTGAGCTCTCGTTTCTGCTTCACACGTTTCATGAACACGCTTATCCACGCAGAACGCATCACAGCCGAACCAATGTATTACACCAGGAAAGACGTGTGCGTGTGTGTGTGAAAGAGGCACAGGTGGCAGGGCGGGGGGGGGGTGAGGGGAGGAGGAGAAAAAAAAGAGCTCAGAAACGCAAAAGAGACCCACTCAAGTGCATTCAACTACCCCTGATTTACTACTTGACGCGTCATATGCGAAATTGATCAGAGGACGTCGCAGCACAAAGGCAAAAACCCAGAAGAAACAACAAAAACAAACAAAAAAAAACAAAGAAACACACACACACACACACACACACACACACACACACACGGGAGTACATTTCCAAAAAGAGGACCCGTGGGGGAGGTGGGGGAGGGGAGGAGGAGATCAATAGCAAACCAAAGAAAACATCACACAGACACGGACAGAGACACCATCCTCACTTACCCCCCCCTTTTTTTTTTGTCCTTTCACATGCAAATATAAATATAAATATTACAGTTGCATCGGGTACGAGCAACATTGTACTGCGGTTCGCCGAACCCGAGTTGACCATTCAGACATTACATCTCCGATCTCTTTCACGTACATGCCAACAAAACATCGAGAAAGAGAGACAGGAGAGGAGAAAGGAGGTCAGAGGGAGGAGGAGGAGGAGGGGGGGGGGCGGAAGGAAGGGTAAAGAGACGCGGCCCATGAAAAGAGTGGAGCTGAAGAGAACTTGAAAAAAAATATATAAAAAAGGGATGCACATGCATGTGATCAGGGAGATCCACCCGATCCGTACCTGCGCGCGACAAAGGAAATAAAATTTACATGCAGGTCACCAATGTCGCATCAGCAACGAAAAGAAACAGCCCACTCGCTGTACGAGTTAGCAACACGACGCCGTAACCTGGCCTTCCCTTTCTTCTTCACCCAAACCTGCCGAGAGGGTAGCATCCCAAGATAAGCAGCAGACGAGCTCACGGTGTTCGTCGATCCGTATAATTCCGTGCAGGCATACACACACACACACACTCACACACGTACACACGGGTAGGCAGTTTGATGGTGCAAGCATATGACATCTCCAGAAAAAAAAAACGAGAGTTGAGCAAGACACAAGTACGCCCAGCGGCAGCAGCGATGGCAGAGAAGGGCGGCGGGGGTTGGGGGGGGGGTGGGTGGCCTTTCGGGCCTTTTTAGCCTGTATCTGAGATTAATGTGCGCGCGTAGGTGTATTCCACAGCGCATACAAAAAAAAAATACACGACCAATGCTTCGCCGCTGAGAACGGCAGGGTGTGTGGGGGGGGGGTGTGGAGGAGCGAGGCTTCTTGCTCTCTGCCATCTCAATCGCTTCGGTCGTATCTGCTGTCATCAGAGGGCGATTGCCAGATCTCAACGTCCACACCTGCAAACTCGGGCGCTACAGCATTTGACAATGATAACAGCTGACGACTGAAGCTGGTGAGCGGGAGAAGCGCACAGGTGGGGAGATGGATCGCGTGCCCGTCGGGAGAGATTCCCTGGTGCGTCGATGCCTTTGGTGGTGGTGGTGGGGTGCTGAGAGCGGCCCTCAAGCTTCTACCCCTTCCCCCCTTTCCTCCTCTTCACCATCACTACCCCTTCCATGCTACACTCAGTAATGCCGCTTCACATGCAATCTTCGAGGAAGGCGTACATGTGGTCCCCCCCTCCCCCCCCCCATTCGCACTGACATTCATGAGACTCTCGAGAAGATTGCTTGTGGCGCATACGCGGTGATAGATAATATGGCACCAGGGGTACACGAACTCTACCCATGTGTATAATTTTTTGTGTTTTTTTTTTCTCCTCTTCAATCTCAACCAGCAGTGTGACGCGGGCGGCTTGTGCCAGAGTTGAGGGTCGTGCTCTAGGACGTCGGCAGGATGCGAAGGGAGACCGGTGGCGGATGATGGAAGTGGGGTGGGGTGGGGGGGGTGGGGGAGGTACCGCTCTCTCCTCTCTCCCCTCCCCGGCTTACTGCCCGCCACCGTCATGGCCTCCATCGCTTCTTCACTCTTCCTTTTTTTTTTGTACTTCAGGTGGTCATTGAACTGCTCACGCCACTCTGACCGTAGTTGACAGTGCTCGTGAGCGTACCTCCGGTGGGCGAGGTCACCGATGGTGCGTACGAGGATAACGAACCCGCCCATGTTACGCCGGCCATCAGCGACGGCTCGATATCCCCACACAACGATGGCCGATCAGATACACTCGCAGCAGTGGCGACGTCAATCAGGTTAATTGCCGTCGCTTCAAAATCAGCTAGCTTGGTAGCACTGCTGCAATGATGGCATGCCGCTCCGCTTTGGACTCTGTGGCTGCGGGGCAGCCCAAGACCGTTGCACGACCCCTTCACTACACTAGTTGATGTGGGCGCTAACCTGCCGCACGCGGTGGCCAAAGCGTGCGTCACATTTGCGTAGGAAGTGTCAGTGCTACTGGTGGTGCTGGGAATCATGCTGTTTGCTGTTGCGGCACATCCAGAGGGGCGCCTCAACACCGGCGTCGGCGCTGGGCCGCCGGGGGGGTTCTTCGCCTCTTCTTCTTCTTCCGCCTCGTGGTGGCACTGTTGCTGATGCAGCAGCTGCACGGCGGGGACGGGGGCGGTGGAGCGCGCGCTTGTTGAGGTGACCGCCCCCATCGAGATAGGGGGTGAACGGATGATGGGAGCAGACAGGGTCAGATGAAGAGCCTTTCCCGCGACGAGGAGACTCCCACCGGACCCAACTACCGCTGCTGCAGCCTCCATGCGATTGGCGCTAGTAATGTCCATGTTGCGATTGTACGTGCTGAGCCGCCGCTGATCTGTTTGCTCTGCTTGTTGCTGAAGGTGCAGCTGACCCCCAGTCACATCGTGAAGGCGATCCACAGATGCTTTGCTGCTGTTGCCGTTTGCCGTTCGGATGCGCGCACCATCTGAAGCCTGCAGCACGCCATCCCGCGGTGAGGACAGCTTACCGCTGTGCACGCTCAAGATGGCCGGCGAGGGGTTCCTGCTTAGGATGGTGATGCTAGGCGCCGATGGGGGTGCGCGTAGCGGCCTCGTCATAGAAGAGGCTGTGGAGGTGCCACAGGCAAATCCACCTGCGCTCGCCGCAGTACCGCCGCCGTCCACGCCGCAGATGTCCTCGCTTACGTTTGTCAGAGTAATGTATCGAGGTTGCAAGACAGAGACGGTTGGTTGCCGCCACTCTTTTGCTTCCCGAGGCTGGCCTGACGGCCTGGTCATCAGGTCGCTACCGAAGAGACGCGGGGGAAGGCCGTGTACTTCAATCTGTTTTGCTGTGGTCGTCGCTGTCGGTTTCCTTAGCCCTGCATTGGCGTCGTCGTCACCACCACCACCACCGACAATGGTGCGGAGAGTTGTGCTCTTTTTCTCGTCTCCCTTCGCGAAGCAACTCGGGCGCCCTGGGGCGACGGCCTCCGCTAACCAGCAGGGCTTTGTGCCCTTGCTAGTACTAGTGCTGCTGCCGCTGCTTCTGTGTTTATGGTGGGCTTCGTCGTTGCCGTTGGATGCCATCGGTGCCGATACTGCCGTTGAGATTTTGTCCAGCTTGCGAGAGGAGGCGGAGGCGGAGTCGAAGGCGCACGGGGGCCGTATGGATGACTGCAGGGGTGGCGCCATCAGAGAGGCGCTACGTGTCGCGTTCTTACCGAAAGAAGAAATCGACGTCGGATACGCCAGTTGGTCACTCTGGGGTTGCGGCTGCTCCCGGTGCGTCGGATTATTTTGAAGAAACTGGAGGAGCCCTGGTGGCACGTCCTCGTCGTTTGTCGTCTCCCGCACAAAGTCACCAATGACGTCATCCACGTGGTCCCACGGCGAGACGGTCAGGCGATGTACAGGACCGTTCGACAATGATACAGTGTGTCGCCGCTGAGTCGGCTCAGCTGCTGCGGCCACCGAAGCGAGCGAGAGACTAGTAGCGACATCGACGACGTTGCTTGGTGTCGTCTTGTCCGTGACGCCTTCCTTCGGTGGTGGTGAGAACGGCGTCAGGTGTCGGTTGCCGTGGTACACGTGGTCGCTAACATTACTACCAGTGTCGGACCTCGCATAGCTGCTGCGGATTGGGGTATTGCTCGAAAGTCTTCGCTGTTCTTCGGTGACCCTGCGAGAGACCACTGTGGGGGTTGTCACTGAGGTGGGGGAGTCCATGCGCGCACGTGACTTGCCGTTTATTTGCGATTCCCCAATCTGTGATGTCACTACGCCTTGCTCCTGCTGTTGCAGCCGCCGTGGCAATGCCGAGAAAAATTGACGTCGTCTACCCTGACCGTTGTGACAAACAGCAGAAGACGCACCAACTGCAACCGCGACGATGCTACAGCGAAGATGATCGGGAACGTCTTGTCGGTCGCGCACCAGTGAGCGGTGGATGTGAGCCAGCGATAGTACCGGGAGAGGGTGCTACTGCTGGTGCTGCTATTACTCAAGCGAACGTTAATCAAAGTGGGGGATGAGCTGCAGTGCGTGAAAAACAAAACACACACACACACAAAAAGAGAGAGTAGCGGAGAAGAGGTGACGATATCGAGTTAGGCAGAGTGTGTAAGCAGGGTAAAGGTCAAGAGGTGCACCCCGACGGAGAAGGGATGGGGGCGCAGAAGCGATAGAGTAAATCGCTGACGGGCGAAGATGACCAAAAGCAGCCCCCCCCCCCCCCACACACACACCAGGGAGGGAGGGAGTAGGGGATGGGGTAAATAGATGGACTGCAATAGTGCCCGTCATAGAGCGGGGCAGACACACGGAGAGAGCCGACACATGCGAATTTGTCTCAGCACGATGCGCGTGATCGCTACGGTTAACCTGGTGAATACACATATATGTATAAATATGTGTACACACATATGTCCACCTTCTTGCTTGGCTTCATGGCTGCATGCTGGCACACACGGGGGAACCTGTCGAGCGAACAGACATGTGCGCTGTCCGTCCTCAAAGAACCAACACATTGCACAGTGTGTCCCCATCAACGGCTGGGAGGGCCTTCATTGCCACTGCAGCAATCGCCGGCGCGGTTCCCATCAACGTCGTCTCACCGCTCCCGTCTACTGTGTCGCTGGTCGCTGTGCCAAGAGAGATCCCACCTTCAACGGAAACAGGCTGAAGAAAGGCCTCGGCAGATGGCGGCCATCGGACGACATCCGAGGCGCGAGCATCGAAGAGCTCAATAGCTTCGCGTGTGATGTGAAGCCATCCTGCTTGCCAGGGCAGGAGCGTCAGAGAAAACGATAGGCTGCTTGCAGAGCCTAGAAGACCCAGCAGACGCACAGTCGGTCCCGTGTAGAGCCAATGCGGTGCTAGACGCTCCACACGAACCTTCACCGCCAGGTCGTAGCGATGCACGTGGCTGTGGTTGAGCACTTTGAAGTGTGCCGTCACCGGCGACCCAGCAATGAGAGGCGTAGATGCCATGTGTTCGTGAAGCAGGTAGCGGTGATAATCCGCTGAAGCAACGCCACCGTCGTCGTAGGCTGACGCCGTCACCGGTGGTGGCTGTGTCGCGGGGTGGTCTGCCGATCCAGCGGTGATGTGTGTCACACCCAATTCCACCTCCGCCTCTGAGAAAAGCTGCTCGACGCGCAGCGGTGCACTCTGTATCGTGCCCGTCTCGCCATTTGCGCGGCACCACGTCCACCGCACGTGCCCGAGGGATGCAAGTCGAGAGCTAAGAAGGCGTCGCTTGGTGCCGCCGCGACCATGGACCACCGTGGCATGTCGCAGCTCCTCCAGGAGAATGCCGACGGTGAAGAGCAGCGTGTGTGTATCGCCCGGCATGAGGAGAACTGGCGCGGTGACGCTTTCTGTGTGGCGACCGTTTGCTGCGACCTCGCGAAACACGGTCGCACCGCAGTGATGGGTGAGGCTGGGCAGGACCAGCTCAGAGGCAGCAAGACAGAGGGGGACACTTGACATGTTCTTGAGTCCAATGCTCAGCTGATACAGAGCGTACTGGCCCAGGGACGTCGACAAGCGCGGCGAGGAGTCTCCGCTGTCGTCGGCGCCGTCTAATTGGTTCTTTAGCGTCGCCCATGTTGGCCGGACATATCGCAAACACCTCGGCTGTGCTTCCCTGATCGGTTGCTCTGTGTTGAACGAGCTGTTCCACGTGAGTTGCCGCTGTCGTCCGCTCGGGTCAACGTAGTCCACCACCACCGCCAGTGCGTATGCGCTCACATCTCTAAGCAGCACAGAGGCCACCACAGTGTAGTGTGACTTGGGTGGGAGCGTTGCCACAGTCTGGCGCAGTAAGCCACGCTGCAGCTGTGTCTGAGGTTGAGTCACGCCGATGTGAAAGTGTGCTTGCGTCAAAGTGTAGTTGGCAGCGTTGTGGAAGCACAGGAGGGCGCGGAATACTTCGCTGGCTAGCAACACGCCCACTTTGCGTGGCAGTGTTAGCACCGGCTGCACCCACAGGGATGTGGAGAAGCAACGGTTCACTGGTACCACGGCAGCCGCCTTGCGGGTGGGCCGCTGCTGTTGCTGTGGTGACATGCTTGACGGAGACGTAGAGCGACCACACAACGGCTGGCCGCACCGCACGCGGCTCCAGGGATCACCAAGAACGGAGAAAAGAATATCCCCCTCCTCCGTGATGTCACCAAAATCCTCACCGAATGAAGGGAAGAATAAGGGCTGAGAAAGCAGCGTTGCCTGCAGTCCGAGCGGTGCCGTCAGCATCACTGTGCCGTCCGCTGCCGCGGTGACGTTTGTCGTTGTTGCACCGTTGGAGGGCCCTTGCTGTGCCGCGGAAGACGCACGCGACTCGGTAGCGGCCGTCACAAGACTGGACGCCGCGGACGTCTTCATTGCCGGCTGTCTTGGAGGAGGTCAAAGTAAAGCGGAAGGGATTGGGGAGGGGGAGATGTTTTGTCACTTCTGGTTTCACACAATGTATGTGGGTCATGTGCACAGCAGATGGAGAGAGGATCGATGAAGTGTGTGTGGGGGGAGGGAGGGAGGGGGAGGGGGAGGGAGACCCAACTCACCACCTTTGAGCTCGCAAAGCGTGTGCATGGGTGTGGATCAGCCGTTCAGTGGAAGCATATTACTCTCCAATGCTGCCCTTTTGGTGTATATGCATAAATATATGTAAATATATATTTATATATGCATATACACGTGTGTACGCACATACAAATTTGTTTGGTGGGACCTCCGGACTTTTACCATACCTTAGTCTCTTGCGTGCTTCCAAGTTTCGCACACCCGAGGCAGAAATCCAGAGAAGGAGTGGGGGGTGGGGGGAGGGAGCGGGTGAGCTAAGAGGTGCCCCTCCCTCCCTCCCCCACCCGAAGTTTGCTTGCTCGTGGCACTCTTCACCAGTCACTGCTATCACTGGATGAGGAGCTGCCGGACAGCTGTGGCGGTGGTCGCAACCGCAGCGCCGCCGAGCCCATCTCACGATCACGCGCTGCTGCATTGGCACGCGGAGATGACAAGAAGAGCGAATCAGAGATGTCTGCGTGTCTTCCTCGAGCCCCGCGGCTATCAGTGTTGTCTAGACTACTGTCACTGCTGCTGCTTGATTCGTCGCCTTGCAGAGCCCTACGGCGCTCACCTAGCATCCTGGTGAGAGTTGTGGCGGCGGACTTCTGTGACTGAGGTGGTGGTGGCGGTGGTGGCGGTGGTGGTGAAGAGCTAGGAGGAACACGTGGCGCAACGGGTGCGGCTGCCGGGGCGCCGCCCGGTTTCACACACGCTGTCAGCGGCGACGAGCTGGGCGGTGGCAGTGGAGACGGTGGAGGACGACTTCCAGCGGCAGGCTTCAGTTCTGATGGAGGGTTTGGTGGTGGTGGTGGTGGCGGCGGTGGTGGTGGCGCCGTGGTGGAGCGTGTCATCCCTGGTGGTGGTGGTGGCGGCGGCGGTGGTGGTGGTGCTAGACGCGGAACGCCAACACCGGCACCAGCGGATGGAAACATTGGCGGGTTCGCTTTGCCTTGGAGCAACGCCGCTGGTGGGAGCGGCGGCGGCGGTGGCGCCGTGGTGGAGCGTGTCACCCCTGGTGGTGGTGGTGGTGGTGGTGGTCCCAGCGACGGAGGCGCGGCAGCCAATGCAGATGGCGTAGTGGGCGTGGGTTTGGCGTTGGTCTCGCGAGACTGGCGGTGGCGCCTTGGCTCCACTCGGGCGTTTTCATGCACACGGCGCTCGACGCTAGCCTTGGCCTCTGCGTCGTCGTCACTCCCCTCTGACGCGGTGCTGTCGTCGCGGAGAGAAGGACGCCGATGGTATCGATGGCGTCGTCGCTGCTGGCGGCCAGGGGCTATGGTCTCGAGGTCGCGCGGGCCCTGACGTGATGTGTGAGGCTGCAGCCCCAGTCCGTTGTCGTGTTCTTCGACTTCTTCGCCAACGTCGTGGGTGCGCATGTCGCGGGGAGTGCGACTCCTCACATCGCTGCCGCCGCGTTGGTCCCATCGGCGCACCGTGGCCAAATGCCCCAGCGGCAGATTCCGTGGCATGTCTCGCAACATAGCCCGCGATGACGCCACTGCCGCGTCACCGCCAGGCACAAAGGCGTACTGCTGCGTCTGCAGTGACGTAGTGAAGTCGCTTTGAATGTCCACCGAGTTGGTGTTCTGAAGCCGCGTTGTTGTCGCTAGCTTTGTCCCCACCGTACACCCTTTGGTGCTGTGCGTGTCCCTGTGAACAAGAACGCCCCACTGCGTGGGCGCTATGACGCTACGCCTGCTGTTGCCGCCATCGCCACCGCTGCTGCTAGCTGGTGCAAGGAGATGCCGGTAGGCTACCTTGTGCGCCGGGAAGCTCACGAGAGCGCTAAACGCATCGGACATCTCGTTCGCGTTACGCATAGTCTGCCCGCTCCGAACGGTCGGCAGCGAGTGAGGTTGCCAGGCAAGTGCGGAGGAGGAAGACTGCTGCTGCTGCTGCTGCTGCGAGGCTGCGTTGGCCGGTGGGCACCGCCCATTCACGTGTAAGGCAGTCGCATCGCTCCAGATTCCATGCCCCGCTATCGCGGCGCTATTGTCGTCACCGTCCAGGAGGGCGGTTTCTAGTGGCATTGACTCTGCCAGTCGCATGGCAGCGACAGCGTTCACGGGCGGTACAGGTCCACCAAAAGCATTGCGGTTGTCATCACGACGAGATGGCATGCGGTGTTGCGTGACGCCTGCATTCTCGAAGTCGGCGATCGCAGAGACCGCTGGAACAACGCGCATCGGCATCTGGTAGGAGGGTTGCTGTACTGCGTTATGGCCGTCGTCGTCGTCCAAGTCGTCAGCGGAGGACTCGCTACAAGAGCTAGGCGCGACTGGTGGCAGCGGGGACGAGCGACGTGGACGCAGGAATCGATATGTGTGGGCCATGCTGATCGCTGAAGGGACACCAGTGATTACGGCCGGGGCGGCATTCGTCTTGTCCTGTGCGTCCCACTTTGACTTGGTCGCCCTTGTGTTCACACCGCCGCCGCCGCTGCGGCTGCTGCTGGGCTTAAAAAGCACAGGCTGAGGGTAGCGTGGTTTGCTTTCCAACAGCGTTGACGTGTGTCGCCCTTGCAAGCGGCTAATAGAATCGGCGCAGTTGCATATGCGGTATTGAACAGCGTTGATACGTCGCTGGTGTGCCGCGGTTGCTCTGTCCAGCCGATCCAGCACCGTATCCACCGTGTCAGCTAGCGCTTCTAGAGAGGCAATGGCAGATGCTAGAGCCGCGCAACCACCTTTTGTGGAAACGCTTGTGAGCGGCACGACAAGACCAGGTACAATGGCGATGGTGGCCGTGTCGTAGGCGCACGCGGCTGCTACAGCGTGTGTGGAGTCTATACTGCTGCTTCGACTATTCAGGGTGTTGTTGGTCCGGTCGCTGTCGCTCTTGCCAACGTCCGTGACGTCGCTCAACGCTGGCGTCAGTGTTTCTCTTAGAGCTGCCATGAAAGCTTTCGCGGGCAAGCGAGCTCGACGACCCTCCCCTCTGCACTATGGATAAAAAAGGATATGAGAAGCTCGAAACCGTCACCACTTCCCCCCTCCGCCCCTGTGGAGATCAGTGGTGCACTGTGTGTTTGTGTGTGTGTGCGTGTCTCTGGGAGGGGGGGGGGGATGTTGCGAAATAAAAACAGTGCGAGAACGTAGTGGAAACAAGTTGGGGAAGGGGAGGGCATGCGTCTCTGCATGCGTACGTACACTCATATATACATATATACACACACACACACTCATCCAGAGCGTGTCTGCAGACAAATAATGGGGTGGGTGGGAGAGTGGAGGGGATGGCGTCACGATGATGATAGCAACAACATAGCCCCCATCACGACCCCCTTTCACCTTGGCTTTCTCTCCATCCTCTCCTTTGGCAGGTTTATTTTTTTTTATCTTTTTTTTTCGAACGGAAAAAAAGAAACAAAAAAGGGGAAAGCACAACAAATAAATAAAAAACGAAAAAGGGGGAGAAGGGATGTGGGGGTGTGATCACAAACACAAAACACACACACACACACACAGCTCAATAGATCACGTGAAGAGGATCGTCAAAGGGGGATCTCGCCTCAAGAGCTGCCAGTGACGAGAAAGGTGGGCAGAGGACACTCTGCCCCCCATCCCCCCCTCACCACTTCCCACCTACCACCTCCACCCAAGACCGGAGGACAGGAAATGAGATTCGGCATGCGCGCACGCGCCTATCTGACAAAGGGGAGTTGCTGTAACGGGGGAAGATGAGGGAGGCTTCGTGTTCCCTCTTCATGGTTTGCTGTTGCTGGAGCACACACACACACACTCACTCCTCTCCCGGGTCTCCGCGTCTTCACGGTGCTGCGAGCGCTTATGCCATCACGTTGCGCATCGTGATCTTGCCCTTGGGGACAATCACCTTGCAGTGGATGCCGCGCTGCTCGAGCTTGCCGGCGTCACGCAGCGCCTCGTACTCGGTGCGGAGGATGGTGGTGAAGCCCCAGTACTTGGAGGTCACGATGATCTGGCGGCCGGGGAACTTCATCTTGGCGCGGCGCAGGGCCTCGTAGGCCTGCGGCACGTACGCCTCCTTGGTGCGCATGGACAGCAGGATCTGGCCAATGCGGACACGGGCGCACACGCCGTTGGGCTTACCGAAGGCACCGCGCATACCAGTCTGCAGACGATCGGCACCAGCGCACGAGAGCATCTTGTTGATGCGCAGCACGTGGAAGGGGTGGGCGCGGATGCGCATGTGGAACACATCCTTGTTGGCACGCTTCACCATGTACTTGTTGGCCTGGATACGGGCAGCCTCCAGCGCCTCGGACGCGATCTGCTCCAGCTCGCGGGACACAACGTGGATGCACACGGGGAACTCATCGACGGTGGCGCGGCGGCGACCAATGTCGAAGTTGCGGATCTTGGGATCCGGCACACCCCGGCAGAAGCGCGACTTCGGGTAGGGCTTGTTCTTGCAGAACCGGTAGCAGCGGGACGGACGGCGGGCCATTGTTGGAACTGGCTGTCTTGACGGAGCCTTCAGAGAAGTGAAGAGCGCGGGGGCGGAGGTACACGCAAGAGTGTGTGAGATGAACAATCTCTATCCGGGTGACATAAAGGGGGGGAGGGGGGGGACGAATTTTTGATGATGAGGATGACATTATAGGGGGGAGGGACGGGAGAGGGGAGGTCGGCGGCGGCGAAGGTGGTGGTGGTGGTGGGGGGGGGGCGCATGTCTTAGAGTAGGTGTACTAGCAGGCCACCACGATGTGCCTGGGTTGGTTTGCGACGAGAGCGCCCTCCATACCAATACCATGACAGACCACTCGAACCTCGCGCTTGGTGCTTCCAGCATGTACTTTCCTTGCACTGCAGGTGGCTGCCGCTGCCGCTGCCCCCCCTTCCCCCCCCTCCAACACACACACACACATTCCCCTTTTCCCCCACCCTTCTTTTGTTGCTGTCCTTCAGACTGACTACCGCACCACCACCACCAACATGCCCACAAGCGATATGATGACGGTGACCGTGGTGGTGTCCAGCAGAGGCACATCACATCATACCTACATCTCCTGGTCGGGGATATAGATATATATATATATAACCTTTATTCCAATATATATATATATATTATCTTATTTTTCTTCTTTTTTTTCTCTGGCCGGAAATGAAAACACATGAAAAAACAAAAATAAAAACGAACCAACAACAACAACAACACGAGGAGGCAGTGAAAGAAGCGGAACGAGAGGAGAGCGCAACAGCAAAACTGACAACGATGAGACAACACCGCGCTCCCGCCTCCACCCCTCCCCCCGTTTCGGTGGGAATACGGGAAGGGGGTTTCGGTGTGGTCGCTGTTGTCATCCATGCCCAGTAAAGTGCGTTTATGTCTGCATGTGCGTGTGTGTGTGTGCGAGCAAGGAATATAGGGATTCCCCTGATCACTCGCACACAACCACACACATATATACAACTATACACACCTTACCTTTGAGCTTTTTGTACGCCATCACCACTCGCTTTAGCTTCTTCATTGCTAGCGTAGCTGCTGCAAGAAAAAAAAATGATGTCCTGTGCGTGAGCGCCGTGGTGACCCAAGGTTGTGCCCGTAGGGTCTAGCAGCGCGTCCATAAGATCATGATTGACCTGCATCGGTGGCGGGGAAGGGTGTATGCACGCGTCGCGCGACCTCTGCGTGTGTGCGCAAGCGTGCGGTCCTATTTCACAGCACGCCGGTCACCACGCTGCAGTCCCCTCCCCCCCACCCCCCACGCACCCTTTTACATGGTCAGCTCCATGATGGTGTTGACGATGTCGCTGTTGTTGTTCTTCAGCGCCCGGATCGCCTTGCTGCGCGACACGTTCGCCTGGCTCATCACCACGTTGATCTCCTTCTCATCCAGGTCGCCAGCGTCCACCTCCTCGCCGTCCTCCTCCTCCTCCTTCGCGACCGGCACAGACGCAGCGGCATCGCCAGACGCCGCCGCGGCGCCAGACACGGCAGCGCGTGCCGCCGCCTCCTGCGTCAGCGCGCTCATGTCCTCCAGCTGTGCTTCGCCAAAGATGACGAAGGTGTTGGTGCCGGGGAAGCGGTACACCTCCGGCTGCACCATGGCAAAGGACAGGGAGCCAATCTTGCGGATGTTGACCTTGACAATGTTGGGCTCTGGCTTGAGGCCCATCTTGGCCATGGCCTTCGCGTAGCGCTTCGACTGCTTCGCCGTCTGCGGCACCTCGGCCGCCTCCAGCGTCGGGACCTCGTCGTCGTTCAGCGCCGCGGCGTTCTGGGCCTCTTCAACAGACATGGCGATATATGGCGTGTGTGGGTGGGTTGAGTGGAGGTGGTGGTGCTGTGTGAGTGTGTGTGTGATCAGGTGCGGAGAGAGAGAGGGGGGGGGCAGGGGCAGAGAGGGAATCATATGAGGATTGGGGGAGGGAGCGCACATAGGTGGTGGCGGCGGTCGTGGTGGGACAGAGGCCAACGAAGACATGGTCACTTTTCACGCAGACCAAAGACACACGCACACACACATTTTATGGAGCGAGATGTTTGTCACGACAACTGGCGCCTCACTCCCGCGTGCCAACACCATCCCTATTTCCCTACTCGTCAGGTAAGCTGGTGGGAAAAGCGGTGGTGGAAGAAAGGCATTCGAGAGGAATGGAGGCATGATCACTCTCGTGTCTGTGTGCGCGCCTCTCCTGTGGTCTTTGCTCTATAGATCACGTTCGATCGCCATCTCTCTCGAAAAGAAAAAGAAAGAACGACGTCGAAACACCTACAGAAAAAAAAAAGAGAGGGTCAGAGGCACGAGGGTGGTCGTGGGGTGTGGAGAGTGGTGGTGGTGGTGGTGGTGGGAGATGGGGAGGCGGCAGCGCTTTTTTTTTATGTACCTCAATTTTTTTTTTATAATTTAATTTCCTCTTTGTTGTTGTTCCGGTCGTCGTCTCTTTCCCGATCATTTTTCTTTTGTTTTCTCCTTCCCTGAAACAAACAAACAAAAAAAAAAGATATATATTTTTTTTTCAAAAAGGGAGGCTCAAGGGACTCACGACGTCCCCCCTCCCCTCCCCTCCCTCCCTCCCCCTCCCTCTCTCTTTCAGCGTACACACAGAGGGAAGGCACTTTTATATGTAAGGGGGGAGGGGGACGGCAGCGGCGGCGATGTGTGCAGGGAGAGGAGGGAGTCGCAGAACGCACATACATGCACCATGTTCTGCGCGTGCATACACGCGCCATGCATCAGTGACAAAACAAAAGGCAAGAGGGGGGGGGATGAGGGGGAGGGAGGAAGGCAAATGACATTCTGAAGGACTCGAAATATATAAATATATATTAGAAGAGCGGCATGAGGAGGACACACACACACACACACACACACAAAAGGAGGAGGGAAACTGGAAAAGACCCGAAGAGGAAGGGGGGGGGGCGATGATGCGGCCAAAGATGAGACAACACACACACACACACACACGCAGAGCGCTGGCTGCATACATCTCGATTAGATCCTCGCTTCTTCTTGGACGCGTGTGTACGTGTGGGCATTTTCTGATTCGCCTTAATTCTCTGCCCCCGCCCGCTTCGCGCACCCCTCTTTCATGCGCTACACACCACCTGAACAACAAGAGGTGGAAGGAAACAGTCATAAGAAGAGAGATGCACAACATAAAACCGTGGCTCGGTGGTGTGCCTGCGGTGGCGAACATGGCATCTCGCACAGCTGCATCGGTGGCGGGGAAGGGTGTATGCACGCGTCGCGCGACCTCTGCGTGTGTGCGCAAGCGTGCGGTCCTATTTCACAGCACGCCGGTCACCACGCTGCAGTCCCCTCCCCCCCACCCACGCACCCTTTTACATGGTCAGCTCCATGATGGTGTTGACGATGTCGCTGTTGTTGTTCTTCAGCGCCCGGATCGCCTTGCTGCGCGACACGTTCGCCTGGCTCATCACCACGTTGATCTCCTTCTCATCCAGATCGCCAGCGTCCACCTCCTCGCCGTCCTCCTCCTCCTCCTTCGCGACCGGCACAGACGCAGCGGCATCGCCAGACGCCGCCGCGGCGCCAGACACGGCAGCGCGTGCCGCCGCCTCCTGCGTCAGCGCGCTCATGTCCTCCAGCTGTGCTTCGCCAAAGATGACGAAGGTGTTGGTGCCGGGGAAGCGGTACACCTCCGGCTGCACCATGGCAAAGGACAGGGAGCCAATCTTGCGGATGTTGACCTTGACAATGTTGGGCTCTGGCTTGAGGCCCATCTTGGCCATGGCCTTCGCGTAGCGCTTCGACTGCTTCGCCGTCTGCGGCACCTCGGCCGCCTCCAGCGTCGGGACCTCGTCGTCGTTCAGCGCCGCGGCGTTCTGGGCCTCTTCAACAGACATGGCGATATATGGCGTGTGTGGGTGGGTTGAGTGGAGGTGGTGGTGCTGTGTGAGTGTGTGTGATCAGGTGAATTATATATATGAATAATCCTACGTCGATACGATTTTAAATGATGATACGTGCGTGTGTTGGGGACGGGGTAGATGAGGGGAGGGAGGGGGTGGGGGACGATGTTATCATAAGTACTTTTTTTTTCTTGGTGGTGGTGGGAGACCGGGGGGAGGGGAGGGAGGAGCGAGGGGAAGAAGCGGACCAGCAGACGTTCAAATGCGCAAGGAGGGGGGAGGGCGCTGCGAGAGAAAACCGAAAAGGAAAGAGTGTGTTTGTGTAAGTGTGGTGGCATCCAAAGAAACCGGCGGTGGTGCAGGGGGGGGGATCACGTCCGCGCCTGCAGAAAAGTCACTCTGAGCTTATTTTCACACAGAGACTTCCAACACACATCGAATATGAAGACATTGGCACTTGGGCGAGAGGGCCTTCTCATCGTAACCATCGTGTGGGGTGTACCTGAGGTGAGCTGCCTGGAGCAGTCACCACGACTACTGCCTGCCGTAGATGAGTTCGACACGCTCTCCGCCACCTTCTCATTTCTCGCACTGGGATCACCCCCTCCCCCCCCCTTCCACAAAAAAAAAGCACACACAGACACGTGGGGTAGGGGGTAAGGCCAAAAGGATGTTTGGATGGGGGATATCTTCATCAAGACCCCACTCACTCACCCACCCTCATCTCCCCCCCGCCCCTCTAGACCAAAAACAACAACGTCTACTATGCAAACCATATGTGCACACACGCACACGAGTAAAAAAGATGTGAGTAATGCGCTCCTTCACTGGGGAGGGTGACAGCGTGTGTGTGTGTGTGTGTCGTTGCGTTGTCTTCAAAAAGGGCTAATCGATTTCTTCAATCTGTGGCATCCTCTTTTCTTTACCACAATGTAGGCTTAAAGGCCTCGTCGTCGTCGTCGTCGTCGACGGTCTTCGAGTCAGAGTGCTGTTGTAGCCCTTGTCCCTAGTGCTACCGGCAACGGGCTTCTGCTCTGTCTGACGGTCGCCAACTGCAGCGGCAGTGTTGCTTGCGCGAAGATTGGTGCGTGGTGATGGCGTCGCAGTGGGAACGGGAGTGGCCGCAGTGTTTTCTTCTGCAACGACACACGAGGTGCCGATGCACATCACTGCGCACACGACACAGCAAACAAGCAAAACCAAGACACCAAAAAATAGAAGCAGTGGGAGAAACGCCAGGAATGCTGACGGATCAGGTCCGGAGGTGCGCTTGTTGTACTCGTACTCCGCTTTCGCTGCCCACATGCACGTCATGTAAAGCCCACAAGCCGCCGGGAGGGCACGAAGAGTGGCGCTTGTGAGACGGTCCCTGCTAGTTAAACGGCGGCAGTGCCTCTCTTCCCGCTGCTGTTGCTCCTGCGAGGCCGATGGGGTTGCCATGTTTGTGCCCGTGTCATCCTCGACGGGCGTCTCCGAGGAGAGTGACGTGGCGACCTTTGAGTCCACAAAGTAGCCTTCCAGCGCGGCGATGGGCGTACTAACGCCGAAGTACACAATCAGCGGCGTGAGGACCACCCAGAAGCTCAACACAGAAGGCGCAGTGCCACTGTCACGAGTGACCTCGCTTCGTGGCCGTGGTCCCCCGAGACCACTGCGTGCCTCGCGCTGAAGCGCGCGCTGGAATGCCAGGGCAAGGAAGGCATAGAGGCACACGGTCTCGAACAGCAGCCCTGTTACCTGACGCCAGTATCGCCCCGTGTTCCAAGGTTGAGAGTGAGCGGTGTCGTTGCCCGCGCCGCACTCGAGGCGGCTGTGACTCGTTGTCTCTGACTCTGTGGTGCTCATAGCCCCAGCGCGGTGGCCGCCCGGTGGCAGCAGCGGATCGCTGTCTTGTACGCCTGTGCCGTAATTGCCGCTACTGTCGGCTGCCTCCTCCTCACTGAACAAGGCGGAGTGCGTGCGGGTGTAGACAGTTGGCACCAGCATGACGAGGTCACTCACTGACCCCAAGACGCACCATATCGTCCATGGAATGAAGGCCATTATAGGGGTGATACGATGGTCAAGTGCGGCGGCTGTTGTTGTTGCGATGAGAGGGATGATAAGAAGACGTACGCTGGGGATAAGCAGGATGTATGTGCCATGACGCAGGCTCACTACCAACACCGTGACACTGATAAGCACAAGCGCCGGCAGGATACACCAAACAGGAAGTAGAATAAGACCCCACGAGGGCCACTTGTCTGGCGCGTCAATTTTGTAGCAGCTGATGAGCAGAGACGTAAAAAACGCTACAGCCACGAGTCCGACGACAAAACATCCTGCAGCGAATCCGCACGAGGTCAGCAGCAGCAGCAGCAAACTACTCAACACGCCACCGCCACACTCACCAATCTGTTTCATTCCTTTGCGGCCGAAGGTGTCGTACAGCTGACGCTGGCGCGGATCGGTGAGAACGCGGTGCGCCTCCTCGATGCGCTGAAACTCCGCGACGGTCGCACCAGCATTGCGATCGGGGTGGTACCGCAGGGCAAGGAGGCGGTACCGCTGAGAGATCTCTGCTGGGGTACAATGCGTGTCGAGCCCGAGAACCTCGTACAGCTCACCACTGGACTGCCGAGGGATCATGTGTACATCAAAAGCGGATGGTTCCTCGCCTCACCCCCCCCCTACCCACCCACCCACGTCAAACTAAGGCGACCAAAAAAAAAAACAAAGTGCACACAGGGACGCTTGCAAAAAAAAAAAAACAAAAAGAAATGAAGCAGAGGTGCGCTCGGGGGAGGGGAGGGGGAAAAGGGGGAAAAAAATACACGCCAACACGTCTGCAGATGGTGGTGTACGAGAGCGGTGAGGTGTATGATGCGGAGCAACACAAGCAAAATGTTTGCTTTCACAACAGAGAGAGAGACAGAGAGAGAGAGAGAGAGCGGAAACACAGAGGAAGAGCAGAATGAGCAGAGACCTGGAAAGAACAACATAGTTACGTGAGAATGGGGTATGCCATTCAACCCATCGGTACCTACCGCCTTCCTTTGTCCACCGCCAGCGCGGAGGGGTGTGGGGAGGGGGGGGGGGAGGGAGACAAGGTGAGTGGAAACGCGAGAGGGTGAGTTCCCAGTCCCTTCCGTTTGGCTAACGGCTCCACACTATGGTCGTAACGTTGTAGCTCCCCACCAGGACGTATATCTTCTTCCCTTTGACGACAACGGTGGGGTCGACCACACGTGAGTGCTTGGAGTTGACCCGAGAGTTCTTGATGGCGATCTGCGTTTCCCACGTTTGGCCGCCGTCCGCGCTGTACTTCACAGCCGTTTCGATGAAGGTATAGTCAGTCGAAGCGTCGTAGCGGGCATCCGCGATGGCGATAATCACGCCATCCACCTCGACCAGTGACGGGATACGGAAAGAGTGGACCACACGCTGTGTGACCACTCCTTTATTCTCAAAGGGCACGGTGGTCACGCCTCGCTTGAAGAGCTCGATGCGACGCGGCGCGGGCAGCGCTGCGGCGACGGCGCACGTATTCCCACCGACCAGGAGAGCGAGAAGGCACAGTGTGAGCAAACTCGACCGCCAACGCGCCACTGGTCGTTGGCCACGTGAGCGCCTCTGCTTTGCGAGCATCCGTAGGCCCCCCCCCCTCCCCCCCTGGTATGATCGGCGGGTGGTTTATATCTCGCGTTTTACTGTGTCCAAGGGTGTGGTGGTGGTGGGGGGGGGGTGTCGGCACGGGGCAGTCGAATGGGGATATAGTTCAGGCTTCAACAGCGAGCGCGGATACGATGGTGTTTATACATGTGACGTTGTCTGTGAAGCGGGGCGCGTGTGCGGGGAGAGCAGATTGGCACACCACATACACGAGCAAAGAGGCGAAAGAAGGTCAGAGGGGCAGCAAAGTGAGGGGGACGAGGCCGTGGGAGGGGGAGTGCACGTGGGCTGGTGAGCATCCATGTCAACTCATGGCTGCCGTTAGCGTCATGTGCGCGATCCAAAGTAGGAGCAGTACAGCACTCCCTCGTTTGTGGGGGAGGGGGAGGGGGGAAGGCGCCGCGTCGTCGCTTGGTCATCCAGCAACCCTCTCCCCCCCCCTTCGAGAGGGGGAAAGACAAACGGCGGTGAGAGAGATGAGAGGGAGAGCGCGTGCGCGCATTGGTGGCGCCATTACCGACGCACCGCGGCGGACTGACAGGACGAAAGCCGGCACTCCCGCGTGGACGACACCGCCCCCCCACCCCCTCGAGCGCACACATACATACACATACACACACACACACACAAAGGGTACCGAGGGAGGCTCGTGCTATCCACGCCACACCCACCCCTCCATCTCACCTCAGCGGCGCTGCAGTCGTACCCGCACATGCCGACTCGGCTATGTTTTGTTTTTTTCAAGCCAAAGAATCCGAAAACGAAGCCAAAAATATCATCAACAGCCATACACACATGCTGTCCCCGAAATAATGAAAATAGAAGAAACGGTGCCAATCGAGGGCCCGCCTCGCTGCAAAAAAAAAAAACAATAGAAAACATTGTTTGAGAGAGGTCCCACAATATCAGAATGCGGCGCGTGGCCTCCCGTATGGATCGAGGGGGAGGGAGCCCGGTGTGCAAGCGAGAAACGCATATGGCACCGCTGTGCTAGGCCCCCTCTCTTCCCTCCTCTGCGGGGATGTCCTCCAGGCTTCACGATGCACAGACGCCAGCGGAAGCGTGAAATCTACATATCACCCACCTGCTGCACTGTATTGCAGATGGGACGGGTCTCTCTGTCTGCCTTCTCTGAAGAAGTGGGCGTGACGCCACACTCGCACTCGGCGTTCACTTACAAGGGGGAGGGAGGGGAAGAGCGGAGGAAAAAAAAGAGGAGCCCCCCACACTCTGATGTGACAGAGGGTCCTCCGCCTCATGAAGCGGACCAACCCGGGACGATTGCCACCCGAGGAGGGAGAAAAACAAATAAGTGTACATTTAATTGTGTGTGTAGTTGCGAGTGCATGCTTGCACCCCGCGAGGAAAAAAGAATGGAAAAAAACGCGTGAGGTCAGGGCGTGCGGGTGACACCCCCGTCAACGGTGCACGTCGGCGACGAGTGTGCGCCCACCTGAGCCGCGAATTGCGCGAAGAGTCTCGTTCTTCTCCTTCCCTTCAATGCAGGGGATAGAACGTAATCAAAAATAAAATCACAAAAACAGAGAGAGTCAGTGTTGACCTTTAAGTTCATTTGCAGTTTATAAGCAATAGGAGCAACAAACAGAAGATAAGCAATAGTGTGGTTCGTGTCTGCAGGGTCGCTCGTTGAAAGCTTCGGTCCCTGTCGGGGTACCGCTCACTTTTGCATGAGGAGGCAACCTTTGCCTGCAGAAGCGCGTTAGCTTCACTGTTGGCTAGCGGCCGGTTGTACAGGAATGCATGACATACAGTCGTCTCGATGTGCCTTCCGCTCTTGCCGTCACCGTATCCGCCGATAGCAAAGTGCGAGAGGCCATTCGGTTTTACGCGCATCCCGAGCCGTTGATTTGCCCTCCCCAACGGCTTCCCGTCAACGTACACGGAGCCGACATCACCCGTAAGTGTAAGCATGACCTGATACGCCCGAGTGGGTTCCCACGACCCCGTTGGGGCACCCTTCGTCATCCCGATTATCGGGATCCACTGCCCCTCCTGGTTGTATGAGAGCCCGATGACACACTTTTTGCTCTCGGCATCGGCGGCGAGACAGATGAGCAGGTTATCCCCCTTCGGGATTCTTCCGATGGACACCGTTGCCACCAGCGTGAAGCTTTGGTGCACGAATTGGTACCGCCGGTTTTGCCCCTGCTTGTCCACGGGCCACTGCGCCCCACCTCCTACACCACTGAACCTCTGACCATAGGGGGTCACATGAGCCTTGGCTGTCACGGCGTCCACACACTGGTACGCGTCGTGCCAGTAGCCCTGCGCCGTGTCGAGCGGTAGCAGCAGGCCGGCAAGCCCATCCGTTGGGACGGCAGCCCCCAAGGCACCCGCTGAAAGCGCATCGTCCTGCGTTTTCCAGACACGGACCACGCGCTGTATTTCGGCGAGGTGGTCATCCAGGAAGGCCAGAACGAGGCTGTACCTCTCGTTGTCGTTCGTCTCGTGCAAACAGTACAGCTTGTTATCGGAGAGCATCAGTGAGCTGTAGCCCGAGTTCTCGTCACCGTGTGATACCTGACCAACGTCATAGACGCGCAGATTGTCAGTGACCCACAGATGGAGCCGGTCACGGTTCCACCCCCCCTTGAGGTTCAGCGGCTGCGTCAAAAGCATCACCCGAAGACCCTCAATGGTGACAGCGAGGACGCTGTTCTTACAGCCGGGGCCGACACGCGTTGGTGAATTCCCCCAGACGCGAGAAATCGTTTGGGATGCCTCCCTCCACGGCGCCCCAACGTTATCGGCCTTGAAAACCATTCGGTAACCAATGTCTGTGCGAGCATTCAGAAGCAGCTTCCCGTTCCACTCAACCAGGGAGGATTCTGTTGGGCCCCGGCCGGCCGCGTTCTCCTCGACCTTCCACGTGTTCCCATCGTCGCTCGAATGCATTAACGTCGCGTATACCACTAACGCAGTGTTCAGGACCTGCACCGGAAAGATAAGAGTACCGCTCTCCGTCACGACGGTACGGCCCACCCCCCCGATAAACTGGGTGGCTGGCGCGCCACCGACACTGCGAGGCAGGAGATGTTTCAGCGAGGTTGGCTGAGACCAGGTGATCGTCGCTTTGGGCTCGCCGTTGAGCACTGACTTTTTAACCTCGCCCACCACCAGAAGGGCCTCCCAGTCCATCCCATCTCTCTGCTGGCTCCACACTATGGTCGTAACGTTGTAGCTCCCCACCAGGACGTATATCTTCTTCCCTTCGACGAGAACGGTGGGGTCGACCACACGTGAGCGCTTGGAGTCGACCCGAGAGTTCTTGATGGCGATCTGCGTTTCCCACGTTTGGCCGCCGTCCACGCTGTACTTCACAGCCGTTTCGATGAAGGTCATGTCATTCGAAGCGTCGTAGCGGGCATCCGCGATGGCGATAATCACGCCATCCACCTCGACCAGTGACGGGATACGGAAAGAGTGGACCACACGCTGTGTGACCACTCCTTTATTCTCAAAGGGCACGGTGGTCACGCCTCGCTTGAAGAGCTCGATGCGACGCGGCGCGGGCAGCGCTGCGGCGACGGCGCACGTATTCCCACCGACCAGCAGAGCGAGAAGGCACAGTGTGAGCAAACTCGACCGCCAACGCGCCACTGGTCGTTGGCCACGTGAGCGCCTCTGCTTTGCGAGCATCCGTAGGCCCCCCCCCCCTCCCCCCCTGGTATGATCGGCGGGTGGTTTATATCTCGCGTTTTACTGTGTCCAAGGGTGTGGTGGTGGTGGTGGGGGGTGTCGGCACGGGGCAGTCGAATGGGGATATAGTTCAGGCTTCAACAGCGAGCGCGGATACGATGGTGTTTATACATGTGACGTTGTCTGTGAAGCGGGGCGCGTGTGCGGGGAGAGCAGATTGGCACACCACATACACGAGCAAAGAGGCGAAGGAAGGTCAGAGGGGCAGCAAAGTGAGGGGGACGAGGCCGTGGGAGGGGGAGTGCACGTGGGCTGGTGAGCATCCATGTCGACCCATGGCTGCCGTTAGCGTCATGTGCGCGTTCCAAAGTAGGAGCAGTACAGCACTCCCTCGTTTGTGGGGGAGGGGGAGGGGGGAAGGCGCCGCGTAGTCGCTTGGTCATCCAGCAACCCTCTCCCCCCCCCCCCTTCGAGAGGGGGAAAGACAAACGGCGGTGAGAGAGATGAGAGGGAGAGCGCGTGCGCGCATTGGTGGCGCCATTACCGACGCACCGCGGCGGACTGACAGGACGAAAGCCGGCACTCCCGCGTGGACGACACCGCCCCCCCCACCCCCTCGAGCGCACACATACATACACATACACACACACACACACAAAGGGTACCGAGGGAGGCTCGTGCTATCCACGCCACACCCACCCCTCCATCTCACCTCAGCGGCGCTGCAGTCGTACCCGCACATGCCGACTCGGCTATGTTTTGTTTTTTTCAAGCCAAAGAATCCGAAAACGAAGCCAAAAATATCATCAACAGCCATACACACATGCTGTCCCCGAAATAATGAAAATAGAAGAAACGGTGCCAATCGAGGGCCCGCCTCGCTGCAAAAAAAAAAACAATAGAAAACATTGTTTGAGAGAGGTCCCACAATATCAGAATGCGGCGCGTGGCCTCCCGTATGGATCGAGGGGGAGGGAGCCCGGTGTGCAAGCGAGAAACGCATATGGCACCGCTGTGCTAGGCCCCCTCTCTTCCCTCCTCTGCGGGGATGTCCTCCAGGCTTCACGATGCACAGACGCCAGCGGAAGCGTGAAATCTACATATCACCCACCTGCTGCACTGTATTGCAGATGGGACGAGTCTCTCTGTCTGCCTTCTCTGAAGAAGTGGGCGTGACGCCACACTCGCACTCGGCGTTCACTTACAAGGGGGAGGGAGGGGAAGAGCGGAGGAAAAAAAAAGAGGAGCCCCCCACCCTCTGATGTGACAGAGGGTCCTCCGCCTCATGAAGCGGACCAACCCGAGACGATTGCCACCCGAGGAGGGAGAAAAACAAGCAAGTGTACATTTAATTGTGTGTGTATAGTTGCGAGTGCATGCTTGCACCCCGCAAGGAAAAAAAAAGATGAAAAAAGTGTCAGGTCAGGGCGTGCGGGTGACACCCCCGTCAAAGACGTACGTCGGCGACGAGTGTGCGCCCACCTGAGCCGCGAATCACGCGAAGAGTCTCGTTCTCCTCCCTTATTTTATTGCAGGGGATAGAACGTAATAAAAAAAATAAAATCACAAAAACAGAGAGAGTCAGTGTTGACCTTTAAGTCCATTTGCAGTTTATAAGCAATGGGATCAACAAACAGAAGACAAGCAATATTGTGGTTCGTGTCTGCAGAATTGCTCAGTGAGAGCTTCGGTCCCTGTCGGGGTACCGCTCGAGCAAGAGGCAGCCTTTGCCTGCAGAAGCGCGTCAACTTCACTGTTGGCTAGCGGCCGGTTGTACAGGAATGCATGACATACAGTCGTCTCGATGTACTCTCCGCTCTTGCCGTCACCGTATCCGCCGATAGCAAAGTGCGAGAGGTCATTCGGTTTTTCGCGCATCCCGAGCCGTTGATTTGCCCTCCCCAACGGCTTCCTGTCAACGTACACGGAGCCGAACTCACCCGTAAGTGTAAGCATGACCTGATACGCCTGACCCGTCTTCCACGCCCCCTTTGGGGCACCATTCGTCATCCCGATTATCGGGATCCACTGCCCCTTCTGGTTGTATGAGAGCCCGATGACACACTTTTTGCTCTCGGCATCGGCGGCGAGACAGATGAGCAGGTTATCCCCCTTCGGGATTACTCCGATGGACACCGTTGCCACCAGCGTGAAGCTTTGGTGCACGAATTGGTACCGCCGGTTTTGCCCCTGCTTGTCCACGGGCCACTGCGCCCCACCTCCCACACCACTGAACCTCTGACCATAGGGGGTCACATGAGCATTGGCTGTCACGGCGTCCACACACTGGTACGCGTCGCGCCAGTAGCCCTGCGCCGTGTCGGGCGGTAGCAGCAGGCCGGCAAGCCCATCCGTCGGGACGGCAGCCCCCAAGACACCCGCTGAAAGCGCATCGTCCTGCGTTTTCCAGACACGGACCACGCGCTGTATTTCGGCGAGGTGGTCATCCAGGAAGGCCAGAACGAGGCTGTACCTCTCTTTGTCGTTCGTCTCGTGCAAGCAGTACAGCTTGTTATCGGAGAGCATCAGTGAGCTGTAGGCCGAGTTCTCGTCACCGTGTGATACCTGACCAACGTCATAGACGCGCAGATTGTCAGTGACCCACAGATGGAGCCGGTCACGTTCCCACCTTCCCTTGAAGTTCAGCGGCTGCGTCAAAAGCATCACCCGAAGACCCTCAATGGTGACAGCGAGGACGCTGTTTTGAGAGCCGGGGCCGACACGCGTTGGTGAATTCCCCCAGACGCGAGAAATCGTTTGGGATGCCTCCCTCCACGGCGCCCCAACGTTATCGGCCTCGAAAACCATTCGGTAACCAATGTCTGTGCGAGCATTCAAAAGCAGCTTCCCGTTCCACTCAACCAGGGAGGATTCTGTGGGGCCCCGGCCGGCCGCGTTCTCCTCGACCTTCCACGTGTTCCCATCGTCGCTCGAATGCATCATCGTCGCGTATACCTGTTTGTTAGTGTTCATGACCTGCACCGGAATGATAAGAGTACCGCTCTCCGTCACGACGGTACTGCCCGCCCCCCCGATAAACTGGGTGGCTGGCGCGCCACCGACACTGCCAGGCAGGAGATGTTTCAGCGAGGTTGGCTGAGACCAGGTGATCGTCACTTTGGGCTCGCCGTTGAGCACTGACTTTTTAACCTCGCCCACCGCCACAAGGGGCTCCCAGTCCTTCCCATCTTTCTGCCAGTGCCAATATGTGCGCGTCACGTTGTAGCTCCCCACCAGGACGTATATCTTCTTCCCTTTGACAACAACGGTGGGGTCGACCACACGTGAGTGCTTGGAGTTGACCCGAGAGTTCTTGATGGCGATCTGCGTTTCCCACGTTTGGCCGCCGTCCGCGCTGTACTTCACAGCCGTTTCGATGAAGGTATAGTCAGGCGAAGCGTCGTAGCGGGCATCCGCGATGGCGATAATCACGCCATCCACCTCGACCAGTGACGGGATACGGAAAGAGTGGACCACACGCTGTGTGACCACTCCTTTATTCTCAAAGGGCACGGTGGTCTCGCCTCGCTTGAAGAGCTCGATGCGACGCGGCGCGGGCAGCGCTGCGGCGACGGCGCACGTACTCCCACCGACCAGCAGAGCGAGAAGGCACAGTGTGAGCAAACTCGACCGCCAACGCGCCACTGGTCGTTGGCCACGTGAGCGCCTCTGCTTTGCGAGCATCCGTAGGCCCCCCCCCCCTCCCCCCCTGGTATGATCGGCGGGTGGTTTATATCTCGCGTTTTACTGTGTCCAAGGGTGTGGTGGTGGTGGTGGGGGGTGTCGGCACGGGGCAGTCGAATGGGGATATAGTTCAGGCTTCAACAGCGAGCGCGGATAAGATGGTGTTTATACATGTGACGTTGTCTGTGAAGCGGGGCGCGTGTGCGGGGAGAGCAGATTGGCACACCACATGAACGAGCAAAGAGGCAAAGGAAGATCAGAGGGGCAGCAAAGTGAGGGGGACGAGGCCGTGGGAGGGGGAGTGCACGTGGGCTGGTGAGCATCCATGTCGACCCATGGCTGCCGTTAGCGTCATGTGCGCGTTCCAAAGTAGGAGCAGTACAGCACTCCCTCGTTTGTGGGGGAGGGGGAGGGGGGCTGCTGGGGTGTATGCCCACCGTAGTGCGCCTCGGACCAGCAGCCTTTGCATGTCCTACCTCTTCTCCTCTCCGAAAGGGCGTCGTGGAAACACCACGCTGGACACCGTCCTGGTAGGGGGTTCAGTGGAGGGGAGGCGGTGAGGGAGGGAGGGGAAGGGAAGAGGAGCCCCCCACCCTCTGATGTGACAGAGGGTCCTCCGCCTCATGAAGCGGACCAACCCGGGACGATTGCCACCTGAGGAGGGAGAAAAACAAACAAGTGTACATTTAATTGTGTGTGTAGTTGTGAGTGCATGGTTGCCTACCCCGCGAGGGGGGAGAAGCTGAATATGAAAACGCGTGAGGTCAGGGCGTGCGGGTGACACCCCCGTCAACGGTGCACGTCGGCGACGAGTGTGCGCCCACCTGAGCCGCGAATTGCGCGAAGAGTCTCGTTCTGCTCCCTTTTTTTGCAGGGGATAGAACGTAATAAAAAAAATAAAATCACAAAAACAGAGAGAGTCAGTGTTGACCTTTAAGTCCATTTGCGTTTTGTAAGCAATGAGAGCAACAAACAGAAGATAAGCAATAGTGTGGTTCGTGTCTGCAGAATTGCTCAGTGAGAGCTTCGGTCCCTGTCGGGGTACCGCTCGAGCAAGAGGCAGCCTTTGCCTGCAGAAGCGCGTCAACTTCACTGTTGGCTAGCGGCCGGTTGTACAGGAATGCATGACATACAGTCGTCTCGATGTACTCTCCGCTCTTGCCGTCACCGTATCCGCCGATAGCAAAGTGCGAGAGGTCATTCGGTTTTTCGCGCATCCCGAGCCGTTGATTTGCCCTCCCCAACGACTTCCCGTCAACGTACACGGAGCCGAACTCACCCGTAAGTGTAAGCACGACCTGATACGCCTGACCCGTCTTCCACGACCCCGTTGGGGCACCATTCGTCATCCCGATTATTGGGATCCACTGCCCCTCCTGGTTGTATGAGAGCCCGATGACACACTTTTTGCTCTCGGCATCGGCGGCGAGACAGATGAGCAGGTTATCCCCCTTCGGGATTACTCCGATGGACACCGTTGCCACCAGCGTGAAGCTTTGGTGCACGAATTGGTACCGCCGGTTTTGCCCCTGCTTGTCCACGGGCCACTGCGCCCCACCTCCCACACCACTGAACCTCTGACCATAAGGGGTCACATGAGCATTGGCTGTCACGGCGTCCACACACTGGTACGCGTCGCGCCAGTAGCCCTGCGCCGTGTTGAGCGGTAGCAGCAGGCCGGCAAGCCCATCCGTTGGGACGACAGCCCCCAAGGCACCCGCTGAAAGCGCATCGTCCTGCGTTTTCCAGACATGGACCACGCGCTGTATTTCGGCGAGGTGGTCATCCAGGAAGGCCAGAACGAGGCTGTACCTGTCGTTGTCCTTCGTCTCGTGCAAGCAGTACAGCTTGTTATCGGAGAGCATCAGTGAGCTGTAGCCCGAGTTCTCGTCACCGTGTGATACCTGACCAACGTCATAGACGCGCAGATTGTCAGTGACCCACAGATGGAGCCGGTCACGGTTCCACCCCCCCTTGAGGTTCAGCGGCTGCGTCAAAAGCATCACCCGAAGACCCTCAATGGTGACAGCGAGGACGCTGTTCTTACAGCCGGGGCCGACACGCGTTGGTGAATTCCCCCAGACGCGAGAAATCGTTTGGGATGCCTCCCTCCACGGCGCCCCAACGTTATCGGCCTTGAAAACCATTCGGTAACCAATGTCTGTGCGAGCATTCAGAAGCAGCTCCCCGTTCCACTCAACCAGGGAGGATTCTGTTGGGCCCCGGCCGGCCGCGTTCTCCTCGACCTTCCACGTGTTCCCATCGTCGCTCGAATGCATTAACGTCGCGTATACCACTAACGCAGTGTTCAGGACCTGCACCGGAAAGATAAGAGTACCGCTCTCCGTCACGACGGTACGGCCCACCCCCCCGATAAACTGGGTGGCTGGCGCGCCACCGACACTGCGAGGCAGGAGATGTTTCAGCGAGGTTGGCTGAGACCAGGTGATCGTCGCTTTGGGCTCGCCGTTGAGCACTGACTTTTTAACCTCGCCCACCACCAGAAGGGCCTCCCAGTCCATCCCATCTCTCTGCTGGCTCCACACTATGGTCGTAACGTTGTAGCTCCCTACCAGGACGTATATCTTCTTCCCTTCGACGAGAACGGTGGGGTCGACCACACGTGAGCGCTTGGAGTCGACCCGAGAGTTCTTGATGGCGATCTGCGTTTCCCACGTTTGGCCGCCGTCCACGCTGTACTTCACAGCCGTTTCGATGAAGGTCATGTCATTCGAAGCGTCGTAGCGGGCATCCGCGATGGCGATAATCACGCCATCCACCTCGACCAGTGACGGGATACGGAAAGAGTGGACCACACGCTGTGTGACCACTCCTTTATTCTCAAAGGGCACGGTGGTCACGCCTCGCTTGAAGAGCTCGATGCGACGCGGCGCGGGCAGCGCTGCGGCGACGGCGCACGTACTCCCACCGACCAGCAGAGCGAGAAGGCACAGTGTGAGCAAACTCGACCGCCAACGCGCCACTGGTCGTTGGCCACGTGAGCGCCTCTGCTTTGCGAGCATCCGTAGGCCCCCCCCCTCCCCCCCTGGTATGATCGGCGGGTGGTTTATATCTCGCGTTTTACTGTGTCCAAGGGTGTGGTGGTGG
This sequence comes from Porcisia hertigi, assembly GCF_017918235.1. Lineage (NCBI taxonomy): Eukaryota > Euglenozoa > Kinetoplastea > Trypanosomatida > Trypanosomatidae > Porcisia > Porcisia hertigi. The sequence goes on from NC_090563.1 coordinate 283,857, forward strand.
TGGTGGGGGTGTCGGCACGGGGCAGTCGAATGGGGATATAGTTCAGGCTTCAACAGCGAGCGCGGATACGATGGTGTTTATACATGTGACGTTGTCTGTGAAGCGGGGCGCGTGTGCGGGGAGAGCAGATTGGCACACCACATACACGAGCAAAGAGGCGAAGGAAGGTCAGAGGGGCAGCAAAGTGAGGGGGACGAGGCCGTGGGAGGGGGAGTGCACGTGGGCTGGTGAGCATCCATGTCGACCCATGGCTGCCGTTAGCGTCATGTGCGCGTTCCAAAGTAGGAGCAGTACAGCACTCCCTCGTTTGTGGGGGAGGGGGAGGGGGGAAGGCGCCGCGTCGTCGCTTGGCCATCCAGCAACCCTCTCCCCCCCCCCCTTCGAGAGGGGGAAAGACAAACGGCGGTGAGAGAGATGAGAGGGAGAGCGCGTGCGCGCATTGGTGGCGCCATTACCGACGCACCGCGGCGGACTGACAGGACGAAAGCCGGCACTCCCATGTGGACGACACCGCCCCCCCCCCTCGAGCGTACACATACATACACACACACACAAAGGGTACCGAGGGAGGCTCGTGCTATCCACGCCACACCCACCCCTCCATCTCACCTCAGCGGCGCTGCAGTCGTACCCGCACATGCCGACTCGGCTATGTTTTGTTTTTTTTCAAGCCAAAGAATCCGAAAACGAAGCCAAAAACATCATCAACAGCCATACACACATGCTGTTCCCGAAATAATGAAAAAAGAAGAAACGGTGCCAATCGAGGGCCTGCCTCGCTGCCAAAAAAAAAAACAATAGAAAACATTGTTTGAGAGAGGTCCCACAATATCAGAATGCGGCGCGTGGCCTCCCGTATGGATCGGGGGAGGGGGCCCGGTGTGCAAGCGAGAAACGCATATGGCACCGCTGTGCTAGGCCCCCTCTCTTCCCTCCTCTGCGGGGATGTCCTCCAGGCTTCACGATGCACAGACGCCAGCAGAAGCGTGAAATCTACATATCACCCACCTGCTGCGCTGTATTGCAGATGGGACGGGTCTCTCTGTCTGCCTTCTCTGAAGAAGTGGGCGTGACGCCACACTCGCACTCGGCGTTCACTTACAAGGGGGAGGGCGGAGGAAAAAAAAAGAGGAGCCCCCCACCCTCTGATGTGACAGAGGGTCCTCCGCCTCATGAAGCGGACCAACCCGGGACGATTGCCACCCGAGGAGGGAGAAAAACAAACAAGTGTACATTTAATTATGTGTGTGTAGTTGCGAGTGCATGTTAGCCCCCGCGAGGAAAAAAGAATGGAAAAAAACGCGTGAGGTCAGGGCGTGTGGGTGACACCCCCGTCAACGGTGCACGTCGGCGACGAGTGTGCGCCCACCTGAGCCGCGAATTGCGCGAAGAGTCTCGTTCTCCTCCTTCCCTTCAATGCAGGAGATAGAACGGAATCAAAAATAAAATCACAAAAACAGAGAGAGTCAGTGTTGACCTTCAAGTCCATCTGCAGTTTGTAAGCAATAGGAGCAACAAACAGAAGATAAGCAATAGTGTGGTCCGTGTCTGCAGGGTCGCTCGTTGAGAGCTGTGGTCCCTGTCGGGGTACCGCTCACTTTTGCATGAGGAGGCAGCCTTTGCCTGCAGAAGCGCGTTAACTTCACTGTTGGCTAGCGGCCGGTTGTACAGGAATGCATGACATACAGTCGTCTCGATGTGCCTTCCGCTCTTGCCGTCACCGTATCCGCCGATAGCAAAGTGCGAGAGGCCATTCGGTTTTACGCGCATCCCGAGCCGTTGATTTGCCCTCCCCAACGGCTTCCCGTCAACGTACACGGAGCCGACATCACCCGTAAGTGTAAGCATGACCTGATACGCCCGAGTGGGTTCCCACGACCCCGTTGGGGCACCCTTCGTCATCCCGATTATCGGGATCCACTGCCCCTTCTGGTTGTATGAGAGCCCGATGACACACTTTTTGCTCTCGGCATCGGCGGCGAGACAGATGAGCAGGTTATCCCCCTTCGGGATTCTTCCGATGGACACCGTTGACACCAGCGTGAAGCTTTGGTGCACGAATTGGTACCGCCGGTTTTGCCCCTGCTTGTCCACGGGCCACTGCGCCCCACCTCCCACACCACTGAACCTCTGACCATAGGGGGTCACATGAGCATTGGCTGTCACGGCGTCCACACACTGGTACGCGTCGCGCCAGTAGCCCTGCGCCGTGTCGGGCGGTAGCAGCAGGCCGGCAAGCCCATCCGTTGGGACGGCAGCCCCCAAGACACCCGCTGAAAGCGCATCGTCCTGCGTTTTCCAGACATGGACCACGCGCTGTATTTCGGCGAGGTGGTCATCCAGGAAGGCCAGAACGAGGCTGTACCTCTCGTTGTCGTTCGTCTCGTGCAAGCAGTACAGGTGGTTATCGGAGAGCATCAGTGAGCTGTAGGCCGAGTTCTCGTCACCGTGTGATACCTGACCAACGTCATAGACGCGCAGATTGTCAGTGACCCACAGATGGAGCCGGTCACGTTCCCACCTTCCCTTGAAGTTCAGCGGCTGCGTCAAAAGCATCACCCGAAGACCCTCAATGGTGACAGCGAGGACGCTGTTTTGAGAGCCGGGGCCGACACGCGTTGGTGAATTCCCCCAGACGCGAGAAATCGTTTGGGATGCCTCCCTCCACGGCGCCCCAACGTTATCGGCCTCGAAAACCATTCGGTAACCAATGTCTGTGCGAGTATTCAAAAGCAGCTTCCCGTTCCACTCAACCAGGGAGGATTCTGTGGGGCCCTTGCCGACCGTTTTCTCCTCGACCGTCCACGTGTTCCCATCGTCGCTCGAATGCATCATCGTCGCGTATACCTGTTTGTTAGTGTTCATGACCTGCACCGGAATGATAAGAGTACCGCTCTCCGTCACGACGGTACTGCCCGCCCCCCCGATAAACTGGGTGGCTGGCGCGCCACCGACACTGCCAGGCAGGAGATGTTTCAGCGAGGTTGGCTGAGACCAGGTGATCGTCACTTTGGGTTCGTCGTTGATCACTGACTTTTTAACCTCGCCCACCGCCACAAGGGGCTCCCAGTCCTCCCCATCTTTCTGATTATGCCAATATGTGCGCGTAACGTTGTAGCTCCCCACCAGGACGTATATCTTCTTCCCTTTGACAACAACGGTGGGGTCCACCACACGTGAGTACTTGGAGTCGACCCGAGAGTTCTTGATGGCGATCTGCGTTTCCCACGTTTGGCCGCCGTCCACGCTGTACTTCACAACCGTTTCGATGAAGGTATAGTCATCCGAAGCGTCGTAGCGGGCATCCGCGATGGCGATAATCACGCCATCCACCTCGACCAGTGACGGGATACGGAAAGAGTGGACCACACGCTGTGTGACCACTCCTGTATCCTCAAAGGGCACGGTGGTCTCGCCTCGCTTGAAGAGCTCGATGCGATGCGGCGCGGGCAGCGCTGCGGCGACGGCGCACGTATTCCCACCGACCAGGAGAGCGAGAAGGCACAGTGTGAGCAAACTCGACCGCCAACGCGCCACTGGTCGTTGGCCACGTGAGCGCCTCTGCTTTGCGAGCATCCGTAGGCCCCCCCCCCCTCCCCCCCTGGTATGATCGGCGGGTGGTTTATATCTCGCGTTTTACTGTGTCCAAGGGTGTGGTGGTGGTGGGGGGTGTCGGCACGGGGCAGTCGAATGGGGATATAGTTCAGGCTTCAACAGCGAGCGCGGATACGATGGTGTTTATGGATGTGACGTTGTCTGTGAAGCGGGGCGCGTGTGCGGGGAGAGCAGATTGGCACACCACATGAACGAGCAAAGAGGCGAAGGAAGGTCAGAGGGGCAGCAAAGTGAGGGGGACGAGGCCGTGGGAGGGGGAGTGCACGTGGGCTGTTGAGCATCCATGTCGACTCATGGCTGCCGTTAGCGTCATGTGCGCGTTCCAAAGTAAGAGCAGTACAGCACTCCCTCGTTTGTGGGGGAGGGGGAGGGGGGAAGGCGCCGCGTCGTCGCTTGGCCATCCAGCAACCCTCTCCCCCCCCTCCTCCTCGAGAGGGGGAAAGACAAACGGCGGTGAGAGAGATGAGAGGGAGAGCGCGTGCGCGCATTGGTGGCGCCATTACCGACGCACCGCGGCGGACTGACAGGACGAAAGCCGGCACTCTCATGTGGACGACACCGCCCCCCCCCTCGAGCGCACACATACACACACAAAGGGTACCGAGGGAGGCTCGTGCTATCCACGCCACACCCACCCCTCCATCTCACCTCAGCGGCGCTGCAGTCGTACCCGCACATGCCGACTCGGCTATGTTTTGTTTTTTTCAAGCCAAAGAATCCGAAAACGAAGCCAAAAATATCATCAACAGCCATACACACATGCTGTTCCCGAAATAATGAAAAAAGAAGAAACGGTGCCAATCGAGGGCCCGCCTCGCTGCAAAAAAAAAAAACAATAGAAAACATTGTTTGAGAGAGGTCCAACGATATCAGAATGCGGCGCGTGGCCTCCCGTATGGATCGGGAGGAGAGGGAGCCCGGTGTGCAAGCGAGAAACGCATATGGCACCGCTGTGCTAGGCCCCCTCTCTTCCCTCCTCTGCGGGGATGTCCTCCAGGCTTCACGATGCACAGACGCCAGCAGAAGCGTGAAACCTACACATCACCACCCACCTGCTGCACTGTATTGCATATGGGACGGGTCTCTCTGTCTGCCTTCTCTGAAGAAGTGGGCGTGACGCCACACTCGCACTCGGCGTTCACTTACAAGGGAGAGGGGAGGCGGTGAGGGCGGAGGAAAAAAAAGAGAAGCCCCCCACCCTCTGATGTGACAGAGGGTCCTCCGCCTCATGAAGCGGACCAACCCGGGACGATTGCCACCCGAGGAGGGAGAAAAACAAATAAGTGTACATTTAATTGTGTGTGTAGTTGCGAGTGCGTGTTAGCCCCCGCGAGGAAAAAAATAGATGGAAAAAAACGCGTGAGGTCAGAGCGTGCGGGTGACACCCCCGTCAACGGTGCACGTCGGCGACGAGTGTGCGCCCACCTGAGCCGCGAATCGCGCGAAGAGTCTCGTTCTCCTCCTTTCCTTCAATGCAGGAGATAGAACGGAATCAAAAATAAAATCACAAAAACAGAGAGAGTCAGTGTTGACCTTCAAGTCCATTTGCAGTTTGTAAGCAATAGGAGCAACAAACAGAAGATAAGCAATAGTGTGGTCCGTGTCTGCAGGGTCGCTCGTTGAAAGCTTCGGTCCCTGTCGGGGTACCGCTCACTTTTGCATGAGGAGGCAGCCTTTGCCTGCAGAAGCGCGTCAACTTCACTCTTGGCTAGCGGCCGGTTGTACAGGAATGCATGACATACAGTCGTCTCGATGTACTCTCCGCTCTTGCCGTCACCGTATCCGCCGATAGAAAAGTGCGAGAGGCCATTCGGTTTTACGCGCATCCCGAGCCGTTGATTTGCCCTCCCCAACGGCTTCCCGTCAACGTACACGGAGCCGACATCACCCGTAAGTGTAAGCACGACCTGATACGCCCGAGTGGGTTCCCACGACCCCGTTGGGGCCCCCTTCGTCATCCCGATTATCGGGATCCACTGCCCCTTCTGGTTGTATGAGAGCCCGATGACACACTTTTCGCTCTCGGCATCGGCGGCGAGACAGATGAGCAGGTTATCCCCCTTCGGGATTCTTCCGATGGACACCGTTGCCACCAGCGTGAAGCTTTGGTGCGCGAATTGGTACCGCCGGTTTTGCCCCTGCTTGTCCACGGGCCACTGCGCCCCACCTCCCACACCACTGAACCTCTGACCATAGGGGGTCACATGAGCCTTGGCTGTCACGGCGTCCACACACTGGTACGCGTCGCGCCAGTAGCCCTGCGCCGTGTCGGGTGGTAGCAGCAGGCCGGCAAGCCCATCCGTTGGGACGACAGCCCCCAAGACACCCGCTGAAAGCGCATCGTCCTGCGTTTTCCAGACACGGACCACGCGCTGTATTTCGGCGAGGTGGCCATCCAGGAAGGCCAGAACGAGGCTGTACCTGTCGTTGTCGTTCGTCTCGTGCAAGCAGTACAGCTTGTTATCGGAGAGCATCAGTGAGCTGTAGGCCGAGTTCTCGTCACCGTGTGATACCTGACCAACGTCATAGACGCGCAGATTGTCAGTGACCCACAGATGGAGCCGGTCACGTTCCCACCTTCCCTTGAGGTTCAGCGGCTGCGTCAAAAGCATCACCCGAAGACCCTCAATGGTGACAGCGAGGACGCTGTTCTGAGAGCCGGGGCCGACACGCGTTGGTGAATTCCCCCAGACGCGAGAAATCGTTTGGGATGCCTCCCTCCACGGCGCCCCAACGTTATCGGCCTCGAAAACCATTCGGTAACCAATGTCTGTGCGAGCATTCAGAAGCAGCTTCCCGTTCCACTCAACCAGGGAGGATTCTGTTGGGTCCTTGCCGACCGTTTTCTCCTCGACCTTCCACGTGTTCCCATCGTCGCTCGAATGCATCATCGTCGCGTATACCACTAACGCAGTGTTCAGGACCTGCACCGGAATGATAAGAGTACCGCTCTCCGTCACGACGGTACTGCCTGCCCCCCCGATAAACTGGGTGGCTGGCGCGCCACCGACACTGCGAGGCAGGAGATGTTTCAGCGAGGTTGGCTGAGACCAGGTGATCGTCACTTTGGGCCCGCCGTTGAGCACTGACTTTTTAACCTCGCCCACCGCCACAAGGGGCTCCCAGTCCTTCCCATCTCTCTGCCGGTTCCACCATGTGCGCGTAACGTTGTAGCTCCCCACCAGGACGTATATCTTCTTCCCTTTGACGAGAACGGTGGGGTCGACCACACGTGAGTGCTTGGAGTCGACCCGAGAGTTCTTGATGGCGATCTGCGTTTCCCACGTTTGGCCGCCGTCCACGCTGTACTTCACAACCGTTTCGATGAAGGTATAGTCATCCGAAGCGTGCGTAGCGGGCATCCGCGATGGCGATAATCACGCCATCCACCTCGACCAGTGACGGGATACGGAAAGAGTGGACCACACGCTGTGTGACCACTCCTTTATCCTCAAAGGGCACGGTGGTCACGCCTCGCTTGAAGAGCTCGATGCGACGCGGCGCGGGCAGCGCTGCGGCGACGGCGCACGTACTCCCACCGACCAGCAGAGCGAGAAGGCACAGTGTGAGCAAACTCGACCGCCAACGCGCCACTGGTCGTTGGCCACGTGAGCGCCTCTGCTTTGCGAGCATCCGTAGGCCCCCCCCCTCCCCCCCTGGTATGATCGGCGGGTGGTTTATATCTCGCGTTTTACTGTGTCCAAGGGTGTGGTGGTGGTGGGGGGGGGTGTCGGCACGGGGCAGTCGAATGGGGATATAGTTCAGGCTTCAACAGCGAGCGCGGATACGATGGTGTTTATGGATGTGACATTGTCTGTGAAGCGGGGCGCGTGTGCGGGGAGAGCAGATTGGCACACCACATACACGAGCAAAGAGGCGAAGGAAGGTCAGAGGGGCAGCAAAGTGAGGGGGACGAGGCCGTGGGAGGGGGAGTGCACGTGGGCTGGTGAGCATCCATGTCGACTCATGGCTGCCGTTAGCGTCATGTGCGCGTTCCAAAGTAGGAGCAGTACAACACTCCCTCGTTTGTGGGGGAGGGGGAGGGGGGAAGGCGCCGCGTCGTCGCTTGGTCATCCAGCAACCCTCTCCCCCCCCTCCTCCTCGAGAGGGGGAAAGACAAACGGCGGTGAGAGAGATGAGAGGGAGAGCGCGTGCGCGCATTGGTGGCGCCATTACCGACGCACCGCGGCGGACTGACAGGACGAAAGCCGGCACTCCCATGTGGACGACACCGCCCCCCTCGAGCGCACACATACATACACACACACACACACACACAAAGGGTACCGAGGGAGGCTCGTGCTATCCACGCCACACCCACCCCTCCATCTCACCTCAGCGGCGCTGCAGTCGTACCCGCACATGCCGACTCGGCTATGCTTTGTTTTTTTTCAAGCCAAAGAATCCGAAAACGAAGCCAAAAATATCATCAACAGCCATACACACATGCTGTTCCCGAAATAATGAAAATAGAAGAAACGGTGCCAATCGAGGGCCCGCCTCGCTGCCAAAAAAAAAAACAATAGAAAACATTGTTTGAGAGAGGTCCCACAATATCAGAATGCGGCGCGTGGCCTCCCGTATGGATCGGGGGGGAGGGAGCCCGGTGTGCAAGCGAGAAACGCATATGGCACCGCTGTGCTAGGCCCCCTCTCTTCCCTCCTCTGCGGGGATGTCCTCCAGGCTTCACGATGCACAGACGCCAGCGGAAGCGTGAAATCTACATATCACCCACCTGCTGCACTGTATTGCAGATGGGACGGGTCTCTCTGTCTGCCTTCTCTGAAGAAGTGGGCGTGATGCCACACTCGCACTCGGCGTTCACTTACAAGGGGGAGGGAGGGGGAGGGCGGAGGAAAAAAAAAGAGGAGCCCCCCACCCTCTGATGTGACAGAGGGTCCTCCGCCTCATGAAGCGGACCAACCCGGGACGATTGCCACCCGAGGAGGGAGAAAAACAAACAAGGGTACATTTAATTATGTGTGTAGTTGCGAGTGCATGGTTGCCAGCCGCGAGGAAAAAAGAATGGAAAAAAAACGCGTGAGGCCGGGCGTGCGGGTGACACCCCCGTCAAAGACGTACGTCGGCGACGAGTGTGCGCCCACCTGAGCCGCGAATCACGCGAAGAGTCTCGTTCTCCTCCTTTCCTTCAATGCAGGAGATAGAACGGAATCAAAAATAAAATCACAAAAACAGAGAGAGTCAGTGTTGACCTTTAAGTTCATTTGCAGTTTGTAAGCAATAGGAGCAACAAACAGAAGATAAGCAATAGTGTGGTCCGTGTCTGCAGGGTCGCTCGTTGAGAGCTTCGGTCCCTGTCGGGGTACCGCTCACTTTTGCATGAGGAGGCAGCCTTTGCCTGCAGAAGCGCGTCAACTTCACTGTTGGCTAGCGGCCGGTTGTACAGGAATGCATGACATACAGTCGTCTCGATGTGCCTTCCGCTCTTGCCGTCACCGTATCCGCCGATAGCAAAGTGCGAGAGGCCATTCGGTTTTACGCGCATCCCGAGCCGTTGATTTGCCCTCCCCAACGACTTCCCGTCAACGTACACGGAGCCGACATCACCCGTAAGTGTAAGCATGACCTGATACGCCCGAGTGGGTTCCCACGACCCCGTTGGGGCACCCTTCGTCATCCCGATTATCGGGATCCACTGCCCCTCCTGGTTGTATGAGAGCCCGATGACACACTTTTCGCTCTCGGCATCGGCGGCGAGACAGATGAGCAGGTTATCCCCCTTCGGGATTCTTCCGATGGACACCGTTGCCACCAGCGTGAAGCTTTGGTGCACGAATTGGTACCGCCGGTTTTGCCCCTGCTTGTCCACGGGCCACTGCGCCCCACCTCCCACACCACTGAACCTCTGACCATAGGGGGTCACATGAGCCTTGGCTGTCACGGCGTCCACACACTGGTACGCGTCGCGCCAGTAGCCCTGCGCCGTGTCGGGCGGTAGCAGCAGGCCGGCAAGCCCATCCGTTGGGACGGCAGCCCCCAAGACACCCGCTGAAAGCGCATCGTCCTGCGTTTTCCAGACATGGACCACGCGCTGTATTTCGGCGAGGTGGTCATCCAGGAAGGCCAGAACGAGGCTGTACCTGTCTTTGTTGTTTGTCTCGTGCAAGCAGTACAGCTTGTTATCGGAGAGCATCAGTGAGCTGTAGGCCGAGTTCTCGTCACCGTGTGATACCTGACCAACGTCATAGACGCGCAGATTGTCAGTGACCCACAGATGGAGCCGGTCACGGTTCCACCTTCCCTTGAAGTTCAGCGGCTGCGTCAAAAGCATCACCCGAAGACCCTCAATGGTGACAGCGAGGACGCTGTTTTGAGAGCCGGGGCCGACACGCGTTGGTGAATTCCCCCAGACGCGAGAAATCGTTTGGGATGCCTCCCTCCACGGCGCCCCAACGTTATCGGCCTCGAAAACCATTCGGTAATCAATGTCTGTGCGAGTATTCAAAAGCAGCTTCCCGTTCCACTCAACCAGGGAGGATTCTGTGGGGCCCCGGCCGGCCGCGTTCTCCTCGACCTTCCACGTGTTCCCATCGTCGCTTGAATGCATTAACGTCGCGTATACCTGTTTGTTAGTGTTCATGACCTGCACCGGAAAGATAAGAGTACCGCTCTCCGTCACGACGGTACTGCCCACCCCCCCGATAAACTGGGTGGCTGGCGCGCCACCGACACTGCCAGGCAGGAGATGTTTCAGCGAAGTTGGCTGAGACCAGGTGATCGTCGCTTTGGGCTCGCCGTTGAGCACTGACTTTTTAACCTCGCTCACCACCAGAAGGGCCTCCCAGTCCTTCCCATCTCTCTGCTGGCTCCACCATGTGCGCGTAACGTTGTAGCTCCCCACCAGGACGTATATCTTCTTCCCTTTGACAACAACGGTGGGGTCGACCACACGTGAGTGCTTGGAGTTGACCCGAGAGTTCTTGATGGCGATCTGCGTTTCCCACGTTTGGCCGCCGTCCACGCTGTACTTCACAGCCGTTTCGATGAAGGTATAGTCAGGCGAAGCGTCGTAGCGGGCATCCGCCATGGCGATAATCACGCCATCCACCTCGACCAGTGACGGGATACGGAAAGAGTGGACCACACGCTGTGTGACCACTCCTTTATCCTCAAAGGGCACGGTGGTCACGCCTTGCTTGAAGAGCTCGATGCGACGCGGCGCGGGCAGCGCTGCGGCGACGGCGCACGTATTCCCACCGACCAGCAGAGCGAGAAGGCACAGTGTGAGCAAACTCGACCGCCAACGCGCCACTGGTCGTTGGCCACGTGAGCGCCTCTGCTTTGCGAGCATCCGTAGGCCCCCCCCCTCCCCCCTGGTCTGATCGGCGGGTGGTTTATATCTCGCGTTTTACTGTGTCCAAGGGTGTGGTGGTGGTGGGGGGTGTCGGCACGGGGCAGTCGAATGGGGATATAGTTCAGGCTTCAACAGCGAGCGCGGATACGATGGTGTTTATGGATGTGACGTTGTCTGTGAAGCGGGGCGCGTGTGCGGGGAGAGCAGATTGGCACACCACATGAACGAGCAAAGAGGCGAAGGAAGGTCAGAGGGGCAGCAAAGTGAGGGGGAGGAGGCCGTGGGAGGGGGAGTGCACGTGGGCTGGTGAGCATCCATGTCGACTCATGGCTGCCGTTAGCGTCATGTGCGCGTTCCAAAGTAGGAGCAGTACAGCACTCCCTCGTTTGTGGGGGAGGGGGAGGGGGGAAGGCGCCGCGTCGTCGCTTGGCCATCCAGCAACCCTCTCCCCCCCCCCTTCGAGAGGGGGAAAGACAAACGGCGGTGAGAGAGATGAGAGGGAGAGCGCGTGCGCGCATTGGTGGCGCCATTACCGACGCACCGCGGCGGACTGACAGGACGAAAGCCGGCACTCCCATGTGGACGACACCGCCCCCCCCCCTCGAGCGCACATATACACACACACAAAGGGTACCGAGGGAGGCTCGTGCTATCCACGCCACACCCACCCCTCCATCTCACCTCAGCGGCGCTGCAGTCGTACCCGCACATGCCGACTCGGCTATGTTTTGTTTTTTTCAAGCCAAAGAATCCGAAAACGAAGCTAAAAATATCATCAACAGCCATACACACATGCTGTCCCCGAAATAATGGAAAAAGAAGAAACGGTGCCAATCGAGGGCCTGCCTCGCTGCAAAAAAGAAAACAATAGAAAACATTGTTTGAGAGAGGTCCAACGATATCAGAATGCGGCGCGTGGCCTCCCGTATGGATCGGGAGGAGAGGGAGCCCGGTGTGCAAGCGAGAAACGCATATGGCACCGCTGTGCTAGGCCCCCTCTCTTCCCTCCTCTGCGGGGATGTCCTCCAGGCTTCACGATGCACAGACGCCAGCAGAAGCGTGAAATCTACACATCATCACCCACCTGCTGCACTGTATTGCAGATGGGACGGGTCTCTCTGTCTGCCTTCTCTGAAGAAGTGGGCGTGACGCCACACTCGCACTCGGCGTTCACTTACAAGGGAGAGGGGAGGCGGTGAGGGCGGAGGAAAAAAAAGAGAAGCCCCCCACCCTCTGATGTGACAGAGGGTCCTCCGCCTCATGAAGCGGACCAACCCGGGACGATTGCCACCCGAGGAGGGAGAAAAACAAACAAGTGTACATTTAATTGTGTGTGTATAGTTGCGAGTGCATGTTAGCCCCCGCAAGGAAAAAAAAAGATGAAAAAAACTGTCAGGTCAGGGCGTGCGGGTGACACCCCCGTCAACGGTGCACGTCGGCGACGAGTGTGCGCCCACCTGAGCCGCGAATCACGCGAAGAGTCTCGTTCTCCTCCTTCCCTTCAATGCAGGAGATAGAACGGAATCAAAAATAAAATCACAAAAACAGAGAGAGTCAGTGTTGACCTTCAAGTCCATTTGCAGTTTGTAAGCAATAGGAGCAACAAACAGAAGATAAGCAATAGTGTGGTCCGTGTCTGCAGGGTCGCTCGTTGAGAGCTTCGGTCCCTGTCGGGGTACCGCTCACTTTTGCATGAGGAGGCAACCTTTGCCTGCAGAAGCGCGTTAGCTTCACTGTTGGCTAGCGGCCGGTTGTACAGGAATGCATGACATACAGTCGTCTCGATGTGCCTTCCGCTCTTGCCGTCACCGTATCCGCCGATAGCAAAGTGCGAGAGGCCATTCGGTTTTACGCGCATCCCGAGCCGTTGATTTGCCCTCCCCAACGGCTTCCCGTCAACGTACACGGAGCCGACATCACCCGTAAGTGTAAGCATGACCTGATACGCCCGAGTGGGTTCCCACGACCCCGTTGGAGCACCCTTCGTCATCCCGATTATCGGGATCCACTGCCCCTTCTGGTTGTATGAGAGCCCGATAACACACTTTTTGCTCTCGGCATCGGCGGCGAGACAGATGAGCAGGTTATCCCCCTTCGGGATTCTTCCGATGGACACCGTTGCCACCAGCGTGAAGCTTTGGTGCACGAATTGGTACCGCCGGTTTTGCCCCTGCTTGTCCACGGGCCACTGCGCCCCACCTCCTACACCACTGAACCTCTGACCATAGGGGTCACATGAGCATTGGCTGTCACGGCGTCCACACACTGGTACGCGTCGCGCCAGTAGCCCTGCGCCGTGTCGGGCGGTAGCAGCAGGCCGGCAAGCCCATCCGTTGGGACGGCAGCCCCCAAGACACCCGCTGAAAGCGCATCGTCCTGCGTTTTCCAGACATGGACCACGCGCTGTATTTCGGCGAGGTGGTCATCCAGGAAGGCCAGAACGAGGCTGTACCTGTCTTTGTCGTTCGTCTCGTGCAAGCAGTACAGCTTGTTATCGTAGAGCATCAGTGAGCTGTAGGCCGAGTTCTCGTCACCGTGTGATACCTGACCAACGTCATAGACGCGCAGATTGTCAGTGACCCACAGATGGAGCCGGTCACGGTTCCACCTTCCTTTGAGGTTCAGCGGCTGCGTCAAAAGCATCACCCGAAGACCCTCAATGGTGACAGCGAGGACGCTGTTCTGAGAGCCGGGGCCGACACGCGTTGGTGAATTCCCCCAGACGCGAGAAATCGTTTGGGATGCCTCCCTCCACGGCGCCCCAACGTTATCGGCCTCGAAAACCATTCGGTAACCAATGTCTGTGCGAGCATTCAGAAGCAGCTTCCCGTTCCACTCAACCAGGGAGGATTCTGTTGGGCCCCAGCCGACCGTTTTCTCCTCGACCTTCCACGTGTTCCCATCGTCGCTCGAATGCATTAACGTCGCGTATACCTGTTAATGTTAGTGTTCAGGACCTGCACCGGAATGATAAGAGTACCGCTCTCCGTCACGACGGTACTGCCTGCCCCCCCGATAAACTGGGTGGCTGGCGCGCCACCGACACTGCGAGGCAGGAGATGTTTCAGCGAGGTTGGCTGAGACCAGGTGATCGTCACTTTGGGCCCGCCGTTGAGCACTGACTTTTTAACCTCGCCCACCGCCACAAGGGGCTCCCAGTCCTTCCCATCTCTCTGCCGGTTCCACCATGTGCGCGTAACGTTGTAGCTCCCCACCAGGACGTATATCTTCTTCCCTTTGACGAGAACGGTGGGGTCGACCACACGTGAGTGCTTGGAGTCGACCCGAGAGTTCTTGATGGCGATCTGCGTTTCCCACGTTTGGCCGCCGTCCACGCTGTACTTCACAACCGTTTCGATGAAGGTATAGTCATCCGAAGCTGCGTAGCGGGCATCCGCGATGGCGATAATCACGCCATCCACCTCGACCAGTGACGGGATACGGAAAGAGTGGACCACACGCTGTGTGACCACTCCTGTATCCTCAAAGGGCACGGTGGTCACGCCTCGCTCGAAGAGCTCGATGCGATGCGGCGCGGGCAGCGCTGCGGCGACGGCGCACGTACTCCCACCGACCAGGAGAGCGAGAAGGCACAGTGTGAGCAAACTCGACCGCCAACGCGCCACTGGTCGTTGGCCACGTGAGCGCCTCTGCTTTGCGAGCATCCGTAGGCCCCCCCCCCTCCCCCCTGGTCTGATCGGCGGGTGGTTTATATCTCGCGTTTTACTGTGTCCAAGGGTGTGGTGGTGGGGGGGGGGGTGTCGGCACGGGGCAGTCGAATGGGGATATAGTTCAGGCTTCAACAGCGAGCGCGGATACGATGGTGTTTATGGATGTGACGTTGTCTGTGAAGCGGGACGCGTGTGCGGGGAGAGCAGATTGGCACACCACATACACGAGCAAAGAGGCGAAAGAAGGTCAGAGGGGCAGCAAAGTGAGGGGGACGAGGCCGTGGGAGGGGGAGTGCACGTGGGCTGGTGAGCATCCATGTCAACTCATGGCTGCCGTTAGCGTCATGTGCGCGTTCCAAAGTAGGAGCAGTACAGCACTCCCTCGTTTGTGGAGGAGGGGGGCTGCTGTGGTGTATGCCCACTGTAGTGCGCCTCGGACCAGCAGCCTTTGCATGTGCTACCTCTTCTCCTCCCCGAAAGGGCGTCGTGGAAACACCACGCTGGACACCGTCCTGGTAGGGGGTTCAGTGGAGGGGAGGCGGTGAGGGAAGGAAGGGAAAGGAAGAGGAGCCCCCCTATACTCTGATGTGACAGAGGGTCCTCCGCCTCATGAAGTGGGCCAACCCGGGACGATTGCCACCCGAGGAGGGAGAACAAAAAATAAGGGTATATTTAATTATGTGTGTAGTTGCGAGTGGATGTTACCCCAGCGGGGGAAAATAGCTGACGATAAAAACGCGTGAGGTCCGGCGTGCGGGCGACACCCCCGACAACGGTGCACGTCGGCGACGAGTGTGCGCCCACCTGAGCCGCGAATTGCGCGAAGAGTCTCGTTCTCCTCCTTCCCTTCAATGCAGGAGATAGAACGGAATCAAAAATAAAAATCACAAAAACAGAGAGAGTCAGTGTTGACCTTCAAGTCCATCTGCAGTTTGTAAGCAATAGGAGCAACAAACAGAAGATAAGCAATATTGTGGTCCGTGTCTGCAGGGTCGCTCGTTGAAAGCTTCGGTCCCTGTCGGGGTACCGCTCACTTTTGCATGAGGAGGCAGCCTTTGCCTGCAGAAGCGCGTCAACTTCACTCTTGGCTAGCGGCCGGTTGTACAGGAATGCATGACATACAATCGTCTCGATGTGCCTTCCGCTCTTGCCGTCACCGTATCCGCCGATAGCAAAGTGCGAGAGGTCATTCGGTTTTTCGCGCATCCCGAGCCGTTGATTTGCCCTCCCCAACGGCTTCCCGTCAACGTACACGGAGCCGACATCACCCGTAAGTGTAAGCATGACCTGATACGCCCGAGTGGGTTCCCACGACCCCGTTGGGGCACCCTTCGTCATCCCGATTATCGGGATCCACTGCCCCTCCTGGTTGTATGAGAGCCCGATGACACACTTTTCGCTCTCGGCATCGGCGGCGAGACAGATGAGCAGGTTATCCCCCTTCGGGATTCTTCCGATGGACACCGTTGCCACCAGCGTGAAGCTTTGGTGCACGAATTGGTACCGCCGGTTTTGCCCCTGCTTGTCCACGGGCCACTGCGCC